>NC_089143.1:9173761-9478965 GCF_009819655.1 Sylvia atricapilla | reverse complement strand
ATCTGTTATCAGAGATTTCAGTATGATCCACATTTCCCAAGTACTGGGAAATTTCAATACCATTATTACTGAATGTCCAAAACATGTTATGTTTAATGCCAGGAAGCTGCACAAATCATACAGTAACAAAACCAAAAAACAAAGAAAATTTCCTGGCTTAGAAACTCTGACAGGTTAAGGAAAGGGAAAACTTGGCTTAACAAAAGCACAAAGCAGTCACGAAGTAGGTGTTTTGATATCTCTGTCTTCAAACTGAGGGGGTTCTGGTACCAATTGATTCTGATACAATTTTGGTCCTGGCAGATGATGGAAGCCCCAGCCTTTTCCCTGGTAAACAATTCTACTTCTTCATGCCTAAAACTGTTCAACTAGACAACAGGACAACACTTCAAGCTCTTCTGGTAAGAATCTAATGTCTATCACTTGTTCTCTCTAAGCAGTCATGGATTTGATTAGATACTTCTACACTAGAGTATCTTAAATGTCTGACCTTCTGGCATGGGATGTGAGTGTCATGTCCAGCAGTACACCAAGAGGCCATGTTTGAAAGCTGGTGCCTAGAATTCTGCCAAGCAATTTTAACAGATCAGTCCAACTCAGTACTCCAGCACCTGACCACCAAAGATCTGTCAAAACTGTAACAACCATTTATTTCCTCCAATGTGGTATAGACATTATCCTTCAAACAAGTTTTTGGACACAGTATCTAAGCTGGCTCTAATGCACCACCTAATTCATATCTTTATGATAACTATGATTAGTCTGCAGCAGAAAGTAACCACACTTTACTACTTCCTAGGGTTTAGCCCTGTGGTTAGGCAAAACCCCAAAAGTCAGGTTCTAAAGGCATGTTAATTAGTTCCTCATGTCCAATGGCAAAGTCACCACAGAAGTCCCTGTCCTGCCACAGCTGTCAGCTCTCCCTGCAGTTTACCTCTTGAACCAGCCAATGCAAGTATGTGTGGAGCCAGATGCCTGAAGTGGTCGGGGGTTTCAAAGAATTCTTTTAAGGAACAGAAAGAACATTACAGAAGCGAGAGCTTATCAAGCTGGCTTTGATGCCAAGAAAAGCCTTGTGAGATCATGTTCTTTTGCTACAGCAGAAGGAAGAGTGAATACACAAGTTAACCTACTTCACCCCAATAGCCTGAGGGATCAACAAAAAGCACACAAGGACCAGCAGCAGACTTTTGGAGGTGGGGTGTGTTGTGGTTTTGAAAACAAACTAAGTAAGAGGCTCTAAGTCAGAAATAAAATTTAATGAGAAGAAAAGGAAAATAAAATAGAATAAAATAAAATAAACACAAAAAGAAAAACCACTGACAGAGTCAGAATACAACCTGATCAGGGTGATGGAAACAGTCCAGACGAGGTGGTTTTCCTGAAACAGAAATTTTGTAGAAAGGTCTGGTAGCTCCGGTCCTCTGGGAATCCAGTGGGTGAGGGCTGCTTCTACTGTCCCAAATCCCAGCTTATATCCAGGTGAGAATGCTTGGCTCTTTCCCATGGGCGGAGCATCTCACAGTGGGATGATAAGTCATGGAAGAGAGCCTTAATGGCCCATTAAAGAGAGAGATAACTCCCAGAGGGAGTTATCTCTGAGTCATGCAAAAGGCATTGATGGGCCATTAACTGAAGATGGTGATAGAATACATCCTAAACTACAACTCAGGACAGGGTGCTACCCCACAGGTCTCAAGGGAGATCACAGCAGCTCACTTCCCATGGTCTGCACAGTGGAACCACTGCAGTGTGGTGGCTGGTGCAAGGAATGAGGTGATAAATTCTAGGAGCTCCCTTTGCACTTCTACAGAAGACAAACTTCAGTAAGAGATTAAGTAATGCAATCCAATAGGATACAATTCAGAGGAAAGAAACATATTGAACTCAAAAATATAAATAATCTGAACTGGAGATGTTAGCTGCAGTTGTAAGCAATTGAAGCTATAGTGCACAGTGACATTTTAGGTTGAGCTCAAGTAGCTCGTTATTTGAAGGTTTCTGGTATGAAAAGCTTGAGATGGACAGGAAGAGGAATAGCAGCTAACCTTAGAACTCTATAATAAATGAAGTTGAAGACCTTGAACACAAACCACAGCACACTGCAGTAGATCTGGTCAAGTCACATGGCAAGCCACTTTTTTAAGTTCTAGAAAGCACCTTTGCAGTTTAAACATAAATCAATATACTTACCATTTGGGTACACACACAGAAGGGCTGGCATCGATTAGAACATGTCAGCATTCTTTATAAATACTACTTCCAAATTTATAGGCTTAGCAGCCTTCAAAAGTCATAAAGCAACAAATAAATTAGACAGATAGCATACGTACATGAGCTGCTTGGCCGATAGTGAGCCCCTGGGTACCGCCTGCCCATAGTGCCAGTCAGCACATCACCACACGCTGCCAGCTGCTCCCAAAGCACAGATCCAAACCCTTAACTGAGGGAGAAGGGAAAAAAAAAGGTGAAGATTTAATACAATGGCTGTATCTTTTTCATTAAAATGCTAATAACCCCCTACAAATTCCAGGATAACTACATCTATAAATTATTCAGTCGTGATGTCAGAGGAGATGAACTGTTGTGCTATAGATGCAGGACAAATTTATTATTGGTGGTTGGCCTTCATTAATAAGCTCACATAAATTGTAAAACACAAAGAAATCTCAGGTCATACAGTAGCTTCTTTTGGCCCATGACAGAGAACAACAAACACCGCAAGAAAGAGCTTGCTATTGGCTTTTAATAGAGATAGTCAGTAGGCGAGATTTAAAAACAATGCTTGTCTTAAATTTTGTGAAACAACCATCAAGCAATCATTTATGAACTGTTTCCTATAGAAGCAAAACTAATCCATGCTACATAACACTGACAGCTTTGTTCTGTTCTAACCAGCAGTGTCTTTACAGGGATGCAGGCTATTCACCCATGTATCAATTTTCTTGCACTATCAAAACCCTAAGCAAACAAAAAATTGCTTGGCACATCTTACAGTCAGTTTGCAATAACAAATCCAAAGTCTTAACTGAAATGCTACTGGAGCTGTCAAATTACTAGTATAAAATGCTTTAATCTAAAACCAAGGCCCCTTGTTTTTTTCTTTGGTGTAGGATTTTGTACCAAATTACAACTTTCAGTTGCTTTTCAGCTTCACCTTTTTCTTCATTTACCTGAATAGTCTTCATATTCCCAGATGTGTATCACTATATATTGAATATTAACCACATCATTTGTTAAGATACATTCCCTCTTATTTCATTTACTCCCTTGCTGTAAACACCAGGAAAAGCAGCAAATTCTGAGGAGTGTTTTTCCTTATTCATTAAGGATTTTTAATACCTCAGGCTGCAGCTACAAGCACAAGCTTGCTCTCTCCAGGAAATAAAGAGAAATATCAGGACACAGACAAAATAGCACTGAAACTGGGAGATCTCCCCAAATCTTCAAGTATGTCAGTTCCCTTATTGAACACAATGCTAGCTTATTCCTGAATTAGATTAGCCTTTTATATATACTGGTATCCATGCAATTCTCTGGTGAGCCAGTCTGGGAGTCAACACAGCTGAAAACTCCACACACATATTTTCAGTCAGATTAAGCTCCTGAAATGGCTTATGGTGTGGTTGCACAAGTATTGGTAGCTAATGACAGCAAGTGGAAAGAATGGGACCATGGCAGCCTGAGCTTAAAATTCCTTTAAATGCAATTGCATAACATTGCTACACAGCCTTTGTAGATTACTTCTGCAATAGGCACCTGTAAGGCTGCACACCTGACAGTCCAAACAACAGGTAAAGATCTCCATTGTTTCCCAAATCAGTGCTGACAAAGCATGTCCTGTTCAGCTCCCCTCAATGGGGGAAGTTCAGTGAATCGGTGAGAAAGTAGGTCTTTTACCACTAAAAGAATTGTTGTGGCTGTTAAGAAGAAAAGTGAGTGGTATGCAGTAAAATTAACTTTCATTCAAAAATCTCTGCATTTCTTTTGCAGGACAATATGGGACAGGTCCTTGCCATGGGTCAAACAGACCTTTACAAGGGTTTTTTGTTGGCCTACTAGCTCAACACAATGTAAAGTTGTGCAAGGAAAAAACCTGCAGATGGCTGTTTCCCCTTTCCTGTTCTATAGGAATAAAACTAATCTATATTTATTAGTTGAAAAAAATTAAGCCTCTCCTCACCCCAAATGGACCAAATTCATAATTCACAACAAAATACAACAGAACAGTGTTTAGCTGTTCAAGGATTAGAAACAAATTACTGAGGTGGAAAACAGACTGCAACCAGAAGACAATATTTACAATTTCTTTTCCACAGCTTGTGAAAGAGTTTGATCAATATGTATGGAGCTGCAAGGTTATTTTTCATAAATGCATTGTTGTATTTCTAAAATGTATACACTTTCCCAAATCTCACTAAATTATATCAAATGTCTACAGTTCAGACAGGCTATTCCTTATCTACCTAGCACCACAGTATTAAAGGGGGCCTTCTGCACCTTATCATAAGAAAAAATCCCAACAAATAAAAATAAGACTCCCAAACCTTACAGTCATGCTCTCAAACAGCTGAACTAAATATGGTTCACCTAAGGTAGTGTGCCCACTCTGGAAGCAAACCATTCTTTGTAGAGGTCAGGACCCAAAGCTATGACCATTTTTAAATACCACACTTTAAAACTCCATAAATCTCAGTGGAAAAGACAACATAAAGATAGATTCTCATTATAGCAAAGGTTTCATCAGATACTGCATAAAATGTGAACTTCAAAGATTTATAAGGTGGATTAAAGCCAACTATCAAAAGTCAATGAAGAAGCAAGTGTCACACAGTAAGTGAAGTTAAACTGCTCCGTAAAATAACAGTGATATTGGGTTATATGTACCAGCAAAGACACACCCAGATCAAGACAAATTAAGATGCTGCTTGGGTGTGATTTTGGGGTTTTTCTGGGCTGTTGTTGGTTGGTTTTGTTTAGTTTAGGTTTGGTTATTTTCCTTAAGAATCATCTTTGAATTGTGACTAGATTAGCCAAAACAACCTCCCCTTCCTTTAAACACATCCACCCAAAAAAGGGGAACCTCTGGGGGATTTCTGCTCTTCAGCAAGCTCAGGGAACTCTTACAGAAATGTGACCAACCTTGTTGGTACCCAAATCCCAGAGCTAAAGCATCTGAAAAACAGCCCTTATGTTCCACATAAAACCATGAGACTGATAAACAAAAAGGAAGGAGTTCTCAAATGTAGCTTTTGGAAAATTCATGTATCATGTATGTACAGGTTTGGATTTGGTTTTGTTTTTAACTGTACACAATTTACACAACTCCACATAAATCTGAGTTAAACCTGAATGAACCTGATAAGTCAGATCAAGTCTTCATATTATTAGTTTTTAACCTGTTGGCTCACATTTGTTCTGTAATAAATGTGTTTCTCAACAGCTTCCAGTGTTTTTTTGCTTATTATTACACTGCAAAATTGCTTTAAAAATGTTTTATAGTGATTTTTCTATCTTTATAGTTAAATTTATAACTATATATACACAAATGGACATACAGCCTTATGGTTTCTCTTCAAGAAATTTGATATAGCTCTGCCTGAAGATTTTTTTTTTTTTTTTTTTGTCCCTTCCTGATAATCTTCCTTGATTCCTTTCAGGTGGCCATTGCCATGCTGCAGCAGGTACAGAGAACCATGGAAACAAAACCTGAGCACTAGCACTACATACCTACTACCCAGGGAGCACCTGAAGGCACCTGAGGCCAAGTCCCTTTTAGGAGCTGTGGCCACAGAGCTACCAGCTACTCATCATCACACATAATGAGGATATACATCATCCTGGAAAGATGCCATGACTTTCAGCTGAGACTCATCTTTCTCAGCCATTTTTTTACAGAGCTTTTCTTGCAACTCTTCCACATTTCTCAGGTTTTATGACTGCTACATATGACTGCTACATACATTAAACAAAAGTTTAATTTTACTCGTATTCATGTTTTGATACTATGAAAAAAACCCAAAAGACAAACTAAATTCTCGTAGTCTTTGTGACTATGAGTGAGTTTTTTGTTTTGTTCCTATGAGTGAGTCAAATCAGTTCTGTCAATTCAACTGGCCCATAGAATCCAGTTTGCTTGAACTGATTCCCTTTTGTTTCAGAACAAACAATTCATAGTCCAGCCTCCATGCTATTGATGGCCATTAAAGCTATGTTGTGTTTCACCCAAATTTATTTTTTCATGCACGCTGCTGCTTATGAGGTCAGCTAACTCCTTGACCTTCCCTGGTTCTCTCCAAGCAACATTTGCTATAAATACATTTGTGTCCAAACATAAATATAGGTACATTCATATTGGCTGCTATAATCTCATACAATCTACCCTCACATACCCAAGAAAAGGGATATGAAAAGAGAAGATGACTGCAAATTAGCTACAGAAGTCATCCAAGTGTGACTGACTACATCACTCAACAACTGCAAGAAACAGCTGCACACAGCACGGGGAAAGAAAAGGTTACTGCATGATGTTTCTCAGGGGACAGCTACTCAAGAAATCACACTCCAGCAGCCTGTGTGATATTCTGACACACAACATAATCCTACCTTCCAAGTCTTGCTCTGAATACCAGGAAATAGGTCTGCTAAGGAATGGGTAAGAGGAATGCTGTGCATTGTTTTGAAAGCACATACAGGCCACAGGTCCTTACACAAAACAGATCCTTTACAACAAAGGGTTCAGACACTGAAAGAGGCTAATCTAGGCGGAAAAAAAAATAAATTAGCCTGTAAGACTGGTGGATGGCTCATTTTAAGAAATCACAATTGAATATACACATAAATTTTGTGTACATATTTCCATATATAATGCAAATTTATTGTTTTTCACTTTGCCTGCATTCAAAGTAGTGACTGGCAGCATCGCCCGTTGGACAACAGTAGCAAAACACAATTCTAACAAGGCAGCCAAGTGCCAGCCAGGTGATCAGGAAGTTGTGCTGCTGACTTCTGGAGACACCTACTTTCATTTTCTGTACTAGGAATAGCTATCACACATGGATCTCTTAAGTCAAAATGCCTCTTGGAGAAAGCACAGTGTTGTCTACTAGCCACATCTCTTGTATCACTGCATGTTTGACCTTCCTGGAGATCATCAACAATTCCTAACCATTAGCTTCATCTAATAACTACCAACAGTTTTTCAAAAACAGTTTTCAGTTTTTCAAGATATTTCATGAAGGTTTTTTTCCCAAGTCTTCTGTTACCTAAAAGACCTCATCCATCCTTCCAGTTTTGTCTGGCAGCACTCCCATCAAGGAGGTTTTGCTGTCCCCTCCACCTGCCTTTGCTGAGAGGCAGAGAGCCACCCTGCTTTCCAAACAACTCACACCCCCATCATCTCCGTTTGCTGGCACAGGATTAAAGTTTTCCGGGAACAGGAAAGCCAAGCATAATCCCACAGACAAGAGGATGTCCTGCCTGCACTCCAGCCCTGCCACATCTTCTATAGCTTTGGACCTGACATGCTCACATATCTGGAAAGTCCTGTCCCAAAAAGTCTGGCAACTCCATCATTTCTCCTTCCAATGAATTCTCAGTACTCAAATTCTTGTTACATGCAGACATTCTTGCCTGTGTTTCTCTGTCCTGTATACTTCCTGGCTGCCTTTGTGCTTTTAATTTTTCCCCTTGCCGGTTTTTTATTTGGATGCTTTCCCTCTTCTCCATAACTGAGAAGTACTTCATGAGGGCTTTTCTTTTTCTTGGTCATCCTTTCCAGGTACTGTGCCACCCACCTGCTCTAGCTGAGGTTTCCATACACCATGTGGGGATGGATGCTATTATTTCCCACTCTCTTCTGGAGGGTATCATCACTGTTAATCACCTGAACAAATTTCCTACTGTTTAAGGATACAGAGCCTAACTCATCAAAAGCAGGTTTTTCTGAAATTTAGCCTTTCAGTACTTCTGCAGCTAGATCACATAAAGCAAGCTGAATTTAGAACATTCATGGTCCCCTGATGATAGTCTCCTGCACAGATGATACATACTTTCTCAGTAAAGCACTCATGCTTTTTACATTCATTCTATATTATCTTAATGCAGATTTTGTTCACCAAACAGTAACAGAAAACATCAGGACAGTCTGTGCATAACTACATAAGTGCATATACATATTAACACAAAGAAAAGCATTGTCTATAGCACTTGCAAGTTCCTTAAAAATACAGTTAACCTCATTCACTCACTGCAGCTATCTGAACTGGTATCAGTCAACAATCTCAATTTCACTTGGTCATTGGTAAGGATTTGTTAAGCTAGAAGTAATGTTGCACATTAAAAAAGAAGACCTGCAGTGCTCTGAGCCTCTGAGGCTGCAGCAGGTTGGGCTGTGTGCCAGAAGGAATCCTGGCAAGCCAAGGAGATGTGGGAATGCAAAGGCATTACATGATCAAAGCAATTGTCACTGGGAAACACAGATCTCCCTGTAAAGCCTGAACCAAGAGGGCAATACTTCAGACATATATTCTGAACTTCATTTACAACAAGATCCATGGAAAGTATTTTTCAAAGCTGACTGTCTGGTAGAAACAGTATTTCTAAATGAGAAGGTATTATTTCTTCTGCAGTTAGAGATGCCACTGTGCTTCTGCTTTCTGTGGGAAGCTTTCCAAGCACAGCTAGGTTTTCTGTTTTAGCATTTCACCACTACTCTCCACCTTCATCTTCCTTGTATCCTGTAGGAATGAACACAGCACTGCTGCCACCCATCCAAGAACGGATGCAAAAATTGGAAGCTGAGAAAAAGCAGAACCAGATTCTCCAGAAAAATGCTGTAATTTCTGCATTTGCCAACTCTCAATTAATTAGTTTGAAGAGCTACAACTTCTCTCTCCAAACTGATGCATTTGCTAAACCTTGTATTTGTCAAAACTTGTCAGCTGTCCAGACAAAAAAATCCCAAACCTACCATGTTCTTGATTTTGCTGGTATCCTTCATTAAATACTGGAAAGTAAGAGAATGACTTTGTATTATTACTGAAGACAAAAATTCCCAGTTTATCCCTTTTGTCCACTTGAATCTTAACTATCTAATCTAAATTCCCTGTGTTCTACCCTTTCAAGAAAGCAGTGAGCACAGCAGAACCCATCTACTGCTTGAAGACTGGGATTTCAAGCCAAAGGTGTTTCTAACTGCCATGGATACTAGAAAGCCCTCAAAAGACAAGAGACAGACAAACCATATTATGCAGGATTTGTAGCTTTACTGAAGCGAAAAAGTATTTGAAACCCATGTGTAGCATGTAGATATGGACAGCCTTTTTGGATGTTAAATGACAGAGACAGAACCCACCCCGCATCTGACTCCAGTTTTCATACTGTCAGTCACCCAAATCTCTCGCATAAAGAAGATGAGTAGTGAGACAGACTCTCGTTAGGGCTCTTTGATACTTTCTGCAAAGCTAATGATGACAATGATTTAGAATAATGTAGGCATATTCCTGGGTGCCCTCCTCCTTCACAATCCATATTGTACTGACAACTGCCAAAAAACAGTGTGAACTTTTTCTCAGCTGGGATGCAATGTGCCATGTTTACCCGGGGACAATGCAGGGAAAAGGATTCTCAGCATCCAAAAAGAAAAATTTATTAACTGCTTCACATGTCAACATATGGTTCATAATCTGCAGTTATCACATAGAAGTTCTGCCTTTCTTGATGGGAGAACTTATTCTTAAGGCAAAAAATAATTAATAATTAAATATTTAAACACCTGTCAAAATAAGCAGAATAAATTCATGCTGTTGCTCATGCTTCCTAGTTCTTACTCACCCATGAATAATCACATTAAATATTGTACAATTCCACTTAAAAAGCAATTTATTTAATACTTTCTAAAAAACTGGTAATTTCTAACTCATGGCATCTTTTTCCATTTTTTGATGAATAGGACGAGTATGGGGACAATGAAATGCCACCTCAAGACAATCAACCAGCTATGATTCAATTGTTTCTTTTTAGATCTCTCCTCTCCACAACACCCTCTTCCTGCACACAAGGCAAGAACTGTCTCCTTTGTTTGCAACGGCAACTGCTATCAATATAGCAAGGAATGTATTTATTTTTGAAAATATCATATACTAAGGTAGTGCAAAAGAATGAATCATGTCCTACACTACCCAGTACTACATCTTCTGTTACCAGTGGCAAAAGCAACAATGAATGGTGGCAGCACTGGGAGCAGAAGCACAGGCAATGCTGGCTTGCAAATGCTGAAGTTCCCCCAGGGTTTCCTTCTCAACCTATTATTATTATTAACCAAACCAAGCACCAGAAAATTAGCCTGATTTTGTGAATAACATCTTCCACAAACAAGCAGGTATTTTTTCATAGAATGATTTTTTACCAAAATCATTCTATGGTTCTGGGATTTTAAGTGACAATAACGTAACAGGAACTTTGTGACAGCCGTTTAATGACAGCTGATTAATAACTTGCATGGCAACTCTGTGTTTTAGAAGAATACTGCTCCATTCCCATGGAAGAGTTGAGGCTCTGTCCAGTAGGTATGGAGACTTAAGAACAACAACCTGGGAAGACGAGTTGCATCTTTAGCCCAGCTTCCTGTGTATTACACACTGCTGAGTCTGCTCAACTAACATACATGAAAACCATGAAGACCAAGACTAACCCTGAACTCTTCCAGAAGTCTTTAAAAGAGATCTTTACTAGACTGGCTAAAACATTTCCATCTCACATAACTACATACAAGCATGACACTAGCCCTTGCTGGCTGGAGTCCCATCATTCTCTTTGCACAAAGACTAATTTAATAAGAAATATGTCACTGCAGTGTAGCTTTATGTTGGGGCAGAAAAGCAAAACAAACAAACAAAAAAACCCAAAATCACAAAGACCTCTGAAATTCTTCTGCGTGAGAAGTAAGAAAATCCTCTGGGAAAAGTAACATGCACTATGAAAAACCATTTTCTAAATCAATGTCTAGGTACTAGCAGTTATCTTCTCTCTGTGTATTAACTAACCACCTAAAGAGGGAACATAGAGGATAAGAGTTAGCAGCTGTGCATCCCACAAAGTAAAGCAAGAACTTAAGGCACATGTAAGATTTGCCCAGTGGCTGGCAAACAGCTGAAAGCTCTGCCAGGTCACCTCCATCCATTAGGACTGTACTAAGTAACACCCTTGTAAAGATCACACCTGCAAAAGGCCAGAAGAGTGCTGCTGCAGTTCAGAAATGTGGAAAGGCAATACTGATGGAAAATCTCCCTGCCTCTATCAGCAAACAGTGCAGCCTCTCCACAGGGCTCTGCCAGTACAACTACTTGTATAGCAGAGACAAAGAGACATTCTTAGCCCAAGTCTTCCAGCTAACAGCACTTGCTTTATGGGCAGACAATTCCAGACTTCTCACACACTGTATTTCAGAAGATGAGAAACCCTGTTGGCTTTCCAGGTATTGGGAAATACATCTCCAGCCTGATAAATTCATGTGAGAAAGAAGGGAAAGCCATGGCATCAGATGCTGCTGGGGAGCACACCACCAGATAATCTCTCCACATACACAGCCTCCCTCAGCTGGAGTCACAAAGTTCCCTCACCCACTCCAACACTCACAGAGAACCATCTAGATACACCACAGGAGACTGCACTTCTGTGCTGCACAGAACACTGATATCCAGCAGAGGTGTCTGCATTAACAGATAGCATTACTGACACCACAGAGGAACAGCACTACTGTGAAACACCTCTGCTGAACACAGCTTTTTTTCTCACCATGAAGTGGCAGAGCAAGTTGCAGTAGAGCTAATCTGCAAAAACAGATAAACCAAGAACTCTTGCTGGAGTACCAGAAGAACTGGACCACCCCTGTTCATGGTAAACAAAGCAAATACTGCACAGAAATACAGGTACCTCCAGTCTCTGTGCTGAAAATTCAGTGTTCGTGATGTGGGATATGAAAGGTGCAGAAAGAGTGCCCCCACCCTAGAGGATCCCCAGATACAGAGCAGATTACTTACTCTTCACAGCTTGTTGATGGACAGAGCCCTGTACCAGAGCACCACGTTCTGGAGCACCAGCACCCACTCAGGTCGCGGCAGAAATCAAGCAGGCTGCAAAAAAACCCAAATCATATATTTTAATCTATGTTAAGAGGGATTAATGAAAACTACTGAACTTGCAAAGGTGCAGGATACCAGAAGAAATCTGCACAGCGGTCCTCTGTGCCAGCAGGAGCCATGAGGCAGCAGGAGCCTGGGAATCAGAGGAGCACTGACAAATGACTAACCCAAGCAGCCACCTTGAGTTTATATCCTTAAAACTATCTGCATTCAGCAATGTGCACACAGAACTAAAAGCAGAACAGAGGATCCATGTTAGTGTAGGGATCTTTCCCAACCAAGCAAGTGTCACGATCTGCTCCAGACTATGGCAGCTCAGGTACATAAGAGACACATTGCAAGGCATGCTTTAAATTTTCTCTCTACCCACACTTCAACACTGACCTGCAGTCTTCCCCATGCACAAACACTGACTATCATGAAGAAAATTAATCCAGATAGATTAATTGGACATGAGCCCAAGTTATGAAAAAGCAGCAAGAAGTGCTCAGTAAACAATAAGTTCATAAAAAAAATCATGTTGTCAATTATGCTTGTGTCCAGTAGACATCAAGTATACAATTCATTTTTGCAATGTCTGTACACTGTAGCAAGTGGTTACATTAATGCTGTTGCACTTGGTACTGAAAAGTATATATGTATTTTTCAGTATCAAACATCACAAATATACCAAAATATATGTAAAACCTCACACAATGAGGTTATCCTCCCATCAAAAGATGCTCCAGCAGCTGCAACACATCTGTCAGTCAAACTGTGTTCTAGGATTCAGGGTGGTATTCAACCTTCTGTTTGTTCCTCCATGTGGAGAAAATAAATATGCAAGACCAAAGATACAAATCTCATCTGTTGTGGAGCTTATATCATTTTTTTTTTCTTTATTGAAGCAAAAGCCAGGATAAATCAAGCCAAATTATATTCCATTTAAAAGAGAGGTTTATATTTTCCTTTGTTCAAACAGAAATCCAAGAACTATAAATTCTAGAAAGTGCTGAGATAAAACAGATCATTTAAGAGAACCAAATACATTTTTGCTAAAAAATATATTTGTCCTTTGAAACTTGGAAATAGAACACTCTAAGCTAGATAAAAAGTAATTTTAAAATATAAAGCTTTTTCTAAAAAAAATCAAGATAATATACTCACTTTTTTCCAACAATAAAGCTGCACTTTAAAAAAAAGTTCCTCAGGAAGAAAACATACTGATGCTCATTAAACTAATATTCTAACCCAATTTACCACATTTATGAACTTCTGTATCAGATGATCATATTTCAGTATTCAAGGGAGAGGAAAAAAAAGAGGGAGAGAAAGAAAACAGTTGTGTTGGTAACACCTTCCTACCAGGAAAGCCAAGAAATCAGCAAGTTCCTGCTGAGATACATGGCTTTATATAAACAAAACTTTCTGGGTCAAGTGCTGAGACCCCAAACTTCTTCACAGGCTGAGCATACACGCCAGCTTTTGCAAATAATTTTAAAGGATTTCTTCCCAACTTAATCAAAAAGATGCATCTGTCTGTCATGGCACTGCCATTTCTAGAATTAATATTTTCATCCTATATATTAAACTGGTTATAAACCAAGCCTAGAGTAACTGCAACTGAAACAGCAGTCAATCCACTAACCTCAAAGACAATAAAATAATCTCAAACTCAAAATCTTTTTACTCCTGAAAGGAGACAGTTTTTTGACACAAACTAAGATAAGGTCAGCTGCCAGTTCTGAGATCAGACAAAAGCCTGAAATACAAAATATGGGTCTCAAATGTAGGAATGACCAGCAAACAGAAAATTGCAAAACAAAGTTTCATCAACAGACATCTGACCTCTGACCAAATAGGATCCTAACACTGATGGCATAAATTCCTGAAACTGTGCTGCCACACACCCAACATTTTCTATTTCCCAGTTGAGAATCCACCACCCTGAGTGTTTTTCCCTTCCTCTGAATCCTGCTGAAAATGTCCACTTCTCCACCCACATTTTTACCACATTGCCTGTCTTGAAAATTGGCAGACTTGAAAATGTAGAGAGGAATCTTTTTTTCATCCTGTTTATAACCCTTCATATTTCAAGAAAGGCAACAGAGGAGCCAGCTCAGCCTCCCAGACCCATGCAAGTAGGAATAACTCATTTAGGACTTTATTAAAAGCACAAAATTGAAAGGCAGATAACATGCAGGCACTGATACCTTTAGTAGAGAAGTAATTAGCAAATGTTTAATGCCCACAGATGACATAATAGTAACATTATATTATTATTATATTAATTATTATAACTTACAAAATATATAATTATTAATGTAGCTATTATAATATGATTACCATTAATGAAAGAAACAACTGGCTGGTTGAGGTAATAACAGGTGCAAGTTAAAAAATAAAATTGCCCTTATTTTTCTTCTTTTGCAAAAATGGGGTGATAGCTACATATACTTAAAGTGGGATTTCTGGGTACTTGGATTCCCATAGGACACAGACCTGCAATCCTGTCCTCACCTAGCCTAAGAAAAAAGGGATGTCACAGTAGCCAGTGTGAAACCTGATCTTGAGCACATTATAGAATTTCAACTAGAAATAATAAAACCAAATAGAAAACACCAGTCAGCAGAGAAAAAAAAATGGGAGTTATTGCTCTTCTGGAGAAGCTAGAGCAAAACCTACTTTTGTGCATGTCTCAAAACAGAGACAGACATCTATCTGATAGAGCCCTCATGGATTTGTAACATTTAAACACAGGCCAGATCTACTTGCTTGAGGCTTAGCAGGAATTTAGCAACCTAGGAATCACTGCAGCTTTTTCCTTCTTCTCCACAGCAGTCTGTGCTTGTGGCTGGTGGCCTCCTGCTAACAGCTAAAAAAGCTGGGTTTACAGCCCTCCTTTCCAATTCCTTGTTATTGGTAAGGAACTTGAAAATTCAGGTTAATACAAAAGAGGCAGGTTTCCAACCACCGAATTTCAGCTGGAATCCTTCAGTACCAAAATCAGTTGTATACTTTAGTAACTCTTTCTCCTGAAGCACACGCACTAGATAAATGGTGTGTTGCTCAGCAATAGCACAGTATTTTTCTTTTTGTCCTTAATTAATAAAAATAACCTGTACCCGCAAGACTTTCAGATGTTTCTGTTGATGCTGAATGAGGAACTCTGATTTAAATCCACTCACATCTAAAAACTGACACAAAAAGTCAAAAATATTCATCAGCTCTTCCTCCCTGCCCAATGGGCAACCACTTCCCAGGTGGGCTGCAGAAAAGAGCAGCCAGACTGGGACCTGGGGGTGGCATATCTGTCCAGGGAGAGCAGCAGATAGTCTTCCACTTCTTCACATTCTATATGAAAGTAAATCCATCTATCTGAATCAGGGGATACAAATTCTAAGAGTTCTATCACTCTGGAACACTTCTGTATCCATTATAGTAATGGCTATATATTGCTATCGAACTGCAAACCTGTTGCTTGGGTGGGGTGAAAGGGTGTAAAAACTGGATTCCTACTGTAAAAATTCAGTAGGAATCCAGTTGCTCTGGGAAAAGTAACTACAGACTTCACAATTCCTGCACTTTTAGACTGGAAGCCCAGTTATGAACTCGTGTGAGATTGAGGATATTACACATGTACAGTATTCATCATACAGAGTGAACTGGTCTCAGAACAAAACTGGTAACAATCTTCATACTGCAGCCTCCTCTGGGCATGCACAGACATGCAGACATGCTACATTCAATTATCAGACTGGGAGCTCTGCCTTAAATTGTCTTTTAAACAGGAATCCCATCATACCCCTCCATTAAAATTCACCTCTTCTTCCAATTTCTTAATAGAAGAAAGAAGTCATCCAATGTAACATCAATAATTAATAAGTACAGCATGGCCATCTATTTTAGGGATATATTTTTCTCTTTCCTTCTAGAAAGTACATTAACACTGTCTAACCTCAGTCCATCAGCCAGCCTACCAGTAAGCCTCATGCAACCACCCCAAGAACCCAGGGTGCTGGAGTTTGTTTCCAAGAGGAGAGAAGGAGAGCTTTATTTTTCACAAGGTTTCTAGGGGTCTTAGTCTGGAAATATTTAAAAAAAAGACAAGCAAACCTCAACAAAACAGCCTGACAACCATGGGGACTCACATAACATGATGGCCAAAACCTCACTGAAGATGGGCCGGAGGAGAAGGCTGCTGTCACACCCCAAGAATTCCCTGACACTTTTGGCATCTACCTTTCTCTGCATCCTACCTTCTTTGGCACTAGTTTTTGCTGAATCCACAGAAAGAAGCATCAAACACATTAATTCACTTACTGCCTTAGAGGGCCAAAAGCAAAATTGCATCACTTAGATGGTTTGACCTTCCCAAATTTTCGAAGGTCAGGAAGAAGTGCTTCTTTGACAATTAAAAAAAAAAGTGATAAAACACTGAAATGCACATGGCACTGTTTTATTTATGAACCCTGACATGTCCAACAAAACTGAAGAGATTTGGTGTTCAAATATTGGCAGGAGGGGTCCCTCTCTTCCCCTTCCAGGTTAAAAAGCATATTCTAGATATCCTCCTGGAAAAGGCAGGTGGAGACCTCAGGTCCTCCTGAGACATGGGCACACGTCTTTTCCTCCCTGCTCCTCACAAAGACTGACCAGGGGTCACTGCAGAGGAGACTGTGAGGAAATGCTCAATATTTGTGAAGGCTACTAAGGTCTCCTCCTTTCATTTTAGTCATTCTTTTACATAAAATATCCAAAGCAGATATTGAAATGTGGTTTTTGTTCCTCCTTTTAAAGTGTTGATCACAAGGCGGCATATGTGGCTGGGACTAAAACATTTATTCCCCTCTGGCCCAAAACAATATTTTCATTTTAGCAAATCCTCCTCACCACTGCCCTCAAAACACTTATGCAGACCTTAATATTGCCAGTGACTGCTCCCAGACACCAGGGTATGACTTCAGTCCTCTGGCTGCATGGCTTACTGCTTTTCTCAAGTCTTACTCTTTGCTGAACTGCGCTGCACGACACCAAATCAGAAGAAAACAAAGCACTGGGTGACACTGAAACAGAATTAATCTTCAGCCTTAGAGTGGTTGACATCTCCCAGGGCACAGCAGTGGCTTCAGCTCACATGATCCTGTCATATTGTGCACTCCAAAAAGCCCACTTTGAATTGTGTTCTGCCGCTATAGTTACAAATAAATCATGCTACCTTACCATTAAAAATTTTCATGTAAATATCCTGCATTTACAGCCCGAGAGAACTGGTATTTTCACTGGTGAGTAATTCAGCTTCCTAAGGGTGAACCAAACAGCCAGGGCAAGGAGCTGCTCCAGAGAGACAAGTGCTGCTCTGGTGTGAGGTCTCAGTACACATACATCCAAATGTGCAAAAGCCACTGGAATAGGGATGGCTTAGAAACATCCAGAACAGCTCCCACACCTCAGGGCCCTGCCTGAAGCAGGTTTGCAGTGTACTGAGCATCATCCCAGCAGCACAACGAAGCCTTGTATGCCCCCTTCTGTCCCTAACTCCACTCCTCTCCAGCTTTCAGTATCACTGCAATCATGACTCACAACAAGAACCAGACAATTCCTGCTACTACAAGACTGTCTGAGCAAACATCTGGGCTGACTCTCTGGGATATTATGCCAAAAGCACAGCACAATCAACACGGGCACGTTATCATTCAACAGCAACTCTTCAATCAAGTACCACTGCAGCCTGTTTTTCCCCCAGTGGATGGCAATCAAGCCATATTTTCTGTTTGCTCATCTGTCCTGACCCAAATTTTAGAGCTCACAAAAGCCCAACACACAATTTGATGATAGCACTTAAGCAGCAAAACAAGTATGCTTTGAAAACACTTAAGCAGCTGAGTTTAAAAGAAATTTAAAAACCTTAAAAGTGGGAACAAAAACTTGAATCAATATTTGAAAACAAAGCAGTCTGGAATTTCTCTCAAAAATCTAATTCTTAGCACAAGGGGGTGCAGCATGGCTAGCTGAACAATTTTCCAGTAGATTTTAGGAAAAACTTTCACACAGGCATCATATTTTAAAGAAGGAATTGAAAACTAATATATGTGACAGAGGCCAACATGAGGGTTAGAAGCAACTAAAGATGCTCTTCCATAAGCTGTTTATGGAGAAAAACATCTCAAACAATGAGACTTCTTAGCAGCCACACCATAATTGAGACCAGATTTTATCTGCCACTTACAGACCTGTGGGTGATGAGTATTCAGGTCACACACACACCTCTTCTGCAGCAACCCACAGCACAACTATTCATGTGATAAACACCCACGTCACAGTAGGAGCCAGAGGCAATGAATAATGCAGGAGATCCAGTCACTCTACCACACAGCATACCCATGGGATATGGAGGCAGCATTTTAGCTTAAGTCATCCTTCCTCCTTCCAGGGCACAAGCATGCTCTTTATTAATTCTCTCTCCACCACAGGTTCTGCATATACATTAACAAGTCAAACCCAGCAAACCAGGACAAGTAGCTACAGAAGAAATAGGGACACAGAACTGCAATACACCCTCCTCTCACAAGATCACATTAAAATATTACATCATCTGCTCAGCTCAAGAGCTTCACAAACCAAGAAGAGTTTCCCAAAAAGGCAGTCCTTTGTTGACACTTCCCAAGAGATGTACTTTCTCACCATTAAGACAATATCTCAAAGCATTAGCTAAACCAGGATAAATTAAAACTGAGCCACGCTCAGCCTTCACTTATAACTCTGCCTGAATGAAGACAGGTTATTAAATGTACACTGCAAAACTGAAAGAAAATCTGAATTTGCAAGTCACCTCCTTTGTAAAAAGGCATTATCACCTATGCTTCAGGCACAAATTTTCCCAGTAACTCACTTATGTTATGTTCCTATTCTGAATACTATTATCACTGTATAATTCTCCACAATGTCTCTTGATATTCTTCATTATTTTCCACAAATTATGCTACACACAACCAAGTGCTCCCTCTTAGAGCATCCCTGAGACCCCCCTCACCAGGGCAAGGCACAGAGATAACTGGTATCATGACACAAGGCACTTGGCAATGGCAGCTTCACTTCTCTGGCACGCTCTGCCTTTCAGTATCCTGCTCAGTCAGCCACTCTGGCAGCAGGCCTGGCCTTCACACAGCTTTTGCCTAAGCCTGGGCATCCACTCACGCTGCAGATTTAATGTGCCATTGGAAGGGTACATCTCTGTCTCACATCTGTGTTGTTACATGCCATTTGTATTACATTATTTTCATATATCTAAGAAAATCTGTATAGGAAAGCTGATCTAGCAAGAGACCGCATTGCATTCATTAATGCCCAGGCAGACTCTCAGATTGCATGCCTAAAATGACAGCAGAAAAAAAAAATAGAAAATAAAAAAGGACAGAATAAAGGCTCATGTCTCTCTCCAGTTTCAGTCATAATCAATTTTAATGATGCTGTTACAAGACCTCATAATTTCAGCTTCAAAGCTACCTAAAAGACAATGAAGAATGTCTAACTTCAACAACATGTACTAACAGAAATCATCGTGATTCTGCACACCAGGGCAACATATTCAAATCTTTTTTGCCTTTATATGCTTAGTTGTAAAAAGGGATCATCTCATCTATCTTACAAGCTTCTCTGTCACTCTGGTTTGCCGTGGGACAAAATTAAAAAAAATATTGCAGCACTTTTTTGCCCCACACTAGAAGACATTATGCAAGCTGTGAAAGGTTTGGAACAGACCACTGCATACATAACAGAAATAAGGCAGAACCACTATCAGAAGTAGCTATCAAATCTGTTCTATATCTATCACCACAAATATAACAACTGTTGGGGTTTGGGGGCTTTGGGGTTGGCTTTTTATTTGTTTTATTTTGTTTTTTTTAACAAAACAGGGTCAGATAATACTTGGAATTATTTCTTGCTCAGAGGAACTGTGGTTAACAGGAAAAAAAATCTTTGGTTAGCTTTTTTCTTTATTAATCATGATTGCTGGTGAGCTGACTCACTATCTAGGGTTGAACTCTTAAGGAAGTAAAAATATTTTATCAGTTTTTTTTTGTTTTTTTTTTTTTTTTTTTTTACTTAACACTACAGTTCTAGTGCTATGCAGCATTTTCTCAATTCACTACATCTGATAGGGAGCTCTATTAAAGGTGCAATCAGCTGATGAATAGATGAGGTTAACTTTCCAATCATCTTCAAAAAACATGCTCACATTTTTCCTAATGTCTTAAAATCTGCAATGAGGCTAAAATATACATTTACTTCTGTTTTTACTTTCCTTTTTTTTTAACCAACTTGAGGCCTCAGACAGAAGAGATATTGCAGTTTCTTCTGAGAAAATGATAATTAACTGTTCTAGAAACAACAGGGAAAATACTTTTTCCAGGGAAGAGAAATTGGGAAGCTAGAAGATAAAAACTTATCAGCTACAGAAAGATCCAGAGGACCACTATTTACAAAAAAAAAATAAAATCAAAGAATGGCTGCTACATGACAAGAAATTTGGTACTTACAAGCCAGAGAAGTAGGTCCCGTATCATACATTTGTTTCCTGCATACCTTGACCCAAAGCTATACAAAGTTTTTCCTTTATCATCCTTTGGCTTCAATGTTTATTCCTCTAAACTTAGCCATACTCTACCCTGCAACATGCAAGCATACTCTTAATTAATTTGGAAAATCTTTTACAACAATTGCAGACAAATCATCAGATCCAAACAACCACATGCCCTAAGACTGCAATCAGCAATTCTACTTTAAAAAAAACAAACCCAAAACAAAAAGGCATTTCTCAGTAACAACTTCTGCTCATGTATGATGGCACCTCCAAGAACTACAATGCATGCTCACAAGTCTGATGTGGCATTTACCCATAAAATAATAATAATAAAAAAAGAATCCAATATTGATTAGGAAACTTTTCAAAAAGACCACCACTTTAAAAGTGGTTTATTTAACAGAAGAGCAACAGTAATACTGCAGAACAATTATTAGCTATATTGCTTTGCCAAAAATGTGTTAATTTATGTTTTTTCCATGGTGTCCATTCCTAAGATTTTAAGGCCTAGATTTTTATTAATAAGCATGTTTGTGTTTATCTATTTAAATAAGCTCATTTACAAAACATGTGAGAAGTATCTATGTCTGTATTAAATCAAAACAGTTTTAAATTCATTTCCTCTTGAATTGAAAGGAAATTTTCCTACAGGATATCACACACTTAATTAAGCAGCCAAATGGTTATATTTATGTGTCATGTCAATACTAAAAAGTCCAACCACAGAAATTCAGATTTCACTGCAACATTGCAGAGTCTTCAGTAAAACAGCCTGTACATTGCTAAACCACTTTCACTGAAAGACTGGAATACCACCTCAGAGCAGACTTGATTTAAGCAGCTGTTACCAGATTCTGCAAAAGGAAGCAATAAAATTCCCTAAAATTGTTAACTAATAATATTGCCTTGCTCCAGCTCACTTAGATCCCTATCCTTTCTGGATATGCATTAAAACCTCCTGTCATCCCTTTGTTTTATTTAAGTCCTCAATTCCAGAGAATCAGGTTGATTTTTTTTCCAATTTATGCAGAACCATGTATGTCAGTAAGAAACCAAGGGACACCATATATAACCACAGTGAGAAGAATCTCATCTCTTAAAACTGCGTGCCCAAATTGATTTTAAGACAGTGTAAGATGCAGGGTTTTTCTCCCCAAAGACTGGATGTGCACTGCAGTGCTTTGTCCTAGCATCCTGATTTCAAGAATGCCAGCTATGTTTAGCATTTTGCTTGGAGGTACTGCAGGAATGAAAGGTCAGCAGTAGCCACAGGTAGTCAAATTTACTCCAAACAGTTAAGTTAATCAGTACAGCAAAAAAATGTAACCTCTTGAAGAGAGGCAGCAGGAGTGGATAGCTCCCAAAATGAGTACTGACAAAGACTAGAAGCTGCCTTGGACAGGAGAGTTCTGGTGCTGTCTATGTATTGATATCTCTGGCTAAACTGTGACAAAAGATGTAAAGCATTATGAAATCTAAAACAAGAAGCAAAGCTTGAACTGAAATGCTGATAAAGGTCTTGAGGAGGCCTCCAGTAAATCAAAGGAAATTTAGCAATTGAACTTAGATTGAGCTCTCTGCCACAACAGAAAAATAAAATTCAAAGCTCTTTGTAGTATAAAGGTAATTTTCCTCACAGGTCACCTCCAAGTGGAACTTGTTTGTGTTTAAGTGCAGAATTACAACTCTAGGAAACAAAATCACTGATTAGTCACATGCCATGGTTGAACACAGCTGAAATTGGATCACCTAGAAGTCAAAAACATTGAATTTTTCTATCAGACCCTTCAAAACCTAAACGATGCCAGAAGTGGCTAGAAAGCAGTATGTGAAATAAGCATTTAAAATCTCTGCTGAAGTCACAAATGGGAAGAACAATACCTCCCACTGTTTCCAGTTTACCCACCTGGGAAGCTGGTTATTCTCAGAGCTACTGAGGGAGAACAAGCAGCTTTAAGACTTCCTGTCAGAGGTAAGAGTGTGTATGTGTATACACATAAGTATGCATGTGGATGGACACAGGCACACAATTTACATGCCTGCAAGGCCAGCTAACTCAATTTAAAAATAACTTACCCCCAGAGTTAAAAGCAGCAGTGAAAATTAGTATTTTAATTTAGCTCAGTATAAAACTCAAAGTATGCAAAAGCAAGAGCTGGGACACTCTTTAATTTCATTCAGGCAGAACTTAAATAAGAATACAGTCCTGGATTAAACAAGTTGAAGTCCATGTATGAACAGACAGTGCTCACAAGGAATCATTTCATGTACATACAGCTGCAGAAAGTAAAAGTCAGAGTTGCTGTTCCATAGCCAGCAGAGTGATGGTAACTGTACAGTTTTACATCTACACTGATTTAAGCCAGCTGTCCTTTTCAGTAGCACTTGGCCTTTAGACTGGCTCCACCTCCTCATCACAGAGACATGGTAACAAAGATGCATCTTCTTTGAGGGATCAGTTTTCAGCTGGGTCCTCAAATTAATCAGATTGGACAGGGAGCCAGAAGAACGCCAGGGACGAGGAGGTGGCATGTTGTAATAGCTTGAAGAAGATGGACTGACACCCTCAAACAGTTGCTATTAACAGCTTTTAAGACAGTAATTTTGGAGCAGTCCAATGTGATGTGAAACCATGCCCATAATCTTTCACCATGCCTTTAAATTTTGTTGAAAGATATCACATCTGGCACATATGACAGGCCAGCAGCACTGCCAGCACTAATGGTGTGGATGACACATACCCAAGTGTGCCCAACTCTTCCCTGCCCATTCTGGTTTTTTCAGTATTGTTTAAAAATAGAAGGGTGGAAAAAAAAATTTAAAAAGCCATTTAATTGGGGTAACATCAGAAGCTTACAGAAATCCACAAATCCTGATCTAATTTCAGCACAGTCAAATAGATCATCCTCATTCTCTGAAGGAGGGTGAATAGCTGGTACAGGGACAGACCTACTCCTTGTGAGCTGGGAAAGAAAAGGAAGGGTGATCCCAGCATCAGTCATGCAAAAGCCCCTTCCAAGGATCTAGATAGAAGTCTCTGACATTTGCTGCCCACAGTAGGAGGCATTTTAAAAGAAACACCTTCTGGCAGAAACATCAGCCAGGCTGGGCAATATGTAGAAGTCCTGGGAGCTTCGGCAGATGCAGGAGACAGAGTACAACAAGCAGCCACCAGGTTTCACTCGGAAAAACATCACTCAAGTCCCTATACACTGGTCAGAGAAGCATTTAGCTGACAGAGATGACAGTGCTCCTGCAATTCCAACAGTTTATGTAACAGTTGCGACAGTATTAGAGTAGAAATAAATATACAGCTTGAGAAAGCACCAATATTATAGTTCAAAGGCAGCTGGAGTTAAGAAAATGTAACAGAAACCAGGGAAGTGTTCTGCCACAAAGGTACTTTCAGTCACAATAATTTAGGCGTAACCTTAAATCAATGAAGAATGCTTTGGTGTAACTGTGGGGAAAACCTTGTTCATAGCAGTAACAGGCAAAAACTGTTCCAAATGAAATCAGTGGAGCTAGGATTCTGAACCCTGTATTCATAATTAAGACCAGTTGGTTTTTTGCATTCCTCTTCAATTACATACCCATTTAGCCAGGAATTCATAAAATCTTTAGAGCAATCAATGTACAAATAAATAATTTCTTAAAATAATTTCCCATATAATATGCCATGAAGGATATCTGTTTAAAAGGGTATCATCCTGACTTAAGAGGATGCCTTAAAATTCTCTGTGTGTCCATGCCAGTTGTCATCTGCCATCTGATCTCCTGGCATATTTATTACCAATCATCTTTCCAATTTATCTTGTTTTTGCCTGTACTTTCAACAAGCAGCTCATGAACTATCTTAAAGATAGCTCCCTAAAAGAAATAAAAAGTCAAACCTGTTTTTATTTACCAAAAAAATGTAAAAAAACCATAATTACTATAGC
Source organism: Sylvia atricapilla (assembly GCF_009819655.1). Lineage (NCBI taxonomy): Eukaryota > Metazoa > Chordata > Aves > Passeriformes > Sylviidae > Sylvia > Sylvia atricapilla. The sequence continues at coordinate 9,454,318 of NC_089143.1, read as the reverse complement.
ACAGGTATGCTGCTGTATGTGTAAACCCTAACAAAGAGGATTTTTTAAAAAACAGTTATTGCTATTCAGCAAGTATTTCTATAACACAGGTTTTGCTGCTCATCTTTTTGCAAGATCACTGTATTAAAGCAGCAGAGAATACTTTTAAAAGCTCATCATGCTCAATGAAATGCTACTCCAGAAGATAAAGTCCTAATTAGGAATACCAGAATGCAAAATTCACACTGCAGAGGTTGTTGACTGGCAGAAGACCATTAGATCACTACATCCTTCTTTGTTGGTCATCTTACAGGAATTATGCTTAAATTTAACATGATGTGGCTGGTACAGTCAGCAAAAACACAGCCTCTAAATTTAAGAGAATGGAGTAACTAAATTATGGCAGACTGAGCATCTGACTACAGTGCTGTAGTAACTGAGCCAATTCTCTAATTCCTGACAATCAAGAAAGAGACTGTGCTTTGTATAAGCCAAGTAAAGATTTCTATTACAATGGCTTAAATAAAACAGACCCCAAGAGAGGAAATAAATGTTACTCAAGTCATCTGGCATGTTTACTCTTCTCAGGTAAAAAGGACAGTGACCCTCCCAGACCAGAGACAGCATTTCCCTGCCAGGGTCATGTCCACTTCCCTCCTTGGTAAAGAAAACTTTTAAACAATTTGAATTCTGCCATTGGCATAGTTTCAGCATATGTTCTGATGTCTTATTTGTAATTATTTACGCCTCTCAAAAATGGAGAGGCGATCAGGTAATAAAACATTACCCCAAACCACCTCCTCTCTTCACTGATTTTGAGACAGATCAATGCTGACATTAAAAAGAACAAAAAGACTTCTGAAGGGATAACTCTTAAAGAAAATGAAAATCCTCTTTTCCCTTAAATTAGCATATTTTGTTCCAAAGCCAGGTCACTGTGCAGGGGTGACACTGGTGGACATCAGGTGCACACTGAAGTTATTCTATCATTGACCTCCTCAACAGTACAGGGGAGAGAAAGCTCAAGATATGGACAGGGAGAGATCTCTCACCACTTAACCATCATGGGCACAAAACAACCTCCACTTGGGGAAATTAATGTAATTTATTGCCAATCAAATCAGAAGAGGGAAATAAATCAAACTGAGAAAATAAAATCAAATCATCAAACACTTTCCTTCAATCCTTCCCTTCTTCCCAGGCTTAACTTTACTCTCATTTTCTCTACCTCCTTCCCACAGTGGTGCCAAGGGACTGGGAATGTGGGCTGTGTTCACCACACCTTGAGTCTGTTGTTTCTCCTTTCTCAGAGAAGGACTCCTCACACTGCTCCTGCTCCAGCACAGGGTCCCACCTACAGGAGACAGCACCCCACAAACTGCTCCAACCTGAGTCTTTCCAAGGGCTGCAGTTCTTCATGAACTGCACAGGTCCCTGTCCACAGGGCACAGTCCTTCAGGCACTGGAGCATGGGTCCTTCACAAGGTCACAAGTCCTGTCACAAACCTGCTCCAGAGTGGGCTCCTCTCTCCACAGGACCACAGGTTCTGCCAGGAGCTTGCTCCAACATGGGCCTCCCATGAGGTCACAGCTCCCTTCCTCCTTCAGGCATCTACATGCTCCAGCATGGGGTCTTCCATGGCTGCAGGTGGATCTCTGCTCCATCATGGACCTCCATGGGCTGCAAGGACACAACTGCCTCACCACGGGCTGCAGAGGAATCTCTGCTCCAGCACCTGGAACACCTCCTTCTGCACTGACACAGGGGTGTGTTACACGTATTCTCACTCCTATCTCCTACCTGCTACTGGTGCTGGATAGAGTGTTCACACTCCTATCTGCTGTCCCAGAACTGATGGGCCCAGCCTTGGCCTATGCTGGGTCCCTCTTGGAGCTGGCCAGCTCTGGCTCTGCCAGACATGGTGGAAGCTCCTGGCAGCTTCCACAGATGCCACCCCTGTAGCCCTCCACTACCAAAATGTTGCCATGTATACCCAATAGAGGCTCAGAGAGACCCAAGGTGCTGCCAGCCTCTCCAGCAGCCCAGGCTGTGGCCAGCAAGCACATCTGCCTTCTCCTGCCCTTTCTGAACTCCAGTGCCATCCAACAGCTGAGAAGCCAAACTGTACACTGCAGATAGTGTAGCAAAAAACCCCAACTTCATTCTTAAACAAAGGGCATCTGCCTGTAAATACAAATACACACCATAGCAGTCTGCTCTTTCCAAACACGCTGCATTCTCTCCAGCTGAGAGACAAGGGCTGGTTTTAAATACTGACTAAAAATTCTGCTAACCATTTTTCATTGTAAAAGCACAACTGTTGCTTTACAATTAACATCAATTTTCTGATGCACAAAACAAGACCAATGGTGTAATTTAAGCCAATTTAGTAAAAGGTTGTCTTTGCCTGACAAAGGTACAAAATAAGAAACATTTAAAACACTGTACTGTACATGTTTAGAACAAATGAACTTCCTTTAAAAAATAACTGTTTAAACCACTTTTCTTCCAATTTGTCTATTACTCCAGCAAATCTTATTCCAAATGTTACTGAGTAAATAACATCTAGAAACTGCATCAAAATAAATCTCTCTGACACACACACACACGGTTTCACTGCAGACATTCCCCATGACACAGAGAGTAGCTTATTCACCAGTGTATAGATACAATAGGGCCCATCCACAGTAAAGGTGGTAATCAGGTTTTATGTAAAAAGAAAAAAGTGATGGTGATTACTGGAGGAAATGAAACATAAGAACAGTTATTACAGCTGGAAAAAGACAGATACTGTAAAGCTTTTGAACAAGTTTTATTTCGCCTGATAGTGCTAAAAGATCAGATTTTTTTTGCACTTAAAACCTGCTTCTCAACCCTCTATCTCTTGTTCAGAGATGTGCTTTCAGCAAGGATTATGTTGCCATTATTTGCACAATAAGAGAGAACATCAGAAAAGACAACAAACCTCACACTTCCTTAGGCTGAATAACCTACATTTAACCTACAGTAAAAGCAAACACTTGCAACCATACAGCTGTATTAATTAGGATATAATTTATGTAGTATGAGCATCTGTACTTTTTTTACCTATCAATTGAACCAGTGTCATTTACAAAACTTCTTTACATATTAAGCTATTGAAAAATCATAGCTGAGGCTAAACATACAGTAACAGCACAAAGATCGAGGATTTTGTTTTACTAGTTACAGTGAGAGGAGCCTTATACAAATTGCTCTAAGCTCATGTTAGGATGGTTTACAAACTGACTTAAAATCACAACCAGCACATGTAGTATGTGTGGCTTTTGACAGGTGTCTTAAAACAACCTGGAAGAGAGAACCTGTACTAGTGTATTAATAACTCATTTTGATGCTTGGAGACCCTCAGTTGAGGTATAACCTGTGCACAAAAGACAGAGCTGGAGCAGTTCTCTCCATGACTTCCAAACCAGAGAACCATAGCAAGAGCCAAAAGAGTGACAAACAAGTAAAGGAGACTGAAAAGACACAAAGAAAACTAAAGTGACCTATTACTCACAAATAAAACTATCTCAACAGTCAAAGGAGACTTAAGACTAACTATTCTTACGCCATAGCCCCTGCAAGATAAGACAGATCTTCAGGAATTCAGCCAAACCTCCCCACACTAGACAGATAAATTGAGTGAAGAACCTACTGTCAACTACTGCTGCAATTTAGCACCTTCTAATATTCTTTACTCCTAATTTCCAAGACAGTAGAGGCTTGCTGAAAGTCTGTAAAACATATCCAGAGCCACTGACAAAAGATAATATGCAAATACACACTACTACCAGTAAACCTTAACTACACTGTTATTTTGCGCTCTGACATTTTCCTTTATTTCAGACCCTTTACAACAAAACAAACAAAAAGCACCTATATAAAGATTGCTTGTTTTAAGTGATAAATGAAGCAGCAATTTATGCTAGCTAATAACAGGACACATCCATTGTATAACTTCAACATTCCAAGGGATAAGAATAAGCAAGTAATAAATACCTCCATTTAAGTGAAGCCTAAAGCTAACATTAGGATAAATCTTAACTCACAGAAAACCCAAAGGTCTATAAATGGTCCAGACCTCAGTGCATTTCTTCTAAAGCAATCCCTTTAGTTGCTGTGTTTGATGGAATGCATCTGTGAACAACAATAAATCCGAGGCTGAAGAATTTAGAGAATCCAAGGTGATGTATATATCTGAGTGACTGGACCATATAAGGGTCAGAGGTAGTCTGTCAACTGACTACTGCACCAGCTCACTAGTGCTCAACACAGCAATCTCAAGGAGCAATTTCCCTCAGCAAGAAACAGGGCAGGTTTAATCTTCACTCATGTTACTACACTGGTTGAGTTGTGAGCAAACATGCAGCAATCTAAGCCAACTTCTTGGTTTAGATGAAGAAACAGTAAAGGCAGCTCAAGACTGATCAATTTTTAAGGTATCATGAATCACACTTTCCCCTTAGCAGCTGCAAAAGTTGCTTGATGTCTTACAGGAATAGCCCAATCCCCACATGACAACACCTACAATTACTAAATAACCATCAACAGGCTTGTTGATAGTTAAACAATCATCTACTTGTACAGGCTTTTCAAAAGCACCTAACACTGATAAAAAGCTCTGTGAAAGGATAAATCTTTCATGGAGAAAGTGAAAGACATGCATATCTTGTTCTCTCTAGAGATGCTGCTGCTGCAGGATCCCACTTCCAGGCCCAGCTATCAGACGAGCTGTCAGTGTGATGACTGACTGAACCCCCCCACCAGCTGCAGCAGTCTTCCATGGCACAGAAGCTTTATACTGCCAATGTTTGTCCTGGGGAAGTATTAGAACCACTTCTTCCTCAAGGTCCATTCATGCTTTGCAGCATTTTCATTCCTGACAGATGTCTGATGTCTGCAAAACGCAAGGCCTAACTAGTGCCAAAGGTCCTTACGCTGGCAGTGGCACATTATGAACATGGAAACTGCACCATGTAATCACAACAGGATAATTAGTATGTATTTACTTTGTCAGAGAACACAGGCTGAGTAAAATAGGCTCAGTAAGCACTTTGCTGCTGGAGGTTCTGTAGAGGCAAGAGGCAATTTCTCACAGCACTGTCTCTTGGGAGCATGCAGCAGGGATCAGCTCCTTCCTCATCACACCTGAAAGGACACCCAGAGGACCAACACCTCTGGGAATTCACATGCACAACACAGGCATAAAACAAGCGATATCTGACTGAGGCACAGATCAGAAAAAACAGCAGTGGGGATACACAGCAAGGTACTAAGGATTCAAGAGCAGAAAGCTGCGTTTTTACCTTCTATGAAGCTGAATGGAGAGGAATGCCCACTACTGCATTTCGTGCCTATCTTCAATTTGAGGAATTCCAGCTAGCAAGACAGATCTCTTCCCTATTGCAAGAAACTCTAGATGTTTCTGAAAATATACAACCCAATGCACCCAAAAATCCAACATCACTGTGCCTTGTGAAACAACAGAACTACTCAAGTTTTGCTCCTCTGCAACAAACAGGTCCTTCTCCTCTTTCATTAGAAATGCTTTAGTTTAGATTTCCAGACTGCTTCTGTTCAGCAGACTCACCCCTCCCCGAGCCCACCTATAGGAAGCTCAGGGGAACTTCTTCTCTCATACCTTCTGATCTTCTGTGCCTGGTCTGGCACCCTTTCAAGGAGCCTCCACAGGGAGTAGGCAGTGTATTTAACTCACACTTAGCGATATATAAAATCAAGCCACAGCACTGTCTGAAACAAGAGGGCAGGGCTACAACACACAACACATAGGGGAAAAAACCCACAAAGCAAATTAAAGAATAAGGATTACATCTTCCAGCAATAACTCACTGGCTCAGCTGTAATATTAATTTTCATTTTACTCAGATCCATTTGGCTAAAAGGATGCTCTTCAGTTTATAAGAACTCTTCTCCCAGTGTACCCAAACAGCTGAAGTTTTTTTTCAGCAGTGCTCCAGCCTGAATGGATTACATACAGCTGCAGGGTTGCATAGCTGGGTGATTTCATTTGACACTCCAAGCTGTGACAATTAAAAAATAAACAAATACAGAAAGAAGCAGTTTTTGTTTCTCTGAAAGCAGCCATAACTCCACCTCCCCATTCAACACCATGCTAAGACATGTCCTGTGTACCTGGACATGGCTTGTGAGTACTGCTGAGTATCACACTGACCTTCCCTGCCCTCATTAAAGCCAGAAGCTGGAGACTTTGAAAATTTTCACCTTATTTTCCAACCTTCGGTCTAGCAATTCTATGAATCTCTCTTCCTTTGAAAAGGGAACACAGCAGAGGTAATAGCTACAAGTTGTCAAACACCATATATAAGCCAGAAATCAAAAAAGCATACTATTAGCTTGCAGCTGAAATTGTTTCAAATGCAATTAAGTGTATTTCAAGCTACATATTATATTTGTGCACTAAATTATAATTACTTGGGTACACAATTCTAGTGTTGTGTGTAAGTTCTACTTTTCTTTATCATATTATGCCTTAATGAGAATTCTCTTCAATTTTAATGAGTTAGTACAGGAAAAGAAATGCAATGCCATATTAGCACGAAACTAAGGAAATAATTGCTTAGCTAAAATTCCACCATCTACTGTTTTTGCAAGCATCTAAAAACACAGCCAATAGTCACTAAAATTGCTGAATAGGGTTTTTTAAAAGTGGGACACACACACACAGGAAAAGAGCAAAATTGCAGATCCATCAAAAAATCACTTTGAGTTCAGGTCAGCTTCTTATCACAAAGGTTTTGGAAAATTGCTACTGAAATAACTATTTTTTGGCAGGACATCAAGAAAAAAAAGACTTGAAACATCAAAAAATGCCTATTAAATAATAAATATGTCCTCCAGATACTTTTGACCTCAAAAGGAAATGGTCTAAGCCATGGTGAATGATGTCTGTATTACTCCCCCTCACTTTCAGAGGTACTCTCAGGCACCAGTCCTGTGTAGGAGGTGATGTGGTTTCCCTGTGGAGGCACCTGAAGCTGGGCACATTGCTCAGATTAGAGTGGCACAAAGGTGAAGCACCTCCCGTGGTCATTTCTGCAGCATGCAGAGCACAGAGCTGAAGGACAGCCACAGACAGGCACTGAACAGTGACTGAGAAAGAAGGGCAGACCCTCCAAGCCTTGCTCTCACAGAGCCTCATCCCATTCATTAAAACAGGATCCGCATGTTCAGGACAAATGCTGCAAAACCAAGTTCTGCAAAAGCCTCAGCACACACCCAGACAGAAAAGCCAATCACTTCACTCAGCCACTGCTGGGCCCAGGTGAGAAACAGGAGTGGTGAGAAAGGGAGAAAAAAAAAGAAAAATTCAAGAAAGTGACACTAACTTGCCCATCCAGAATTGCTGCCTAGTAGTCTCCAAACCTGCACCAGGATTTTGGAATGCCAACACCCAAAGAAGTAGTGCACCCAATGATCCAGTCCAGAATACAATGTAGGTGTGGGAACTGTATATGTATTAATTACAGAAGACTAGCAGATCTAATTTAGAAAATTCCAAGAGCACTGCATCTCAGCTGTACAGTTACAGTGCTGACAGCTGTTGGGAAGCCCTACCAGCTCTGATTTGCCCACAGACCCTCCAATCTGCACATGCATCACACAGTGCATATTTTGGTTTCACTCAGCTGCATACTGATATAAGGCCTTTAACTCAGAGACCTGGATCCGGAAATCTGTAAATTTCCATTTTGCTTTCTCAGTCTGTTTTTACTTACCAGGAAAAAAAAAAATCCTCTACTTTATAAAAATGCTATGCATTTTTATTCCTGTTCCAAGCCAAAACCAACACCAGATGGAAACTCATTTAAAATTCTTACATCTTTCTGCAAGGAGGCTACTACTACCAGCTAAGCAGCCTCAGGAAAAAAACCTAAATTGAAAATAAAAAAATCAATGGACTATGAAAGTGATTTACATTATGTAAGATGAGTGAACACAGAAGAAAAATTAACAACCAGAGTGACTTCAAAAATAACAATGTCTTATTACTTACTTTGAAAGCAATGAAAGTCCTGAAAATACCATCAGATCCCAGCAGAGAAGAAATGCATAATATGTGCTCCTAAGGACAGTGGAGGAAACCTGGAGTAGTTTTTACTCTGCAGCAAATCTTAGCACCTAAAAAGATGTAAGGCCACAAACTGACTTGCTGTGAGTCAGACCATGCCAGCTGCAGAGGCCAGACCCCAAAAAGCCATCTCACCTCCATTCCCCACCCTCAGGCTATGCAACAAGTTGATTGAGAAAGCCAGATGAGGAGAGAGAATGAGACATCTCATTTCCTGAGTTTCTGTCCGTAGCTTTAAGGTGGCTGCTCTGCATGTCACTGGGTCATTTTTTTGCTGGAATAACAGTAACAGTTTTGTAGGTAGCTCATTCATAATTCATAAAATCTTAAGCATTTTGCAGCTCTCACTATGAACGCAGAGCAGCATTTTCTAGTCGTGTTTACCACAGCCAGTCTCAACAACAAACTGATATCAAAAATCACTAACAGAAAAGTTTTCTGATATTGAGGATACTTAGCAAATGTATACAGCACTTACACAGCAATCTTATTCAGAATGTATGTAGTGGCCATTACTGATCAGTCACTACAGAAACCAAAAAAAATGGCATGTTTTTAAGAAAGTAAGAGCTGTCAAAGTGTTATATTTATCCTATTTGCAGAGCATTCTTTATTTAGATTTCTATGGTAACCAGCAAGTAAGAGGACTGCAGTTCGTATTTTGAATTTTTTTGTTCCCCATAGTCCAAACTAGCAGTACAACAACCTTATTTCAAGAAGGAAAAAGCAATAAGCAACATCTTATGGACTCAAGTAGAGCCAAGTCTTTAGTAATTAACTTGAGACTGAGTTCTTCTCTAGCATAGCAACAAACAAATCATTCATTTAAGCTATCATTTTTAAAGTAACTTAGTAATAAAAAGCAGTCTGGTATGCATCACCCACCAGGCAAAAATTTGCCACAACTGGATTTCTGCTGTTACATCCTTTTATCTGTCAAAATGCAACCACTGAAGAGGAAATGGGCAAGTTTGTTCTCCTTTGGTCACATAAGGACTCAGGGACCACATACATTGCGAGAACCAGTACCTGCTGCAGGCGTACTGTACTGTTAACATGGGAGGAAGCACGTTCATCATTGAACCACACCAATTTAATTTGAACAGCAGGTCAGACAATGTACTGCAGCCCACAGCCACCCTACACCTCTAGAACACACCATAGCCAGGCTGGTCCAACAGCAAATTGGGCTTGCTGTAAACACTCCAGGACCAGCATGAGCAGCACCAGCTCCCTCACCCACACTGCATGGTTATGGGTTTTCCCATCAAGTCCTCCTACTTACATTTTGGGATAATATAACATCAGGAAGAAAAACATAAGTTCTCTGTTTTGTAAATAATCAGAACTCAAAATGAGTGTTATTTATTTCTTTGGAGGGGGAACTGCAAAGCAGGAAAAAAAAATCTATCTCTCTCCTAAAATACAAACTATGTACATTTTAACATCAGAATTGTATGTATTCTCAGGTATTCACTTCCTTCCCTTTGTTAGTCTTGATTTCTTAAGAGGATGCCAGCCTCAGACATTAGTCAGTTAGCCTTTAGCTCCAAATATCCAAGACTAATTTCCAAAACCCTCAGAGAAATTAATCTACTGACAATAATAAATTATTTTCATCAAATATTCCTCTCCCACATCCCACATCTGGCCATGCTCTTCCAAGCATTTTGGTTGTCAGAGACGGCACCATACTCTTACCTTCTAGAAGCTCCTGAGCAAGTCTGGAGCAAGTGCTCCCCAGCAAGCCCATTTTTGCTCAGTGCATTGAGTCAAGTTTTTGGGAATTATGATTCCTCCCTAGGCAAAGGCTATTTTTATCAAGGAAAGAGGATATCCTGTCCCCATCTCCTGTGAGTTTTATCATACATCCACAATTCCCAAGTGAAACCGACAGGACTTTGAGAAGTACAGCATTCTGGCAGGAGCACTGAGGGTTTAGTCATGAGACAGCCCAAAAGTGCCTAGAGGAAAGCCATCACAGCACAGCAGGAGCCCTCCACTGCCACATTCCCTTCCCACCGCCCAGAAGCCAGACAGACGATCAGGCAGCAGCAGATGACAGCCAAGGCAATCACACAGCACCTACCTGGAGGCCCCAATGAGGACCACTCTGTCCCAAAAGCCACCTTTTGCCAAACGTGTTTAGCACAAGGCAGCTGCCCCCAGCGTTTGATCAGCACAGGGTCACTCTGCACTCAGCAATGCGATGGGACGAGTGGGACATCATCAGCAGCCGCTCAGCACAGGACCCCCATGCCCTCATTGCTGTCTGGAAAGCGCAGAGAAGATGGCAGAGGCACTCCAACTACCCAAAATATCCTAAAGCACTGAGAGCCAGGCACTCTTTGCAGCTTGGGCAACTCGCAGAGCCAAAATCAAACAGCAGGGAAACACTGGGGAAGGTACATTTTACTGCTAGAGCCCCATGAATGGACACCATTTAGCCGGGTTCCCCCAGGGGTCTGTAAGCACCAGCCACTTGATCCCTCTCACCAGCTTCTCCCGCCCCCAAAACGCTGCTGCCTGAGCACAAAGGCAGCCTGTTTTAACATACCACTTTATGGCAAGAGCATGGAACAGCAACGGTAGCCCATAGTCAAAAAAATGAAAGAGAACAGAAGTGCTGTGGAACAGAAAGCACTTTCAAAGCACCGATTTTCACTGGGATGCAGAAGGCAGTGAATGAGCACTCCGGTTCACTAAAATTACTCCAGACTAGTAAAGCATACCATTACACAAGGTAATAAATTTGAAAAACAGGAGCTTGTTAGATACTGTAGAACAGAAATACATTTTCTACCTGTGGCTTATATCCCTCCCTTGATCTAATATATCCAATTAATTTCAACATCACTGAAGGAAAACAGAGTACTTAATCTTCCTCATGGTCCTATGTAATGCAACTAACCAGTTTAAAACGGGAGAAGTCACAAGTGCCTACCAAGAGATGTGTCAGCCAGAGGCAGGCTCCTTGCCAACAAAAACTGCAGCATGTTCATCTCTGCACCTCCACACCAAGCCTCCTAAAAAACACGCTGCACAGCAAATCTTTCCTTAGAAACTTCTTAGCATGAGCTATGCTGAAGTATCTTCTACTGTGTTCTGCAAAGCACACTGCAAAGGTCTCATATTTCCTCACTCTGTGCTTGCACACATTAAGTCATGTAAGTCATAGAATCATAGAATATCCTGAGTTGGAAGAAACCCACAAGGATCATCAAAGTCCAGCTCTTGGCCCTGCACAGGACAACCCCATCAATCACACCATGTGATCAGGCCCAAGAGAAAAGGGTTCAGGAAACCTGTTCCTCTGCTTCCCCATGTGAGGAAGCTGTAGACCTCAGTCTCCTCCTAGAACAAATCAAGTGACCTCAGCTGGTCCTCATATGGCTTCCCCTTCAAGACACTTCACCATCTTCATGGCCTTTCTTTGCACTCTCCAATGGCTTTATATCCTTCTTACACTGCGACAATCGACACAGCACTCAAGGTGAGGCTACCCCAGTGCAGAGCAGAGGGGACAATCCCCTCCCTTGCCTGGCTGGTGATGCTGAGCCTGATGCACCCCAGGACACAGCTGACTCTCCTGGCTGCCAGGGCACACTGGTGACTCAATGTCATGTTTTAAAGAACCACAGCTCACCATTTAGGTGGCACACTTTAGCACATTCTCTCCAGAGCAGCCACTCTGAAGCATCCCCCCACGTTCAACTACTCCTCTGCTTGGTTACATTAGCTTAAAAATGCACCTCCTGTGTACCCACCATGCTGCACGCTGACTAAGGTCTAGGGAGGTAGTTACTGTAGCCAGCTAATTCCTTTTTGTACTTACCAAGTGATTCTGAGCTTGACTCTCTGACCTTTGCTACTGCATCCTCACAAAACACACAATGACAGGACCATCTCTATTTGTCCCATACCCAGGCTGCCCCTGCTGCAGCTCAGAAACAGCAGGAGTAGCAGGTAGATCAAGAACTGAGAGAGGACCCAGAAGCTTTTTTTTAAAGGAAGATATGTATATATATATATACACATCCATATGCCTACTTACACTTTGATCCAAAACACACAAGCTGCCAGCAGCCACCACACAGTAAAGAAGGAAACAGTCACTTCGAGATGCTGATACCCTACTTCAGAGCAAGAATAGTCCCAAGGACAAGAATCAAGAGTAGTTTGGACTGCACAGAGGGACCTGACACCTTTGTTTTCTGTTTTAAACATCAAAGCTTTGTTTTGTGAAAATGCAGACCAATTTCTATTAGAACAATGACAGGAATCCTGCAGAGCACTAGCATCCTTCCCACTAACAGATAAGGAGAATCACTCTCTGTGTGAGCCTACCAAAACACTGTTGAGCTGTGGTACACTGGGCAGGTCCAACCACACCAACCCTGTCTCACTCTGCCCAAGCAGAGGAAGCTTCACCCAGCTGCAGACGGCTGCTGGGCCTCCCAATGCCACAGCAGGAGAAAGGTCACTGCTGCAGCAACACAACAATCCAGGCAGAATCTCCCTGCCTTCAGCCCTTGCTCCAGACTTCATCATCACAGCTTCCTTCACTAACTGACAGACATGCATGTCAACAGAGTGTCTTTAGCAGTTCACCATCATACACACATGTTCTAAACAGAGAGGGGGGAAAAAACCCAGTCTCTTTTGGTTCATTCAATTACAAGCCAGCCTCCTGCTCCTCACACTACTGAAGTGGTACTCCTGTACAAAGGCACTTGCTTTCGAACACCAGAGGTGATGGAGGAAAAAACCTCCACAAATCTATAATACTTCTTCTACACTGACAGGGAGCAAGAAACAAAGAGATCACCATAAGGGAAAACACTGTAACATGCATTTAAAAAAACAAACCAAACCAACCCAACCAATCAACAAAAAAACCCACCAAAAAACCAAACCACAAACAGAAAAAATGAACTGAGTGGCCCAGCTGTCATCCTGGCCACCTTGAGGTTCCACCATGCTGGCAGGTTGCACTGTAATCCACTGGGGCTGCTAATGAAGGAAACGCAGCCCGTGCAGAGAAAAAGGGAATAAGTAGGCAGGACTTTGGATGGCTTTTCCTCTAAATGTTTCTAAAAGGACTAAGTTATTTAAAACAACTCTCTTTTCTTTCATTTGCAGCATCTTTTATCTAGTTTTTTAATTTGTTTTGATCAAGCTCATATTCGTTCTGTTCAACCAAGTAATCCAACAACTTGATCTGTGAACCTCTCAATACTCCTTTTAACATGGAGTTCATATGTCACTGATAACCAGTTCTTAGGATGCAGAAACACATCAAAAATCCCTGTGCAGTTCCTGTGGCTCTACATAATAAAGTGCACAAAGCTTTTCTGGAAAAATATCTCCAGTATCCAGCTACAATGAAACAAGAGCACATCCACAGAGTTTGGCAGACCCAGATATCAAATGTTTAGCCTTTAAGTAAATAAGCAAAACAGAAAGACAGAAGAAAGTAAAGTGAAATTAAAATAACCACAGAAAACACAGGCTAGGACTAAAACCTCCCTCAATATCCCCAAATATGCCCACAACAAAAAACAAAACCCAACGCCAACACAGGTATTCATAAGGAACGACATAAGAACATTTCGCTTCATTGTCCTCCAGTAAGTGTTTGGATTTTAAGGTCATACGTAACTGTTCACAGTTTCCCAAGGAAAGAGAAATCAGATAGCAGCAATAGTCTCTCTCTATTTGTGCTGACTTCTAAGAAAAAAGCAACTAAAAAATTAAAAGTCCATGGCAGGCACCATAAAGCTACTACAGTTATATATTAGCATTACAGAAGCTTAGATTCTTCCATAGTCTGAGATGTCTTTAAAGCATAACTATTCCACTTCTTTGAAATAATTCTGCCAGCGTGCCTGCAGGACTGTAAGATAGCTAGGAAGAAATATATACCCATTGCTAGGAAAGCGTTAGTTGGGAAATGCAGCTACAGCAGGGAAGCAGAGCTGAGGAGATGCTCAGCACACTGCACAAGCCTGAGGTGCCAGGTCAGCCCAAGGCACAAAGGGGAACATGGAGCCCTCCTTCCTTTATCCTCAGCGCAAACCTCAGCAGGCAGGTATTATTTTCTATTAGCAGATAAGAGCTGGCTTTTGGAAAATTAAGAGTCTGACATTTAATCAAGAAAATTCTTGAGAACAGATTGCTTACTTTCTGCAGAAATCACAAACACATCCAATTGCTTCCAGTATAACAAGTCTGATTACACAGCAACCCATGCCATTAACACTTGAAGTTTCACTACAAAGGCATCATTGCCAAAACTACCAATTTACACTGTCAAACAGCATCTTAAGAGCATATTGCAGTAGTATTTTCTTTATAATAAATATGCAGAGCATAGAAATAAGTCAAAGGTGCACTTTGAAAAGGTAGTCAAGTACTTCTCTTCTAAACACAGATTTCAAACAGATCATTGACAAATGAGAAGACCTAGGAACACCATAGGGGTGTGTTCTCCAAATATTTTGTTCAGAGGGTTACCACAAAAAATGCAAAAGGCTTCCAAAAACCCCTACTTGAATCTAACCAGAAATGCATACCACACAAGCACAGTCCTTCCACTAAGAAAGCAGCCCATGGGGTGGTTTTGTTTATGCACAGATTAGGCTGTTAAAAGCATTCAGAGGTACCCCACCTACCAGAGTGCATTCCTCAGGGTGTGTAAAAACACAAAGGTCCTCTTTTTCACTGAAGATCTCTAAACAGAGAACAGATTGTTTCCTAACATCTCGCATACAACCTTGTTTGTGTTCCTGCAACTCAACACATCATTCGCAGCATTTAACTTTCTCCTCATCTTAATCCCTTCAATTTGATGACTATATCAGCATTGTTTTCCCCACAGCAAAAAAAAAAAAATTTCCAAAGCAAATTTCGAAAACAATAAGGCTTAAAGACCTTCAGATATAGTGCTATAAAAAATTATAATAGAGTCCAAGAGCTGTTGTTTAGCTATAACTTTATTCACATTACGAAGTAAAGATGCAAAGGACAAAATGCCTGGATGGGTGAGTAGTGTTGCCAGTGATGACTATTTTTCTTTAATCTATAAAACCATTTCTCTTAACTACAGTCCTGCAGATGTAAAACCAAGATTAATATAAGTGTACAGGAGTACACTAGGAACATCAGCAATGCTGACTCTAAAGCACAGAGATCCATCCCTGAGATGGCACCAGCTCAAACTGCCCAAGCTCAGGCACATTGCTTCTGGTCCTGAGCCAGATGGCACAAAACCAGCTCACATCTCCTCCACAGTCACAGCACATTTATGTGCAATGCAGATAATCCTTCGACAACAACCAAGTGTGGAAGGTGGGAGGGACATGATACCATTCACTACAAGAACAATTCCAACAACACTTGGCTGAACAAGACAGCAAATCTGCTCACATTATTGCATTTGTATCTTGCCATAAACACCACCATCTAAAGTCAGCTTGCTTCCAAGCTTTAAACTCAACAAACAAAACCTACTTGAGGAATGGTACTCATTTACATATCAAATACTAACAACCCTTTCACTGTTTTAACCCTTTTCTTATTCCTTCACTGATGTTAAAACTTGTTTCATTTTCTTACCTTCCCATGCTTTTGCTGCATGTTGGCTACAATTTGAAACAGCCTACCATAAGATTGTAAACTGTGTGTTTGGAGAGATGCTGGAAGTGTTTGTTGCCTGCCTGGATTTTAGTCACAGCTTTGATACCATTTTCTACAGCATTCTCCTGGACAAACTGGCTGATCACCGCTTGGTTGGGTGCACTGCTCTACAGGTATAAAACTGGCTGGATGGCCAGCCCAGAGTGGTGATGACATCCAGCTGACAGCCAGTCACAAGCGGTGGCACCCAGAGCTCTGTCAAAGACCTGGACAAGTAGATGAAGTGCATTTGCAGACACTTTGCATACAACATAACTTGAGTGGGCGTACTGACCTACTGGAGGACACAAAGGCTTTCACAGAAGGAACTGGACAGACCAGACCTGTGGCCCAAGGCCAACTGAATGAGGTTCAAAAAGCCAAATGCTGGGTCGGGCACCTGGGCCGCAACCCCCTGCAGCACAACAGGCTGAGGGCAGAGTGGCTGGAATGTGTCCCAGTGGAAGATGTCCTGGGGGTGCTGGTCAACAGCCAGCTGAACATGAGCCAGCCTGTGCCCAGGTGGCCAAGAAGGCCAATAGCATCCTGGCTTGTGTCAGAAACAGTGTGGCTAGAAACACACCAGAAACATCAGAAACTGGGCAGTCATTGTCCTGTCCTCAGCATTGGTGAGGCCATAATTCCAGCATTGTGTTCAGTTTGGGGCCCTTCATTACAGGAAAAACTGTATGAGATGCTGAAATGTCTCCAGGCAAGAGCAGAAAAGCTAGCAAAGAGTCTGCAGCACACATCTTACATGGAATGGCTGAGGGAGCTGTGATTGTTTGATCCAGAGAAAAGGAGGCTCAAAGGGGCTTTTTCACTCTCTACAAGAGAGACAAGGTTGAAAGGAGGTTGCAGCCAGGTGGGGGTCAGGTTCTTCTCCCAGGTAACAAGTAATCTGACACAAGGCAAGAGCTTCAAGTTGTGCAAGGCAGATTTATATTGGATATTAGGAAAATTTCTTCACTGAAAGGGTTGTCAAGCATTAGAACAGGCTGCCCAGGGAAGTGATGGAACCACTGTCCCTGGAGGCATTTAAAAGACATAGAAAGAGGGTTTGGTGGTGGACTTGACAGTGCTAAGTTAGCAGCTGGACTGGATGATCCTGGGGTCTGCCTCCAACCTAAATGATTTTATGATAATGGGTACTATCAGCACACTGTATGTAGAAAGCAATTAAGAGAGGGAAAATATTTGACCTATATGTACAGAACTACTGACTAATGTTCAAACACAGTTTGAAAACACAAACTGTTCTCTGCAGTTACGCTTGCCTGAAGAACACCAAGACAGCATTCACACACTACCTCAAATGAACATACTCTCTGTTGTCTGGTCCAATCTTCCAATTGTTCCTCAAGTTATGCAATTTTTACAGAAAACTTGCCTTTATTCAGTTACTTGTTTTTTCCTACACTCATGTTTTTTCATCTCTCTATCTATATATATCTATATTACATATGCACCGAGATCTTAATATGTGAAGTATAGGTAGGCATAAAGGCACCTTTTTTTATAAAATCAAAACCAGAAACCTGAAGCTCTGGCCATTTTCATTAGAAATCAAAGTTATCATGATGATTTTTTAGGTAGTAATTTGTTACTACTACAATGTTTCCTTGCTTTCACATCCTGGCTAAAATCAGCTGTGGAAAGGACAGAAGAAAGGGTGTTTTTTTTAACACAATAATTTTAAGCCAGAACAGAAGCCGGAAGTTCTGGAAGTTTCACAGGAAACCTGGTCAGTCTAGTCTTATTGCTGGAAGCTACCTCAACATTTCTTTTAACATTTGAATAGAGAACAGATAGGAATCTCTGAAAATTAAGATTCATGTGCAGCCAAGTCAAAGCAACACATGAATGGGTGCTGTTATCAAATTGAACTCTAACCACCATCAAGCTCACTACATACAAACTCTGGTATGATGTTTTATTTAATAAAGTGATACAGCCTTAGTTCCTCAGGATAGGGACTATACATTTTGAGTTAAAATAAGACACTGTAGGCCATTAAAAATTAATACTGAACTATCACTTTAATGCTCCTGAGAAGTTTTGACTACTGCACAAAGATACTCAGAAAACTGTATTTCAAATCACACACTTTTCCAGTCATGTACTTATAGTTAAGTCATAACAACCAATTTTGGATGGGAGGTAGTGGAAGTCAGCTGGAAACCTCAGCTGAGCACAGTTCAGAGCAACCAAGAGAATCTGCCAGCTGTCCATTCATTTCACTGCATGTGGGACCCCCTCTCCACAAATTTGAACTACTGTAAGTTTTTACACCATGGAATCAAGAACAGAGTTTCATCATTACTACTTAGCTTTAATTCCAAAAAAGTTGCTATTTAAAAGTTAACAGGATGTACATGTGTACATAAAATATGGACTAAAAAAAAAAATAAAATAGAGTTCTCATGCTTGACTCATTAGAGAAGATATGTTTCTTGGCATAATGCTAAAGAAGGAGGGGGAAAAGAACAAGAACAGCTGGACAAGATCCAAGTTTTTAATGCCTCTAAAGCAACTGACATTTGCTGGCCAAAGAAGAAAACACTTCAAGTAATTTCAGCCAAAATAGGTTTTTTCTTCCTAATTCTTAAATAGCTGTAGTTACCAAGCCAAGGCTATCTTATCCACCTGAACTGTCCTCCATTCTTTGAACTAGTGCACTATGCACAGTAATATCAATGTGGATGTGTCTTAAAAAAATCAATTCAATGCAAAAAGAACTCGCACTGGACTGCTCTGTGGATACCACTAGTAACTGCCTCAGAAACCTGAACCTCTCCAAAGTGACGTGGCCAACCACAACAGGCACGCCAGTGTCTGAGAGCACGTTTGTCAGTCGTATTTTACACAAAGAGTGCTTTGCATTGCCCACCCAAACAAGGAGGAAGCAAGGACTGCCACATGCACCTCCCCAGGCAGCACGGGTTTGCCAGGATAACCAGAGGATGGGCAGGTGGTGAGATGCACACATACCAAGCCCTGGCTGGGAGACGAGTTGCAAGGGCCAGTATGAGGGTTCAGTGTGCACAAGAGCAAGGAGTGGCATCCCATCTCTCACATCCTTGTCTTTTGAAGTATCTCACAATGCAATGAACTGGAAGGAAGGCTGCAACAGAGAGATAAAAGGTAGGAACCTCAGAAAATGACAGTTTCTGATGGAATGCAGTATCTCACAGGACCATGAAGAGTCTGCTGAGAGAAGTAAGTGATGTGAATGGACAAGAAATAAAACACCAGCAGATCTGAGTATTAACAAACGTGCACTAAATGCAAGCTTTTAAGCTAGCTATAAAACCTCACAGGATTTTTAACTAAACCATTAATTATGACATCTAGAAAGGGACTTGAAACAGCTCAGCAAACAGTTCGACATACAGCCATGGTTTAAAAAGCAGAACCTCAAATTCCTTAGCTTTGCATAAACAGAACTGAGATGAAGAGTAATGTTAGCCTAATTAATGTCTTCTAGAGGATACTAGTGCAGATTCCTTTATTATTAACATGCTGTGCTAGTCACTTCAAAAGGTGCTCCTAAGGCAGACAAGGTTACCTCTTTGATAAAAACGTAACAAGTCTGGCTCTGTGAGTGGAAAAACGTTCAAAATACACTGTCTTCCTGAACAATCCAAATCTGCTGAAATACACACAAGTATGATAAGACAGAAAACCATTTGGAAAAGGAAGCCTGGCAGTTTCTGCTTACATAAGCAAAAGAGTGTGAGTGTATAAATACAAAAGTAAGTGTAAATACAAAAAAAAATTCTGCAAGGAAGTTATGGAAGTCATATGGAACATTTTATGTGAGTATCAGGATCAGGAGAATTGTTCCATCTACTCCAGGTTTATAACTAAGATTCATTTACTAACAGTCTTCTTAAAGGCACAGGTCTGCCTCTAACCACTACAGACCATGATAAACAACAGTGGGAGAAATACCCACAAAACCCAGAGATGCTTCTACTTTTTCCTCTGGAAACATACAGCAGTGACACCTCATGGACAAGGTGTTGAAATTAGAGTGAGACAGTTCTGATCCACCCTGACAATCCCCCCACCCCTGTCTCAAACAGCACCACTCTATCCATCTGGCACAGACAGAGCTCACTCCACAGTGGGTCTGGCTCTGGTAGCAGACAAAAGGAGCCCTACACAAGGAACAGCAGTACCTGCTGAAACTGGAACAAATTTTGAAGTGAGAAAGGGTAGATTTAGACTGGATTTAAGCAAAATATTTTTATGAGGGCAATGAGGCACTGGAACAGATTGCTCAGAGAAGCTGTAGATACTCCATTCCTGTAAATGAATGTTCAAGATCTGACTGGATGGGGCTGCCCACAGCAGTGGGGTTTTTGGACCAGATGATCTTTAAAGATCCCTTCCAATCCAATCCAAAACATCCAATGATTCTACCTGCCCTATAATGTCCTCTCTGCCTTTCCTACCTACCATCCACACAAAGCTGTTGGGGAAGACAAGGGAGCACCAACCAAACGGTGCCAAGGGACGAAAAGATACAAGATACACAAAGACAACTGTGCAGAAAACCATAAGGCCCTCCACACTGGTTCTCATGCAAGTCGGAAGGGCAGCTCCCCATGAACAGTATACAAAGGCAACTGAGAGAAATGCTTAACTTCTGCAGAGCTGGCTACTTTTCTCAAGAAGGAGAAATAGCTCTCCTTTGAACGCTTTCTGATCTTAGACCTACCTCTTTCATAGTTCTAGAATATTGACTAAAATGACACTTTGGTGCATTTTCCATCTGGAGATTTGTCAGACATCTATCTCAGCCACAGAGCTCCCCTACTCTTCTTGTTGTTCCACACATAATACATACATCAGAACCCCCTCCATAAATTGTGCAAAGTTTGAACTGTTTCAGAAATTGCATACTCAGCATCTAGGAACATACACATTTCTTAATGATCTTCTGAGCACTGCCTGTGAGAAGACTGTGCTGCTGAAGATTTTTCAACCCATTCACCTCAGGAAGTATATCTTTAGCATGAGCAAAGATGTATTTTCTTGGAGAAAAAATGTCCTTGCTTGAAGCTAAGATAAATCAGTATTCCTAAGATTAAACTGTCTTGCTGCCCTCAAAACAAGCCCAGACGAACTTCTTTCCAGATAAAAAAATAGGTTTTATGCCTTTTTCTGCCACTCTGTAAGCCAAAAACCTGTGATTGGTTTTTTTTTTTTTTTTTTTGGTGTTCAGAGTTAATTAAGTGGTCCTTGGAGACCATCAAAATTTGTTACATCATCTTCCTTTCTATTCTAGGAAGGCAACCTGCAGTTGGGTCTTCTTTTAAAAGTCTCTTTGTCCCAAGACATGGTCCAGGAAAAGTAACCCTTTTAGTCTGCACAAGACCATTCACTTTCTCTCCCTAATGAAGGCTCAGACATCATCTCTACTCAAACAGAAGATGAGGGCCAGATTCTCTCACTCTCCTGATATCAGTATCATGATATTAAGTCCTCATACATGAGGAAAGCCTCTCCTCCATCCTTGGGCAAAAGCTCAACAGTTACCACCCAACTATCCACCAAACAGTGTCTGATAAATCCCAGTGAGGGATGGAATATTCAGTAATGAAGCTCCATGCCAAGGATGGAGCTGCATACACACAATCACTGTAAAATACTAACAGACATGTAGCTTGTACTTTCCTCCTTTTTTTCCTACCTGTTCCCACAGACAAGTGAAATATCAACATTTAAAAAGTCTGCCTGGTTGGAAGATGTGACTGCCATCACTGAAGGAGATACAACTGAAAATCCTCTGCCATTTAAACTCATCAACTCCAGTCACAAAGAGCACATTTCACTGCTTGCTGCTCTGCTCTACATCCACCTTGGGGCTCTGGTAGATTTTACTCTCTGGGAGACCAATCACTTTAGGTAACAGCTTGTAATAAAAGATGGTTTGTTCAGATCTATGAGCTTCACCTTCATACTGAAGGTGACCACTTAAGATCAAAGCAAAATAAAGACTTGAAAGGAGCAGAGCATGTACCAAGAGACCAGTTCCCAACACCTATCTGTACTCAAACATACAGTGGAGCTGCTCATCACATAAGCCTATAATTAATGGTGTCTTGATGAAAATAGGAATTCAATTTCAATTCTTCCAGAATAGCCAGAGGCCTTTTGGTATTTTCAGGATGTCATTTTGGTGTCTGGACCTTTACACAGTCTGAAACAAAGAACAAGCATTTGCAAAATAAAGATAAGGAAGTGTCATGTACAGTCTGAGCACAAAATCTATGCTTCAGCTATAATGAAAGGGTGTTTCTGCAAAAAGCAAAGTGTTGCAAACAAACACAAGCAAGAAACAAATGGGAAAATATAGGTGACTTCTGTGGCAAATTGTACATCACTGCATACAACATGGGCAGCACACTAGAAGGAGGGAAGGCAAAAGAAAAAAAAAAAGAAAAAAGAAAAAAATAGTGAGGAAAAATGTGAGGGAGAAGCACCCTAAAATGAGAACATTTTAACTTTCCTGAAATCCCATCCACTGTAAGGACTCAAGGTGCTCAAGAAGCCCCAGCCAAACATACTCCACTGAGGAGCTTTGTTAGTCCTCTCCAGAAACAGTGTGGAAGTTTGCTCTCTCCATTACTGGAGTGAAAGCCCCCCTTACACAGCAACCCCTCTGCAGTTCAAGTGGAGTAAACTGGAATTATTAACACCCTTGCATGAAGATGTCAGAGCCCAACATCTCAGAGGAAAGCCCCAGCCATGAGGCAGCTCTCTTCTGCAGATGCTAAGAGCCAATGCTTCCATTCAGAGAGAAGCCATATGCTAACCCAGTAAGTTAAAACCAGATTACTTTTCCCAACTGTTCCTTCCAGCACACTTTGTTCAATGGAAAGAAAATTAAAACCTAGAGAAGTTGTTGTATTCATTAATCTCTGCAGACTCACTGCAATCATAACTGGGCAGCCTAACTGCTTGGAAGATTATGCCAGTGATTCAATTGCACTGCAATACAAATAAAGATATCTGCACAAAGTGGGCTGCAAAGTACTAAATATAAAGACCTAATGAAGTTACACATTTGTGCATCATTGCCCTTTCTAATAGGTTTGGAAAATTGGAGGCAACATACTATTATATATCATGTGCTATTATTCACATAAGTGCCTAAATTACAGAGTTTTGGGAGATACTAGTTATATGCTTATTAAAAAGTCATTTATTTCATCATATAACACACAGACCTCTTTAAAGATTTAAATAGGAAACATGAAAGCAATATCTGAATAGCAAGTCTCAATTAAAAATTATTTCTGCTGCCATAACAACAGCTTTTCCCTCCAGATTTTGGGTTCCCCTCTCACAATGAGCACAGCAAGAGGAGAATTTCTGAACACTAATTCATGCTCTTTGCATTTATCTTCTTCCAAAAAAAAAAAAAGTGTGCCGAGTAGAAACTGTGACAGGAGTTTACAACTTCTCAGAACACCGTATAAAATTGTTCATGCCACTTAAATACAAAGTTAGAGGACCTGAATAAATCAAGTTTAGACTAAATGTTTAGACTGGGGGCTCTTGTGGGCAAGGGGCAGGTAAACATCCGCACCAGGCAGAGCAGAGATTCAGAAACCATTATTTTAGAAGCAGAGGACACCCTCAAGTGTGCAAAGGATGTTTAGATGTAGAGATGTTTGGATGTAGAGATACAACCAAGTTAGCCTTTGCAGCTCTTGTGATGGAAGCCTTGGCTCTCCTTGCACACACAGGGATGAAGATGCTGAGTAGCTGCATATCCCTTAATGAAGCCCTGGGGATATTTCACACGCTGCTCTCTCCTTTTGGTCTTCCTCCTTGTTCTTTTCACCTTGTGCCTAATCGATTACAAGCTTGGCTGCCACTGGGATTTGTTCAGCTTCACTGTACACTGGCCAGGGAACTCCACAGAGGGGCTGCAGCAGTGCCAGTGGCCGTGGGGAGCAGTCAGCCCCCAGATTCCACCAGCCCCTCCTTCAGCAGGGGAATGGGGACAAGGAGTGATGCCCGGGCACAAAGGGGCTCCAGGTCAGCTCACCTCTGGAATCAGCTGCTCCTCAACACAGTTTTTCCCACCCTGGGAACACTAACTCCCAAACCCCCAAATTCAGGGTTTGATGAGCTTAGCTTTTCAGAAGCCATTTAATATGAGAAATTACTTTCTAAGCATTCCCTCCCTTCTCCCTCAAAGGATTGCACACAGCTTCAGGGAGACAGACAAAAGCTTCCTCTCAGAATTTAGATATAAATTTATATTCAAAACAGGCTTAACTCCCAAACTGCAGTTTGTTTTAAGTGAAGAGATTTGTCTTTATCATAGAAACCACAGCTGTTACAACAGTGTATGATAGTACTTTTTTCCTATCATCTCTATTCCTTCATTAACCACAGTGTTTATCTTTTATCTTAACTTTCAAAAAGAAGCTCTGAAGTACTAAGTTACACAACTTCTACTCGAGTTAAGAAGGCAATTACCATCCTTACACCAGAGACACATCAACCACAACCACCCCAACACTGCACAACGCTGAAGTCATATAAGCAACATCTTCCCCAAATTGCTCTTTTAATCATTCAACATTTGTGTCCCCAGCTAGAATGCAGAATGCAACCCTCCTCCACAACCAGCTTTTACAACCAAGGATGCCACACACTGTTTTTGTAATAGTAAGAGACAGCACCAAGCTAGAGTGCAACTGGCTGCAGTGAAATGCCTGTTATTCTTCCTTTGACTTCTCCACACACTCTATTCATCTGTGCTTGCTGATGTGGGCTTTAGGCTCTTGAAAAAGAGCATGAACCTAAAACCACACACTACATTTAGTCTGAATGGGTCTTTGAAGATTTTCAAGAGATTTCTTTTGGATTCAACAAGAGGTAACAGCAGCATCCTTCTTGTATCCCTGTAGAGGGGATGGGTGTACTTACATCTAATCCCCAAACCTTCACTTCATAACCTCCCCCAGCTTCTCTGCCTCTCTGCCTCAAATCTTCAGAAGTGCAAGGAGTCTGGAAAGAAATGGAAAAAAGAAAATGAAAACAAATAAATCCATAGCCTTTGTTTCAACCTCTCTTAAATGAATTTTTAAGTTCATAGTTCATTTAAAATGAAGAGTGCGGTTTTTAAGGCACAAAACCCCCCCCAACAAAACAAAAACAAAACAACAAAAAACAAAACAAAACAAAAAAGAACTTTCACAATGAGAAAGGAGTTGGAACAGAATGTCTCAATATTAATGGTTTTAAAGAGCTGAACCGGAAGTTCATGGAAGATATCCTTAGCCATGAACATTTTGTGGCTTTCATTGAAATGTACTGATGTATCACAGCTTTCTAACAGCACATATTTCAGGGCTTTAGGTAACTTCAGAAAAAACACACAAAACCTTAAATTTTTGAGAAAGTCTCCCCATTCTAACCTAAAACTACCACTCAGCAACAGGGAAATCTCCATTAAAATGCTGCCTCTAGTGTTGCCATTGAGCTGGTGGGCTTTCCCTACCTCAGTGGCCAAAAAGATCCATGCTGGGAGAAGAGGATGATGAAACACATAAGTAACATCAGTCAGGGTCTAGACAGTGACTTTCTATGAAACCTTCCTTATTTCCATGCTGTGGTAAGACCAGATTGATAAAAGGTGTTGAATTGCAGCTAAAGGCACTGTAGAAAAACAAAACACCACAGCAACAGGAGTTGAGCCAAACACAACTGGATGTGTTTGCAAACCCTGCCAGGAGCATAATGGCCATTGTAAAATGTAGCTGTCCTGACAAGGCAAAGGAAAAACGCTCCCAAGCACATGCTATTCAAAGCCTGTAACAGCTTCGGCTGCCAGGCTGCTAATTCCTGCCTTTCATAAGTTCTTAAACAATCTGTTGACTAGTTTTTCAAGGAGAAATAGCTTGGCACTCACTCCAAGTTCTTTTCTTCACTTAACCATCCATAATAAAAGAAGAGTTGACCTGCGAGTAAACCAACAACCAGCCAGAGGAATTTCCCTCCTGCCAATTCCTGGATGTCCCACAATCCCTGTAGATCTATCTACCATGCTAGTTATCTTTTACATGACCAAATACTAGATTGCAGCTGGCACTTGGAACACCAGTGCTAAGAATCCAGGTGGAGAAATTTCCCCAGGGACTATGAAAAGCAAAGCCTTAAGGGCACCTATACCTCAAATCTGTTTCAGTAAGAAAAGATAGATGTGTAACCATTTTACTACCAACTGAACAACATTACTCAAGGCACCTCCCTCCACTTTTCCCCCCTAAACACATAAGCACAGTTACCAAGTATTTGAAATATGTAGGAATCCTTACATAAACTAGACATTAGAGCATGTGTTAAATTCCCCAGAGCTGCCAATGTAGACAGATCCTTTTGTGATTAGGCACAAAGTGGTTATGCAGGAACTGAAGGCAGGCATCTTTATAGCAGATACACAACATTCATCACTCCTTTGTTCTGATGTCTTGCAACACAAATCATTTTTTTGGTCGTTAAATACTATGTTTCCATATAATTTTAAGATTGTTCCACAAAAAAGTGCTTTTCTCAATATATAATGCTTTCCTCTACCAACACTTAAAACACTACTTGAGTTAAGCAGTTTAATAGGACCAGGGAGACTTCATAGAGAATGAGGTGAATTTAACAGCAACCTTTAATTATTTGTTTGGGCTGAGTGGGTGGGGGGAAATTAGAACTAATAAGCCACACTGAACTTTCCTATCCATTTCAGCCTGGGGGAAGGTTTTCCAGCAGGAAAGTGTTTGTTAATCTATCTCTATATTTCTGGTCACACAGGGACATGAGCAATGCTACTACAGGTTACCCATCGGGGAGGGAGGTGTTCTGCCCTAATTGCAGTTAAAAGGTACATCTGTACAGAGAAACCTCAAATAACACTGCGAGTTTACATCTGCCTTGGCAGGGAGAAAAACACAAAAAGGGAAACAGGGAGAGATGGTTATGGTCCAACCCACCAGAAATATCAAACAGCACATAGGCTTACAGCTCCTCTGCTCTGTGCCACAGCTTCTCTGACCCTATTCCCATTGCATTGTGTACAAAACCCATCAGTAATTGTTGCTGTGCTCCTGCCTTCCACACAAAGCCATGCTTTTTTTGAACATCACTCTGTATCAAACCCACTACAGCCAGTTAAGCATTGCCAAACACTTCTGAGTGCAAACACAGCTACTCTACTTCACAACATACTGCAGATTGTTTCGGAAGAGAAGGAAAGAAAAAAAGCAAAGTCAATAAAGCTTTAGCTTAGGGCAATTTTACTTTATGCTTTACAGCTGCTCCATAGCAAAAATTATGCTTTTTAGCAAGAATTAAGAGATTTTCAATTAAAGCACATCTTGATCTCAAAATTTCACCAATCTGATTCAAACTCCAGTCCCTCCTCATCAGATAAGTAGTTCTGGTTGGTTCTGGATATATATCAAAAATTATATCATTGGTTCTGGATATATAACAAAAAATTTAAAACCACCAGCTGAACCACTAGGACTAAAAGCATTGTTTTTCTGAGATAATCGTGAAACTACAAAGGTGTCACTGTCAGGAAAGAACATTAAAAATACACCCTAGCTTGGCTGATGCTTGAACACTGTCAGCTGAAAGCCAAAGCATTCAAAGCCAGATACTCCAAGGAACAGCAAAGGTGTCTCTGTGCTCTTCAGTGTGCAAATGACCCAGTGTCAAGACCCAATGTTCAGCTTGGGGAAGGAGGGCCAATTCTGTATGAACAAAGTGACATGGCTTTCAAACATGATTCAGGGCCCACTTACATCAGAGGGAAGTACTTCACCACATCTATTCTACTAGCACCAGTAGGCTAAAATCATAGTACTGAAGACATTAGCCTAAAATGCAAAAGCAAAGCCAAAGGAAGCACATATCGCTAAGAGGAATGAAAAAACATTATCCTGGCAGGTAAAAATGTTTTCCCAGAACATCAAAATTGCTGTCATAACTTAATAGAAGTATCCCAAGCTGTTCAAATCCAAAGGTTTTTTAAGAATTTTGGAAACAACAGAATTAAGAATTCACAATATCATATTTAACTCCTGACCATAGTGACTCAAAGTTAACACTTCTCCACTTATCTTACTCATGCCAATTCAGTGGGTTACTTAGAATTAGGATACCACCCATCAGTAACAAGGGCAGCAAATGCTTTCCTTTAAACAGGAAAAAATTATTTCTACACTGTTCTTGAGTCTAACACAAGATAGATCTTACTATATGTATTAAAGGTTCACCACTGATTGTCTACATAAAATCTTGAATTGCTGCCATGAAGTTTTTTAATACAGCAGAGTATTTAGACAAGCCAACCCTCATTCTTGCTCTAACATCTTCCCTGTTGACTTTACAGAGGTGCCTTGATTTGCCATGCAGATCTGCAAGGAACAAGAAGAGACACTACTTGGATCTTTGCTCCCTGTCTTCATGGGTTGGAGATGACAGTACACAACTTACACACCATGAACTGGGGAAAGCTGAGAGCAGGGAAATCCTATCACTGCTCATAGCACTGCCCATCACTTACACATCACAATGCTACAATGACATTTAAAAACATCAGGGAAAGGAGATGTCCTTTGGTATTTTGAAGACAGACAACTCTAATATACAAACTAAGCCCCAAACCTGGGAGGTTTCAGGTCACACATGACACGATTATGAACTTTATAAATTCAAATAGGACGATGATAGTATTTAATAAATACTAATGTATTATAGAACCTTCTGTATTTAACACACTGTTATTATAATTATGTGTGCAGTGAAGTCCTTGCCAAAGCTTTTGCAGCAAGAAACACCAAAACTCTGCTGAAGCTTTTGGAATTCACCTCCAATTCACCTCAAGCAGCTAAATAGGAAGTTGTGACCACAGTTTGGGAAACCCTATAGCCACAAGCAGTTCAAAGCCCAGGAACTTTAGAGCACTTCTCCCTTTTCCCTGGCTGAGCAAGCCAGTCCAGTCATTCTTTGTGCCACTTCAAAGACAATTAGCAAAATCTTGTTTCAATTAGCTTTTCCAGAGCTATGAGCACAGAGTACTGTACAACTTCAGAAAGAAGAGGTGAGCTCAAAAACATGCAAACTGAGGCAGAGCTGGCAAGAAGGTGGGGAAAGACCAGATAAAACAAGGGACAAGAAATCCCAAAGCATGTCCCCCCAAAATGCAGGGTATTGTGTGGGGTAAAGCCAATGTTTATGTTCAAAACAAGCAGCCTTCTTACACCAAATTGGATTTCAAATTATCTCAGTTCTCATTATCAAAATGATTCACTTCTTCCTAGACAAGAACTCTCCAGTATACTGTATAATGGCTCTACTTTTTCTGTAGAAGGGTGAGATACATCTACAACATCTCATTTCATACCAGCAAGATTAATGCACTTTTTGAGCACTCCTAACTTCTGGTTGACAAATTTTTCTTTGGCAACATCCCACCCCTAGTCTTCCCCAAGCTGGGCATCTCCTTTGCTCATCTATTGTTTCCCCTTTAGTACAACCCTTAACTGCTTTGTGACTCTTATGACTGCCATAACAAATGTTTTATTAAAGACCAGATGAAATAAAAATATTTATCCTGACTCACATCTTAAGGTAGGAAAAAGAAAATAAAGGCTCATTTACTCTAGTAAATGTAGATACATAGTCCGCCAACAGATTAACTTATGCTGCATTTTGTCCCATTTTCCATGCATGGCTTTAACTATTCTTTCCTTTAATATCTGCTTTAAAACTTAACAGTCTGACTGTTTCTTCTGTAAAGACACACTGTGCTTCTGTAAACACACAATGTGCTTCAAGCACAACCAGGGCTGTTACCACTTTGGAAAATAAAAACTTCTACGTGTTTATATTCTATTAGAACCTAATCAAGAAATATGCAAAGAATGAGAATATAATACTTCATTGCTCAGAGCAGAAGTTTTAAAGAAAACCCACTCAAAAACCCATTAAGTTCTCTTTCAGAAAGTCTACAAGAAAGATGGAGAAAGAGGATATAGTGACAGGAAAAACAGAAATGGCTTCAAACCGAAAGAGAGTAGGTTTAGAGTGGATATTAGGAAGAAATTCTCTACTGTGAGGGTGGTTAGGAAGTGGAACAGATTGCCCAGAGAAGCTGTGAATTCCCCATCCCTGGGGAGGTGTTCAAGGCCAGGTTGGATGGGGCTTTGAGCAACCTGCTCTAGTGAAAGGTGTCCCTGCCCATGGTGGGGGGGTTGGAACAAAAGTTTTAAGGTTCCTTCCATTCTATAAAGGAACCCAAGCCACTCTATGATTCTATATGGAGAATAAAAAATATGGTTAGTCACCCAAGAAAATAACAGCTTTCCCTACAGTGTCTGTTTCACTTACTCAAAGAAGCAGCAGTCTGCTGAGAAGGAGAAATTCAGAGTTTGTGTTTTCCCTCCCAATATGAAAAGTCATCTCAAAGAAATCCACATTTTCCACAACAAAAGATACCTATTAATTTCTGTTCTTTACAAAATACCTAGTATAGAGCACTGGCATTGCTATAGCTGTGACCACCAGTAACCACCAACACTGGGAACTAGTCAAGCAACTAACTGAAGGCAAGCACAATTGTGTCAGAGGCCTTGAGAGGTGTTAAGTCTCTCCAAGCTGGTATGGATGCTGGGGAAGAGACACGTGAGACCTCTCAGCTCAGTTAGTGGCTTGCAGCACTTGTCCTCAGAAATCCCACACTGCTGTAGATAACAAGTATATGTTTGTACAAAGGTGTCACTGACATGAAATTAAGCCACCAAATTTTGATACCTGAGAAAGTGAGAATTAATTCATTGGAGTAAAGCTCTACTGCTTACATATTCTAAGTTTAGTTGGAGCAGCAATTTATGCTCTGTATGCTGAAAGGTTACATACACATGACAGTCTTAATAACAGTCACTCAAAAATTCAGAGAAAAAAATCCTGGTACTATTGTCACTGTGCCTGCCTGGATGCACAGGCAGTGTGTAACCTTTCTTTTACAGCACTACAAAGTGTGGCACATGTGTAATTAAAGCATCAGAGTTCCTTAATAATGATAATATGATCCCACATCTGATGGTTGGCTGCAGCTTAATGAAACAGAAGAGCAATTAATGGTTTACACAAAACCAAGATGGAAGCTAAAAGCAACATTTGTTTTCCTCTAGACAAAGACAGAAGGACCTAAGTGATAATGATTACCCGTGAGTATTCAGGAAAACAGATCACCTGTGATAAAATCAATCTCAAAATGTCTGGTATACTATCATCACTTCTAGCTCCTATTCTTATCCTCAGGAAAAAAAAAAAATTAACTAGTTTCTTTTATATTACCAATGGCCCTTCTCAGAAAATTATTATGCGAATTACTCCTTTTAAAAAATACTTTTTTTTTTTTTTAATACCTTCTTCTGCCATTACAATATGGGCCAGCAGTCAATTGCCATCTCACAGGAGGAAAGTCCAAAATATGTCACTTGCCTGAGTGGTGGCATCAACAGACCTCCTTTGGCAACACAATCACTGCTGACATGCAATTTGAATACAAAGTTTTCAGTTCAAAAATTAATACCGTTTAAGAAACTCATCTATCACAATCAGTATTCAGGGGGAAACCCCATCAGTGTGGTAGGACCTAAACACAGCATCTACCTAACAATTTCATTTCGAATGCAGAAAATGCATCACAAGATTTGCTCTTCTCCCTCCTCGCCCTCCACTGTGATTCATTACTGAAGACAAAACTTCTCATTTCTAATACACATTAAATGTTTATCCTTGCCTGACTCGATGTGGAAAGGAAAACATAAAAAGAGTAACCGGGTCAAGGGTGTAATTATCAAAAGTTGTATCAATATGCTGAAATCCATGAGACAACATGGAAACCAGCAGATCTAAAAATTCCTGTCAGCATGCTATTTCTCAACTTTGTACTCAAGAGCATCTAATTAAAAGCTACCAAGGCCATGCTAACATTATAAATACTTGCTTTTATCTTCAAGGATAAATGTTTTAAGAAAAAGGTTGCTTTAAACACAAATATTGTTATACCATGAAAAAGCATGGAGTAAATGAAGGAAACGAGCACATAAAAGCCTCCTAGCACTACTCCTTGGAAGCAAAAAGCAAATTTTGTGATCTGGATTCTGACAGTAAGCTGCTGTTCTGAAGTCATCTGAAGTTTCTGAAGTCATCCCTAGTGACACTTAAGATAACAGCACTAGAATTAGTCTTCCCAGTAGAGCTGCCTTGGTTTTTTTAAATACTTGCTCCCCATCAGAGGGTCTCCAACCCACAATGTCATTTCACTCCAGCGCTTTGCCTCTGTCAATCCTCAACAAACCCTCAGTAAAATCAATCTACTTCACCTGGTAAAACTGTGGTGTGCTCCTCAAACATCAAAGCCCATTGCTTCAAACTGAAACATTTTATCAAGTTTGACATATTCTGTTGCTTTCTAGTTATGGCTAAAACCTTGACAATACCCATTTCAAAAGTACTAATAATTTTACTACCATTTCCTGTATGCAGATACCATCTGAGGTAAGAAAGTACTAGCCTCCACAAGAGTCAAGCATTCATGTGTGCACTGCTCTGTTTCAAACAAAAAAGTTTTCACCCAAAGCTTCTGAAGGGAGGTAGAAACACAGCTAATCAATGAGCCTGTCACTCTCAACTTACCAGCCCTTGCAAAACACTAGGTTTTAATCATCCATTTTTACCAAGCAACTGTGGCCACTTGCTTTGCACAGGGTGTCTCATGGCCTGTTAAAACTCCCTGTTGTGCTGTGAAATCATCTGAGGTAGCTAATGCTTCTGAATTAGAGTTAATAAAAGCTACGGACACTGTTACATTAGGAATAGCCAAGAAAATGCAAAGGAACGTATCTCATGTGGAAACTTCCGTTTCTGCAAAACAAAACACAATTATTTTCAAATTTGGGTACTTAGAATCTTACAGGATGAGCCTTGCCCTGTCTTCAAAACAAGGAAAGGAAAGAAAGAAACCTAGAAAACATTTTTAAATGGATTAATTTGCACTTAGTGCAGACTATGCCTACCCACTGTTCCACAGAAGAGTTTCACACCCAGGTTAGTGTTTAACTCTGTGCAAGTCACTTAGGCTTATTTTACCGTTGCATTTCACAGCAAATCTCATCATCTAGCTCCCCTGTGTAATTAAAATTCCTCTTCATCTATTTATGTACTAGCTCCTGTCTCCACCTAAGTCCTTTGGCAGGCACCTTTCCTGAGCCAGCCTTTGGGAGCACCAATATCTTCCTTTTGGAATTGTAGGGTATGTGTGTCACTCTCCTTAGAGCATCTCCTCTGTCAGTTTTTAAAATCAATTCAAATCAGCTTCATCCTCTACCATCACGGATCTAGAATTTCAATGCCTCCTTTCAAGCTCACCTTGTGCAAGGAGGATTCACATCCTGCCATAACAGCACATTGCACCTACCCATGCTTAAAATATTTGCCTGCAACCTCAACTCAAAGAACAATCCCAGAATGAGGAAAGCCCAGTTCCCTGTTTGAACACTGGCTGACTGAGGAAGATGTCAAGTATTTGCACTCAGCAGCAGGGAAAACTCGGGACACGCTCATACCATGTGCCAAGCGAGAATGCTCTAGGAAAACTCTGGACATCCTCACACCGTGTGCCAAGCTCTCTAGGACAGCCTGACGACATTGTGCAAAAAGTATCCACCCCGTTACTCTGGGAGAACTAATGACATTAGTACAAACACCAGCAACCTGTGAATTTTCCATTCCTGCACCACAGCAAAGGCAGTACAGGCAGCAGAAGATAAAGCTGAACACTAGTTAGGTTTGAAGTTGGATCAGCGTGCCCTGAACCAGCCCCACACTGTCCAGTCTTGGTTTTACATACAGCATGTTATGTGGGCTGAGAGTCTTATTTTAAACCTTTGCATATGTGTTATTTAACCCGCAGATTTAAAACAACCTTGGCACTTACAGACCTGAACCTTAACAGCTTTCGAGGAGTAATAGGATTTATCAAAATTAAGGGGTTACAAACTCAAATTTCTGACTTAACAGCAGAAGCTCATATTTCCTAATTTAAGTCCTAGTGCAAGCTGGGATACCAGATCAAGTGCTATTTTCTCCAGCTCTATATTTACACTTCAAGGACTATGTAGAAGCACAGAGCAAAAGCAAAAAAATCAGCTAAATGCCTCGATTGTGAGCCTTTTGGGGGAGAGAGGTTCAGAGAAGTTTGGGTTACGTGTCTTCAAAGAGGTTTTCAAAGCAGTAGAGATCTAGACATCCATCACAACTCAAGGAAGGAGGACCCAAACCTCAAATTTAGGAAAATAATAGCTTTACCTTGCATATGCACGGAAGCTTAGAAAAGCATTGTGACAAAAAGAAGCCTTTCTCTTCCGTTCTAGCAGGAGGCACAGCTCAAGAATTTCAGCCTCACCCATGCAAAATTAGATATTTATTTTGGATAAATCCCACAAAATGCTTTCCGCCCAGCCAGCACTCCTACCTGCTGGTTTGGCAGCAGCAGAGCCAGGCGCAGTGCTGCAGGATGGCAGGCAGCCAGCCACCAGCTCCTGGGCCTCTCCAGAGACTGGGTAGACTGCTCAGTGAAGCCTCAGGGTTACTGCAAGGCAAGGACAGTGACAGCTCTCAGCTGCTGCATCTCTGAGGCTACAAGAATCACCAGAGCCTCTGCTACCAGAGAAACAGCAAATTTAGGGATGTACCTTGCTATATCAGCCTGTCAGCTGCTCCCTTCCCTGTAACATGTGCACAAGCACTGGAAAGGAGGCAGAACAAACATTACCTCCTGACTTGCTGGTTGGACCAGGGAAGCACTGAGGGATCCTCCTTTTTTTCTGCCTAAAAACAAGCAAGTAAAATTATATCATGTCATTGCATGTGTTCCTACACACTGGCTGGCCAAAACCAGAGCATGGGGACTGTGCTTCAGAACCAACCAGTAACATAGCCCAAAGCAAGAAGGGAAACAACAGAGATGTGACTCCTGCCTGAGGAGCAAACCTTTAACAATGCTCTGAGGATCCTACGACTTCAGGACTTCCCTGGCATCAAGCCTCATTGACATCCCTCACAGTGTCCAAACTGCCCCTCTTCATCCCCTTCCCCACACTGACCATCCCTGAATTTTTTGTGATTTGCCATCAAGAGTTACACTGAAGTGCAAGGGCATCACAATACTGACATGCTGCAAAGACACTTCCCAGGGAACACTTCAGTCATTTCCCTCACAAACAGCACCATCTTTATCACATTAGGACATACCTATATTGGTTTTCAAAAAAGAATTACTGGTCCCTAAAGGCTCATATGCCTCTACCAGAAAGTTTCCTGTATTTTGGCAGATACAGCATCATCATTTTTTATCCATGTTTAAATCCATATTTGGAAAAGGAAATACACAGGATATTTCACTGAAAAAGTTTACACATGTCAGTGCTGACATAACAGCATACAAAAATTATAAAAATAAGGTTAAAACACACATACATAATCAAGCATTGTTTGCTAGCAGCTCTTGCACATGCTTAAATAGTAACACATGCTTAAAGCCAATGTTTTGTGTTACTTCAATATCCTTTGTTAGTCATCCTACCAACCTACAAAGGTATGTAACAATAAGTCCCATCTCACACTTTTCTGAGCAGCAAACACCAAATAATTAAAAACATGGTTTCTCTTTTCAAATACACAAGTATCATCAAACATTTTTTTCTAAATTTGAGAACTTTTTAATGAATGTCATTAATGGAACGAATGCCAAACTTCTCAAAAAAAAAATTAAAAATCCTGTTTGAGTACATGTATCTTTTCACATACAGCTGTGTTAAACCACTCCCTTTACTGATGGTTCTCGTGCTGTTTCACTGTTTCCTTGAAGTATGGTGGGAAAATGAGAAAGGGAAGGAAAGAAGAAAAAAAGAAGAAAAAGGCAAGCAGGCTCCCACAGGACTTGAAAAATATGAGTTATTTCCCAACCTGCCACTCCACCAGGGTGCCTGACCCAGTGAAATCTCACATTCCCCAAAGGTTTTACACCCAGATGGGCATCAGAGGTAAAAAAAACAAAACCAAAAACCACCACCAAAAAACCATGGAGATCCTGCCTCTCCTGCTTATATAGGGCACATGCAGGGTGCCAATGAGACAAGACCATCACATAGTGCTGAAGGTTTTCTTAACGCCACGTGCATCCCAAACACCCAGGCTTTCTACTGTATTTGCTTCCAGATGAATATTACTGTAAATTCACAGACTGCAGCCTATTCAGATGTATCTCCAACTCACTTGAACAACTTAATTAAACCTTATTTCCCTTATGCCACATTTAAATCCCAATTTGATCTATCAAGTGCCAAGTTCTCCATGGGAGAGCATTCCTCCTCCCTATTTCTCTTCCTTGCAGTTCCCTTTCATATTTCATGGTGGTTCTCTGCACAGCTTCCACCACAGCTACACAATTCAACACCTTGCTAAGAAATACCTCTTCCTAACATTACATCTCTTTGCAAATAGAATTAACAAGGCAAGTGTAAACACAAGAGCAATGAAGTGGAAGCAGTAGTTTGGGTAAATATGGCAGCAGTTTGGGTAAATGAAATTCTCTATTAAATACATAGGATGGCTTAATGTCAAGCTTGTCATTTGCTGAATTCTGCAGCTGGCCTGTAAGAACCCTGCAGCATCTTCCTTCAACTCATCTAAGAAATTATACTTAGAAGGTTTCCAATAACTTCTTAACTAATTTGTGCCAATATTAGTCACACTAATGACTGCAATTTAATAACTGTTTGGAGGGCTTCCTATCCTGAGAACACTGCAAAATATATGTTTCTACAACAGAAGACAACAACGAAGTATATAAATGGTAGTTTATGGTAGTATTATGGTAGTTTCTTCTGTTAAAACAAGTTAATTCAAAAAGGTAGGGAACATTAATGCCTATCAATTTCCTTCCCTTTGGAATCTGTCCTTCACATACAGGAATAACATCGGGAAACCTCTCTCCATAACCAGCTAATAGATGTAAGGAAAAAATCAGTTGTGACTAAGAGACTACTCTATGAAACAAATTTTAACACCAACATTAAATCCAAATGGTATTTTTAAACACATCATCTACAGTTGAAATCTGCAGAAGTACTTTAGAAATGTTCCTTTTGGTGCCTTTGAAAATCAAATTGCACTAAAGGCAAACAAAACCAAACCTCCAACAAAAAAACTAAGCACACTGCAAAATTGCTTAAAAGTATATCATAGTGAAGCATGACTAGTGCTTCCAGGAGGTTTGTCCCAAAGGCAGACAGAGCTGATATTTTGTCTGACAGGGTATATTATCTGGGGTGCAATGTAATCCAGCAAGGAAGACAAAGGAAAAAAGATTCCCCTTAAATCTTCTACAGAAAATAAGAAGAGCCAAACAGTAATAAATCACTGAGTTATAACTCTCTTTTGGCATAGCTACAGGAGGACACCACTGAGATTTTAGTGGAGGTTTTTAAATTGTGAAATCAGACAGATTAAACTGTCAAATATAAGTCTGCCAGGAGTTTGCTTAAAGTACTTTATAGCCATAGCACTATTTGTAAGGTAAAACAAACCAGAATTACAGACACTGGCTATCTGGGACTGAGATCAGAAGAAAAATTTGCATATTTTATTTTCTAGGAAACCTCCCTCTGTCA
Source organism: Sylvia atricapilla (assembly GCF_009819655.1). Lineage (NCBI taxonomy): Eukaryota > Metazoa > Chordata > Aves > Passeriformes > Sylviidae > Sylvia > Sylvia atricapilla. The sequence continues at coordinate 9,416,757 of NC_089143.1, read as the reverse complement.
CATATTACTTTTAATGCACTACTACTCAAGTTAGTAGTTTACATTCATGAATTCCTAGACTGAACTGCATCCGACTTCATTCATCTGAGATCAGTGTTCAGTATCAAATGCAGCAAAGACTACTGATAAAGGCACATATTTGCATCTACTTAATCATCCTAATTGGTATGCAGACCACTTTAAAAATGCACTAATCAGTGTTACACTCAGATGCAGGGTTTGTTCAGCAGTAAGAGTCATGATCCAAATACTTATCCAAACAAATACCACATTTTCAGGCAAGACTGAAGCTCAGCACATTTCAGTTAAAGAAAGAAAATGGTTTAAACATAGGGAGGTGGAACTTTCAGGCTGACCTTAGATCGCCAGCTAAATCGAATTTCATCTTTTCAAGGCATAAAGAAACCCACTTTCTTTAACAAGGTTGACTCACTATCCTGAGAGCGATGGAGGCCAAGTGTCTGCTGTCTTTGTCAGGGCAGACATTCATTTCCCATTGCCTTGCTCTTACACCCTTGGCAACAGACTTGAGCAACCAGGACCTCCCAGATGAGCACAGATAAACCAGTGTTCATTAGCAATCCTATGAGCACAGATAAACCAGTGTTCATTAGCAATCCTAGGGCACTCAGAAAGCAACACTTCCCTCAAATTCTTCTGCCAGAGCTCTACAGCCCCCCACCTGTAACACCCCTTGCAGGTGAAAGGGAAGTGGTAAAAGAGACAATAATCTCAGGAGGGATCCAGGGGAAGCCAAGCAGAAGGAAGGAATTCTTTTCACAGCCAGGAGCAGACTTACAGACAAGCAGCACTCCTGGCTAAAGGCCATAGAGGCTGCAACAAAGTCCCAGGAGGCTGCAGACAGAGCAGACAGACATTTGGAACCAAAAGCCACCAATGTTTTGAAGGCAAAGCTTGCACCCAACTCTGGTAATAAGAAGCTAAGAACAGCCAGGGGTTCAGAGTTATCTATAAAGGAGGTTTTGAATAAGGGCATCCTGTTCTTATTTTCCCTTTGACATCTGTTTACATGGTGACAGAAAAAAAAAAAAAAAAAGGTTGCAGAAGACAACAGATTACAAAGAAAGCAGGCTGAAGGGTAAAAAGAGTTAGGCAACTAAAGCAGGACACCACACAGAGCATACAAAAACACCCTCTGCCTCTGCTCCTTAAATCTCTGGGGACAGCATAGATTAGTCTTCTGTTCAAAGCATAATGAGACAAGGAAACAGGCACAGAGGTGCTGGGATGCTGGTGATCATGAGAAACAGTCAGGTACTGCTGACAGTCACAGTACCCATCATATGGCATCTGCAGCTGGCTGTATTCCATGTTGCACACACAATATTTTTGGATCCAACTACAAACTTCATACAAGTTCAACCACTGCAACAACCCCGCCAGATAACTCAGCTATTCTGCAGGACAGCAAATGAGACAAATCCCATGCACATCTAGCTCAACTAGACTTGTTTTCAAATTTCTTTTAACTTCATTTAATTCCGGTCTTCTAATCACAGCACACCTTGGAGAACTGGTCTCAGTTCACACTGTTTGGGTCTACTGAACAGCCCCCCAAGAACTCCTTTTTGAAAGGATTTACGAATTACTTATTTACAGGGGTGGGGGGGAATTGCTGCAGTTCATCTATTAACCTGAGAGTTTAATAAGCTCAAGCAGTTCACACATACAAACATATAGTTTCCTTTCGCTTGGGCTTTAAGGAAAAAGATTTTCCACACAATTAGATGCGGTTGTTGGACAACAAATGATTTTAGAGGGAAAAAACCTAACATGCAAAACATTTCAGGAAGTGGCCATAAGCACACTGCAACCACGTAGCAACACAACCTGTAAAGCAGTTTTTATACCAGTTTTGTGATGTCAGATTTTAAAAATAAGAAACACTCACACATAAAAGCTGTATTAACTCAGACATACAGAAAAGCTTTTCCTGAGTCACTAAGCCTTCTCTCCTACTGCCACAGCCAAGCACACAATACAGACTTCCTCAACATATTCTCAAGATCCAGTTAAGGGGATTTATCCCACTTTAAGGTTGTTCTAGAACCTGAGCCCATTTAGGGAAGAAACTGTGCAAATTTCACTTAAATTTAGTCATGTCAGTTTATAACCATTTGTTCTCATGCCAACATTGTTCTTTAGCATAAATAGCTTCTCTCACCCTTTCTAGTGTTTATATCCCAGCTGTACTTGCAGACTGCAAACATATTCCTTCTGAGCCGTATTTGTTAGGCTAAACAAGCCAGGCTTTCCTTGTCTTCTCTGGAATAATTGCCACTGTTGTCCTCCAGCCTCAGTCTGCACTGTCCCACCTGCAGCAAAGGTGAGAGAACCCGTGGCTGGCACTCCCTAGGAGTTCATACTCATTCCACCATCCCTCCTGTCTGTGTCCTGGCCTAACACTCCACCTGTTCATCCACTCCACCACCACCTTTACTTTCTCCACCCAGCACATCCCTGGCTATACTTCCAGCGCTGCAGCTTCCTGCTCTCAGCAGGGTACAAAGGTACAAGGAGTACAAAGGTAAGACTAGAAAGGAACGTGCAGTATAGTTTGTTTTCAGTGTGAATGATTTGTTCAAGTACGACTACACATCCTGTGTCAAAGCTTGCTTGCTGACAGAGAGGTAATCAGTCAGTTGCTCACCATTACCTATCAACTACCAGGATTCATCTTTGTATTTCACAACTTCTGCTAAAAAATCCTTACAGCAGGCAATCTCAAGTACTCAAATTTCCCCTTAAAAAGCTCCTGAAGCCACCACTGTCTTCAGCTCATACCCTGCAGCAGCCCTTCCTAGGCTCCTCAGGCATTTCCTAAGGAAATCACCGTCCCTCCTGACCAATGGCACAGCAGAGCTTACTCAACACCACACCAAAAATGACCAGTTTTGTCACTGGTTTCCAACTTAGCTGCAGGACTGAAAAACAAAAAGAAATTCAGGTTTCCAAGTCATGCATCTCCTCTCCTAGCAAATGATTCCCACAACTGTAATCTACTATTTAGATGACTCGTGCTAGGAAAGGCACATTCATTAGTGCTGCTTCAGAGCCAAGAATCTTCCTACTTGCTACAACGGTTATGTTTTCTTCATAATACAGGGCAGAATTACTCTTTGTCCAAAACAGTCTTCTCCAGACCTTGATTTCCTTTAGATGACAAAAAACTCCCAAAAACACAAGCCAAAAAGTATCCCATCACACACTCACTGCTGTAAAGGAAGAACAAAAATACCCACACTCCGCATGACTGTTCCAGGCAAGGAAATTAATCAGACAAGATTTTGTCCCAAGGTCATCGTAAGAGGATGTCTCTTCCTTTAAGTGCTAGGACATCTGCACTCTAATTTTAACTAAACACAATTATGCCAGCAGAAAACAGTTTTAAACACAAGACAGACAACTCATTCAGGCGTTCAGAAAATCCTAGAGCACGAGATGGCAGAATGACGACGTGTAGGATCTAGAACAAACTGGAGGAGCATCCTCAGAGCCAGAGGACACAGCAAAGCCGCAGCAGCTCAGCAGCAATGGAACCTCAGCTTCTGGGGCAACACAGCAGATCTTTGTGAAGCATTGAAACTTGCAGCAGATACCATCTACAGCTACCAGTACCATCCATAACACACAAAGCCTACCAGCGCACCACCACTGCAGAGTTGGGTTTTTTTTCTCGCTTTTGTTATTTTGTGTTTAAACCCAGAAGTACACTTACCCTCCCTAGCAAGGAGGAGCCCAGCCAAGAATTATAAAACATTGCAAACAAGCGGGCAAAGCAATGAAGTACAAATACAACCCGTTACACTTTCCATTTTATCTGTCTCTCTAGCAGCAACGAAAAGTAGCTCCGTAGCTGCCTTGGGACCCAAGCAAATTCCTGACAACTTCCCAGACGGATTCACGGGGTCCACGTTTTGTTCCGAGGACTGTATTTTCTGCACGCTCCCATTTGCAACCCTCGAATACCATTTAATCACAGAGCTCAGCTCGTTCACTCAACTAATAATAATAATAATTAAAAAAAAATTAAAAAAAAAAAAAAGCTACTTCTACAGACACTTTCACCATTCTGCAGGCTTTTTTACCGCACCCCCGGCAGCAGAACACGACCGGCTGCCGCTGCTGTTCGCCGCCCGCGGGAGCGGAGCCCACGCTCGCCGCAAGCTCGGCCAGCGCTCTGCAGCGGCAGCGCTCCTGCACACAGGGGGAGCACGGCGGACCGCAGGACGGCCTCGGTCCCGCACCCCCGAGACCGGGAATCGCCCCGGGCGAGGGCAGCGGGACCCTGCCCCGGCCTCCTGCCCGGCGGCAGCGGCAGCGGGCCGGGCGGAGCGGCGGCACCGCGGGCGGCCGCGCTCCGGGGCTGTGCCGCGGGACGGGAGGGACGCGCTGCCCAGCCCAGCCCAGCCCAGCCCAGCCCTGCCCAGCCCTGCCGTGCCCTGCCCAGCCCTGCCATCCCCGCCGCCCGCCGCGGAGCGCACCTGCCCGCCGCTCCGCACCGCTCCGCTCCGCTCCGCCGCCCGGCCCGGAGGCGCCCCAAGCCGCTGCGGGATGCGGCCAGCCTTCCGGAAACGCTTCCCAGCCCGCTGCGCTTACCCAGGAAACGATTCCGGCCGCCGGCCGCCGCCGCCCCTCCTCTCCCTCCGCCCCGGCCGCCGCCCAGAGCCGCGGCCCTCAGGGTGCCGCCGGGCGGGGCCAGGCCGCGGCGCCATGTCCTGTGTGCCCCGCCCGGGCATGGCCGCTGCCGCCCGCGGAGCGGGTCAACAGCGGCCTCAGGGCTGAGGGGCCTCTCTGAAGGACAACACGCTGTGTGTGTGCGAGGCACGTCTACCCCCTGGGGAAAAAAAAAAAAAAAAAAAAAAAAAAAAAGTCTTTTTTTTTCTTTCCCGTTACGGAAAAAAGAAGGTAATGCCCATATCAAGGTGAGGCAGTGGTAATGACTCTCCTAAAAAATGTCACCTCCTGTATCCCAGTGCTCTTCTGGCAATAGTGAGAGGCAGACAGACAGCCAAGTAGGCTGGGAAGCCCTAGAAGAAGATTTTGTCACTCTCTACAAGGAAAATTTTATCACTCTCTCCTTCCTACCTGAAATGAGGTTGAAGACAGCTTGGGGTTGGTCACTTCTCCCAAGTAAAATCAGTGAGACAAGAAGAAACAGCCTCAAGTTGCCCCATGGGAGGTTTATGCTGGATATTAGGGAAAATTTCTTCACTGAACTGGTTGTTAAGCATTGGAACAGGCTGCCCTGGGAAATGCTGGAATCACCATCTCTGGAGGTACTCAGAAGTATGAGTAGATGTGGTTTAGTGGTGGACTTGGCATTGTCGGGTTAATGATTGGACTTCAAGATCTTAGATATCTTTTCCCACTCTAACTATTGTATGTTTCTATGATTCTAAGAATGGGTTACATGAGCAAACCCGTCTGGTTATGGATTAATGGAGTGTGCTTGGCATCAGTGTAGTGCTCCAAGCAGCTGTGTTCTGGTAACCTGTAAGTGTGAATGGAAAAGAACAAGGTGTTCTCATGTGCAGAAAACAGACAAGCAAAGGACCAGGCCTGGCAACTTCACTGCTCTAACCTGCATGTACTACTACAGGGTTACGGTTCAGATTAAATCCCTAGACACATCTTGAGATGCATGAGTAGAGAATCAGAGCAATGTCCCAGACAGTGAAAAATGAGACTTAATAGAACACGCCTGTAGGAAGATATTTCTGTTTAATGCTTTCCAAATATGTAGAATATTGTCTGTTCTGTCAAGCTAGGCTTTTGAGATGGCAGGGGAAGAAACTGGTCAGTGCTAAAGCAAAAAATTCAACATAGGTGGTAGTTCAGTGGAAAGCATGTAATTGACCTTTACTTCTACACCTTCTAACAATTTCAGGAGGTCCCTGGAACAGCAGATGCAAAACAATCAGCAGTAAAATAGTGTCATATTTGAGTGACCTAAGACATATAAGGAGGTCAAAGGAGTCTATTACAATAATGAAATTGGCATCTCATACATTTTCTTACATGTTCTTGTAAATGTAAACACATTTAGTATTCCTACTGAAGTGCTCAAGCCCATTTTAAAATTTATCACATCTTTTGTAACAGCAAGTCTATTTATCTGCAAGAGATGGTTTTTCCTATGCATTCCATAGCCGCCTTCTGTGTTTTGTTCCCTGCCTTTACAATTATGCTCTTGGTAATAACAGAACACTCATGAACTAAGAACAATTTAAAGGATCATTAAGAATAATAGCAATATTACATCTTTAATTCTAAATGTTTATGACATACATCAGCCTAAAGAGCAGAAAAAATATATTTGTAATTTTAAGTACTACACTGATGAACAAGAAGAAACAACAATTAGGCGAAGACATACAACAATTAAGCAAAGTAATTCAGAGCAAAGCACCTAGAAATTATACTTAAGATCTTACTCTGAAATGTATTGTTCTTTTTGTACTGGTATCCACTTTTTCCATTTGTCCTAAAATTGGACATGATTTAATCTCCTTACACCTTTATAAGCTAAAACTCACATTTTAATTGATAATTTTAGATTCAAGACTATGATGATAGCCTCCAAATAGTTATAATGATCTGTAATAAAATTGTGTTATCGTGATCAGTTTCAGAAGGACCAATACCTCCTGAGGCACCCAAAGGTGATTCATCAAATTCCAGCATTTGCAAATCAGGTTGCTTCCCTCTTCAACAAAGCACATCATCCAGCAGAAGGGAAAACCTTTATGCTTTGACAGCATACTGAAGGACTCTCCCTGGAATATGCACTATATCTGATGAAGAGATGCAAGACAACTAGCAGGTTACCAATATTATTAGTGAATAGCCTATTAATAAATTTCCCTGATAGAAATGCTGATGCAAGATACTCAAAAATTCATGTTCCTTTAATAAAAGTAAGTGTAATAACACTGCATTGTGGTTTTCACTATGTGGTTAGAGTTATGATGAACATTTAGTTACATAATCTATATAATGCACTTTGGATTGCAGTGTAGTAAGCAGTGCCATAAAAATGAAGTGTTGAGGAAACAAAATAAGGAATTTCATATACATCCTAAATGGACAGCTGCCCAATACACTCACTTCTTGGAATCATTTCTGTGTGGATGCACTGCTTGCCTAGGCTTAGCAAGTCTCATCAAATATTTCATAAAATCATAGAATATCATTATTTGGAAAGAACCTACAACTGTAATCAAAATCCAACTCTTGGGCACTTACTTTTTTACTTAAGACACAAACATCTTGTGGAATAGTGTTTATAAACAGTGGGGGAAAAAGACGGGCCTTTCTATATTATCAGCTCATACAAAAGAATTTCATTATTATCTTGCTGTTCCTGTGTGTGGACTATTGGCTGCAATTTTATTTTGGTTAAAATCTAACTTTGCCACGAGGAATGACAGTCCATAGGAATCTCCATTGGCAAGTAAACCTCTGCAACTGACCTTCCCCACAGCCGCACAGGTTTGCAGGCCTTGCATCAGGACTGTGTGCCCTGAGGAGGAGATCATAGTTTCTCCCGTTTTCTCCTGTGTAGTAGCTTTTTACTTAAGGGTTACTCCGTGTGGAGGGATAGTTACAGTATGCAGTGATCCCATCTCGAGAAACTGTCTCTCTTACTGCAGCAGACAGTAGGAAAAGCGGTGACTATTAAATAAGCAAGGCTACCATCTAGTGGTGCCACTGCACTTCCATAGGACAAAAAACATACACTATCTTTGGCTAAATACATTGATCCTAAACACAGAAACTGAACTAAGAAAATTCAGCTATAGCAGAATGGTTGGAACACTTTCTCTAACATTTTCACGCAGCTGCACTAAGTCTCCATTTTAAATACGAAATCAAATCATTTTCCAGAAAAAGCAAAAACCACCACACACAGTGCACCTGCAGCTGGAAGATTGAAGAATTAGACTTGTAGCATGTAATTTTTCAATACAGGCTTGAACATGCTTGGAGAGTTCAGTCCCCCAGACACATTGCTTCTCAGGACCTGTGTGAAAGCATGTGTTGCTCCCATTATTTTTAATTCCTGTCTTTTTAGTGCTCCCTGGGCTAGCATATAGTGAAAGCTTAATTCTGCCATGAACAAACTTCCCTGTGTTATTTATAGAGAAGCAAAGGCCACAAGACATCAGTGTCAGATAAGATTATTCCAGCAGTTAAATCAATCCAGGAACTAAGTCAAGGCCTCCTGCTATACTTGTGGAGCCCTCTCCCATCTGCTGTACTAGCTATCTCAGGCACATTGCCACTACCTCAATGAAGGCTGTAAGGGAGCGAGTCTAAGTGGAGCAATTTGTAGGCCAGCAGTTCTCTGATATCTTGGCATGCCAAGCAAGGCAGAATGATAATTTTGAGGTTTCTCTCTAGCTCTTCAGGTATGCCAAGCCTTGCATCCAGGAATGGTTGTAAAGTAATTATAAATGATCTCTTGGACATCCATCTAGATGTAATTCTCTGATCTCTCCTCTTTCTGCCTGTTACACAGTGATATATTGAGATTTCCTATAGGGAGGATGTAGGAAAGGTGGCCTGACCTGACTGGCCCCCAGGCATATAAACTTCTTTGTTGTGTGGTGAATTTACCCAGTCCACCCACTCATCCAAACAAGCACAGCTCCATTTTTTTATTATTACGGGCAGGTTCTGTGATGTGCAAGGAGGGTGACTGTGTTCACTCACAAATAATCACCATATTTGAAACAGGAGAACAGACCAACTGACCACTGCAGGTAAACAGGCCATTTGGGACTTCCTTCTAGCTGGAAGGGCCAGATGGGGGAAAGCTGCTGTTTGTAACAAAAAAAGCTGCTATTAATGCAGAGTTTCTAAATGCTACAATAGCTGCTTAGGCACTGCTAGAAGCCAATAGCTGCTTTCAGAGCTGACTTTTCTGCAAACTCCGCTTACTCTTTTATGTGGGTCTGGTGGACAAAAATACTCAAAAGCTGCCACAGAGCAAGGTCTGTAATTATAGGTAGTCAAATAAAGAGAGTAGCTCACACTTTTAAAGCTGACATGTAGCTGGATTTTCTTGCCTTGGCTGCTTAAAATGGAACTATAGCCCTGATGGACGCTGAAACGTTTGACCACCAATATTTTCCTACAGCTGAGAAACAGGAATACAATAGAGATTTTGCAATGTAGGTTGCATTTGAGATTGTAAATATTTTGTTGTTCAAACAGCACAAAATAAAGCGCAGCTTGGAAGTTTTAGGAAAACACTTCTCTGTTGCCAGCAGCTGCTGGGCTTCAGGCCTGCTGCTCCGGCATCTTTGAGCTTTCCTTGGAAGAACTTTGCTGCAGTTTCTGCCCAACAGGCAGCCAAGGATGACGTATCAGTACAGCTCCCTGTGGGGTGGTCAGGAAAGCCATGTTTAAGGCCAGAATGGCTGACCCACTCATGCTATATATGGGGCTCTGAGAAATCTGCCTGGTACAGCTGAAGGTGTCACTGCCCATGGCAGGGGGTTTGAGACCTCTCTCAAAGATTTTTGAATAGCCTTGGGAGTCTGGAGAGATCACAGGTGACTGGAAGCTGGCAAACGTTGTTCCAGTTTTCAAGAAGGATGACCCTAAGAATTACAGACCTGTCATTCTTACTTCAGTGCCTGGTAAAATTATGGAGAAAATTATTCTGGGAGTTATTAAAAAACACTTGAAGGACAACATGGTCACTGGTCACATCCAGCATGGCTTCATGAGGGGACAGTCCTGTTTCACTAACTTAATTTACTCTTAACTCACCTAGGTAACCAAGGGAAGCCAGCAGATGTAATCTTTTTGGATTTCAGTTAAGCCTTCCAGTACAGAGCTGGATAAACACACCATGGGATGGGTGAGTAACTAGTTAATGCCTCAGGCACAAAGGGTTGTAGTGAATGGGATGACATCAGACTGGGGAACTGTCACAGTGAGGTTCCACAGGGCTCAAATTTATGGCCAGTGCTCTTCATGACACACATCCTTATGACTGACTAGGACACAGGACCTGAAAGTAAAGTAAATTTACCAACAGTACTAATTTGTGGGGGGCTGTTGACTCCCTGGAAGGTAGAGCAGTCCTGCAGAGAGGCTTCAACAAATTAGAGAGCTGGATAATCACAAACTGTATGGGAAATGATGGATTCTGCAGCTGGGTTCTGCATACAAACTGGGGAATGAGATGCTGGCAAGTAGCACCTTGGAAAGAGACCTCTGTGTCCTGGTCAGTGGAAAGGTGAAAATTAGTCAGCAGTGCCCAGGCAGGCAGGAGGGCCAAGTGTGTCCTGGGGAGCATCAGGCACAGCATCTCCAGCCAGGCAAGGATTGTTCCACCCTGCTCTGCAGTGGTGCAGCCTCACCTTAAATATTGTGAGCAGTTTTGGTCACCACAATACAAGAAGGATATAAAGCTATTAGAGAATGTCCAAAGGAGGCCTATGAAGATTGGTGATGGGTCCTGAGGGAGAGCCATGCAAGAGCACCTGAGGGCACGTGGTCTGTTCAGCCTGGAGAATAGGAGACTGAGGGGGGACCTCAATGCATTCTACAATTTCCTCATGAGGGGAAGAGGAGAGGCAGACACTGATCTCTTCTCTGTGATGACCAGAGACTGAACTTAAGAAAACAGCCTGAAGCTGTGTCAAGGGTGGTTTAAAATGGATATTAGGAAAAGGTTTTTCACCCAGAGGGTAGTTGGGCACTGGAACAGGCTCCCCAGAGAAGTGGGCACACCACCAAGCCTGGCAGAGTTCAGAGTTCACTGGACAATGCTCTCAGACACATGGTGTGATTGTTGGGGTTGTCCTGTGCAGGGCCAGGAGCTGGACTTTGATGATCCTTGTGGGTTTCTTTCAACTCAGGGTATTCTATGATTGTGTCATGCTTACGTAGAGGATCTTTAAGGTCTCTTCCAACCCAAACCATTCTAGATTTCTATGATTCTATGTTATGCATTTATACACACTCACACCCACTAATACACATTAAGAGGTACAGAAAGCTAAGATAAAGTTGGAAACGCTAGGTTTGCTAACAGCAGAAGGCCAGTGCTTTGTCTCTGAAACAAGAGAGACAAAAGTCCAGTGCCTAATGTCCTAAACACAGCTAGAAAAGCCCAGGCTGCAAATGCACTCAATGGGAATTTTGCCCTACGTGTATAAACGTACACAGGAAAGAGCAGCATGTTGTGCGTTTATATTTGCAGCTGTAGAATGTGATAGAGTCTCATTGTTTATCTGATCCATAGTGTAGTTTCCCTCGCAATCTAAATGTTTTTCTCCACTGAGACAGGGATTTGTTTCAGCATGCATATTCATAAGCTAAACTCCTCCACTAAAACAGTATGGCTCAAGGTCCAGAGGATGGTGTTCTTCATACCAACATGTGCTTTGGGTAAACAACTCAAAACAGCACTTGTTAAATTGATCCTCAGAAAGTAGTTTCTTTATCAATGACGAACACTGCCTAAACACTTTTCTAAAGGTGGATGTTTGGAAATACTCCTCTCCTTGTGTAGTGTGAAAAAATTCCTGGAGCAGAAAGGGAAAAAATCCTCCCTTTCTCCACACAGCTGGTGCTCTGAGAGCAGTGTCTGAAGATGCACAGGAAGCACTAAAGTGTTAGGTTCTAAGAGTGGCTGGGTCAAAGGCAGCTTGGAAGGGCTGATGCTTCCCAACTGGATTTGTTTCACAGTGTTTTTAATGTTAATTGCTTGCAGTTGAGCCAAGACTAATAACCTTCCACCAAGGACAGCCCCAGAAGTGTCAGAGCAGCTGGGCCCCTGCACTGCTGCATCGCCCAGCTGCTAAGAGCAGCACGTACAGGACAACTGGTTTGCATTAGCAAGACACTGGGAGGTCACCACATGTAAAACACTTTGTGTCAGCATTATAACTTAACCAAAAGGTTATGTTCTGCCAGATGTACTTCTGGAAAGTGGCTATTAATGTGAGGTTAAGTCTCTCATTCTAACACATTTTGAAATCAAAGCCTTGACTCATAAGTACAAGTGAGTAACTACTGTTATTTGCAATTAACACAGGAATTGGTACAGCAAAAACTTTGGAGATCTTGTTGCCTAAAAACCACAATCTGCTAGCATGAGTAAGGGATGCATTTAATGCTTCAATATGCTGTTACAGGGTGGAGAAGCAAGAGCAGCTCAGATCTAGGTCTGTGAGGCTTTTCATCTACCATGGTCACAGTGTGAAAGAGTCAAAGGTGTGCTGCTCTGAGTCGCTTCTGAGTCATTACCCTGCCAGGCCTGCACACCAAGTATAGGTAGAGGCTACGAGCTCTAAGGTATGCCTTAGGAGTGATTAAGAAGGAGTAGTTTGACACTGTCTCAGGTGCAGAAAATGTCTTTCCCATGCAGCCCACTTCAGGACAGGACTAGCTAGGCAGACTCAGGGCAGACTCAGGACAATCCAGAGACCCCAAGCTCTTGGAGGGACCCCAAGTTCTTGAATTCAGTCATGGGACTGGCAGCAGCTCTGTGCCAGCATCACTCCCCAGGTGAAGCAGCTCCAACAGAAAAACCATGCCTGAACATCTCATAGACTGTCTGCAGCTAAAGCTTTAGAGCAGAGCACTTCTCTAATTAAAAACAAAATCCCCACACTTCTCAAGAATGTGCACGTGTAGATTAGAAAGCAAATCCTTTGGCACAAGTTAGTGTAAATATTGTGCTACAACTGTCCTTGTTGATGTGCAGGATTTCAGGGTAGCTTGTACTACCCAGGACATTTTTGTTATGCAAGTGAAGATTTTAGAGAACATGTTAAGCTGAGCACAACTTATTTCAGAAATTCTGTAAGTGAGGGTGAACGTATGTCTAAAGATCAGGTGGAGACAGTTGTCCGGAAGACTACTCATAAAAGGCAACAACAACAATAAGGGACCATGTCAGTTATGTGGAAAAAACAACCATCTTTCAGAGTTCTATGACTAAGTTAGCTTAAAACATACACAGACACACACAAAACCCAACTAAAAACAAAAACAAAAAAACCAACCAACCAAAAAAAAAAAAAAAAACCACACAGACTTTTGAGGATTTTTATGATTTATTTATTTTCATGAAGTGGCTTTGTTGTTCACTGATTTCAAGTGTCAACTACTTTAAGTTCCACTTAAGGTCTCCATTTGCTTAAAAAAGACAGGGTGAAGGAATGCCTTTTACATCTGCCCATCACTAGCAACTTGGTTTTCCTTCTCCCCAAAAGAAGATAGCTGATATCCAGGACGTAGTATAAGATGGCTTGTTGTGCTGACCTGGAGCAGTTACAAGATTTCACAGTAAACCTCCTGCACATGAGAGTCCTTCTCTACAGGTGCCTCTGTTGTCATATAAGCTTGACAAACCCCTTTTCTTCAACAGACTCAAAACCCCTTGCTATTCCCTTCTGGTAGATCCATACTTCTCCCTTCTTCATCCAACAACTGGCTAGTCAATTTCTTCATTTTCTCTTCACATTTCCCCCCAGAAACACCAAAGCTAGCATGTAAAGAGAGCACAGGTGACAGTAGACTTGATCCAGAAGTTAGATCCTCAGCTGCTCCTTAAGGCATATATCTGCCATTTCGCTGAAAACATCTAATTCTAGAGGTTGGAGACTGCTGACATAAAGAGGTATTTGAGAGGTAGCCTGTGCCTTTACCTCAGCACCCCATAAGCCTGAGGAAGTGCATCTCTACTGCAGTGAAAGTACTAGTGAATCAATGTCTTGATATCCTTTCAACTGACTGACAACATTTCTCATCTTTCCTTGTTTTCTGCTACTCTCCTCCAGCTTAAAAGTGGCTAGTGCACCAGAGATGATTTGAAGCAGCCTTTTATTTTGTTTCACAAGAAACTCATCCTGTCTAAGGTAAGCTCTTCTAGCAGTCCCAGAGCTCAGGGAGAGATTAATGCTTTTTGGGAGCTACTGTATGGCTGTTGAGCATTCAGAAACAATTTAAGGATAGGCTTTGCTAAGTTGTTACTGAAGAAACAGAAGACGGCAGGGGAGAAACAGACTGGGGTCACCCCAGGATGGCCTGGCACAGTGCTTGGAAAGAGGCACGGTGTTGTACTAGAGAGTGTATTACAAGTGCTGCTATTTACGTCTCTCACAACTAGTGGTTCAGAATCACACGGCTCATCTTGTTTCATTTTGTGCCTGTTAATCTGAGAAAAGCATTCTCTCTATGAAAATAAAAGTAGGTATGCAAGTCCTAATCACAGATCATCCAAGTATTACATCAAAATTAAAATTCATTATTATTAACTATTACATGTATTATGCTAAATCATTGCACAGAATGAGGTTCTCTTGAAATGTATATTTTGCATCTCTAGATAAAAGCACTTATCCTAAGAATGTTTAAGTAAACAAAACAAAGAGGCAGGAAGCAGGGATTGTTCTCTTCTGTTGGACTAGAAAGATGTATTACTCCTGCCTGTAGAGGAAAAAGGATAGATTGCTAACATCACAAAAGAAAGCATTTGAGGGAAAGGAGACAGATGATGATTGCCCAGGTGCCAGTATACTGTCTTTCTTACCCATTGAGACAAGCCTTCCAAGGCTTTCATATCTTTCATAACCAGATAGTATATCATTTCATCGAAAACGAAGAGACCCTTGTCAACAGTCATGTTCCTCCTATCTTTCTTTGTGAAAAGAGAAAGAAGTCACTTTCTGTTTGTCCTACTTCTACCATGAAACAAAGCATGCTGTTGCTGTGCTTCTGATAGATACCATCACTGTTTGGTGGACACAATTTTGCAGAGGAATGAAGTGAAGAATTTTCAGCATCCTGCCAGACAGAGCTGAAATCAAGGAAACCATGGTTGCACTCTATAGACTCTCAAGGCAAGCCTTCGAAGCTACATTTCAGCAGTTTAACACTTCCACCTACAAACTTCCATAAGAGCTCTTGCATTCTGCAGAACACATTCTTTACCTGCTGGTGGACTTGGCTGTAGTTCAGAGGAATTGCAGAGTCACTGCTAGCAGTCAATACACACAAAGGTAGTCCTTGGCAGAGCAGCCCCTTACATCAGCCTGACACTTTTATCTGCATTGTTTCTGTTGCCCCTCTCCAGCTGGTCTTCATCTCAGGTCAGACCCAGAGTTCACATCCTTGAGTATGTCTCCACCTCAGAAGCCCTTAATTATTCCATCTCCTAGCCAAAACATATGCTTCTTGTGGACAACAGAATACAAGAACGTAACTTTTCCAACCTTTACATTAAGTAAAGTAAGATTTGGGGCTTTTATTCCGCATTCCCAACTCAGCCCTGAGCTGCTTTGATTTTCTTTAATTTGCATGTCTCCTACTTGACAGTTGAGATGTTTCAGCCCAGAGCTCCTGGCCCATGGACATGGAGAGCAGCAGCTGACAGCCAGAAGCTGAGTAGTGACTGGACTTTACAGTTCCCCACATGCTGGCCTGCAGTCACCAAGACTCCTCACATAAGTATTTAAATTAACCTGGATGAAATTCAGAAACATCCATATGTCTCTCTTCCTATTCAAATCTTTCATGGGCCTAAGCCCTCTATAAAAGCTCTCGATTGCTTGGCCTATTGATCCCTCTGATCTGCTAATTAAAGGCTGGGGCACTCTCATGCAGGAATTGCTGCTGCGCTCCAGACAATTTACCAGAAGAGAAGGGGGGATGTTATACACAGATCCCTGATACCCACTGTCCCTGCAGCGGCCTCAGATATGTTTTATATTTGATACTTGTGACACAGTGTACAGGTTCTGGCTGGGATGAAATTAGTTTTCTCCATAGCACCTGTGATAACACTGCATTTTGGCCATTCCAGGGACACATATTTTTTCCCTCCACACCTTTCTCTCTGGGCCACACCTTCAGCCCACAGCTGTCATTAGAGCTAGGGTTGAGACCCACAAAGTTTCCAGCTTCAGGGACACTGTCACAGCAGGAGGCATGCCAAAGGGAGCATGGCACTGCATCAACATTGCTCCATGCACATGCATGGATGCTGCATTTATGTGCAAATCAATCCCACTGAAGCACACTGCTATGGTAAAAACGAGCTGACTGCAGGATCTATCTCAAGCAGGATTTAGTCCCAGGCAGGATTTAGCCCAAGCCAGCAGAGGAACTTCCAGTAAGTCAGCACATTTATCTCAAACACTATCTCAAAACATTCATCTTCTACTCACTCTAGGGTAAATGCAAATGTGCAGTTACCAGGAGAATGGCAACATGTAGTAAGTCCTGGGGCTCCAGCACCTGCACAACCATGTACCTGCATCCTGCTGCCCTGGGCAGCCAGCTATGGACAATAATTGTTTGTTTTGAAGGTAGGGAGTAGGGAATTAAGGAGGTTTCCAGGAATGGGTTTGGAAACCTTCTTTTGGGAAGTGAGTCATTATAAGAAAAGGAAGAAAAGCACAGGTCTTTTGTGTTTGATGTTTGCTAGGCAGGTGAGGATACTGCAGAAGATGTGGACTTGGACTGCCTCAGGGCTTGGATTTTTGCAAGACAGTAGGAAAATTATTTTCTAAAGAATAGTATACAGCCTCAGCTTCCATTTTGGGAGCTGTGCATTGTCTAAGGCCCTCTTTGCCTCCTTCAGTAACCTACTTGTTATAGGTACTTTTGTTTGGAGATTGAACTCAGGAACAGCCTTAATTATAGATCTAGTTCTTATATAAACCTTCAACTGGAATATGGTGAAAAGATAAGTACTGACCAAGTTCTATATCTCAGAGAAAGCAATCTGCCAAAAGATCATATATGTGGCAAAGATTCCTCTGTCCATACTTTCTAGATTAGACATCTGAGCAAAACTTTAACACTGTAAACAGTGTTGAACATCACAAGTACTATTATTTCATTTGGACAGTGCAGAAAGTTCACAAGTATGTCATACATCTATCTTCTGCTCTGAAGAAAGATGGTCCAGAAACTTCTTTGCAATGGGGTGGATGAGGGCTGTGTACGACACAGCACTTCTTATGTGACTTTCTGGAGACAGGCATCTTGATGCAACAGTAGCACTTTTAGAAGTTTGATATTGTTACACTTAGTGTTTATTTTAAAGTTAGCATATTGATAGATTTGACAGATTCTTCCACAGAAACAGTTCTGCTGTCACTTCCTGCATGCTGTACATGGCATGCAGAGCCTGAAATTACGTTTGCACAACTGTTTGCAGTCTCTCTCAGCCTAGACACAGGAGCCATTCCAGGGATGACTAACCTAGGGATCTAAGCACTGCCATTGCTGAGGCAGGTTGAAGTTATAACCACCATTTGCTGCTGCACAATTCAGAAACAGGATTTTCTTGCCTTTTTTTAGCCTTCTCTTTTGTAGGCTGCCATATGAGTGTTTTGCTGTCCTCTCAGAGGAGCTGCATGCAGACTCTCCTACATATCCGTCAAGAACCATTAGCATTGGACTTGTTCAAGTTGTTTTGATATCCTTGCATCTTGCAGTGCATTAACTGTTCATCATAAAAGGAAAGATAGTCAAAGATACCATATATAGAATTAATAGTTTGGGCCAATTTTAGCTTGCTTATAGGCATCAAAGACTGTTTTCAGCTACAGTAAAGGGGGAAAAAAGCAGAAATAAACAATACTGTCATTTACTGTGAAACTTTCCCTGTCCTCCCCAGAAATCTTTGGTTTTGAACAGCGTGTACTGCTCTTCCCTTTACTGTGATAGACTATATCACAGTTCATGGGGTACTTCAGGAAGGGTTTTCAGGATATCTCTAGAGCAACCTCCTGCTCGAGGCATGATCAGCTAAAAGATCAGACAAGGTTGCTCAAGGCTTTACCTGTCAGGAAACACCCCAGCTTTGGCCACAAAATACGAAGCCTGCCTTGCTACCCCGTTTTTTCTTCATTAACTCTTGTTTTAGGTAGAACTAGTTCAAGATGCATCTTCAACCTTTTATGGCTATATTTCCGAAATTAACTCTAGGGTTTTTTTTCCCAAGGAGTTCATTGTAAACTGAGTAATGCTGATGAATAGGTCTCAGTTCAAAAACGCATGTGTGCAACCACCTGACGTGAATGATTCCTCACTAAATTACAGTGCAATAAATCTAAAGTTAATTTAAATGTGCTTGAAATCAGACAGGAACTTCGAAATTTTGCTGTGCTGGGGCCCAAATCATTCTGAAATACAGTGAAAAACCAAAGGAAGAAAGTCATCAAAACCAAACAGACTGCAGACATTCAGCTGACTCTTTTGTTCAGTATTTGCATTGTTTGAAAGACAACTGTGAAGCATCTCGCTTATCCACAAGGCTCCCATCAGGCTGTTTACCAGTAAAATCTGAAAAGCTGTTGGGAGTCCACGTGATTTCTAGTATTTTGAGCAGGTTGGTTTTGTTTCCTTGTTCAGACGTTCGAATCCAAAGACATTGTGCACAGAAACTGTCAGGTCATGAATAAAAGATAAAAAGCCCGCTATTTTTTAACCAGCTTCACTGGACTGGCTCAGGGGCTGGTCCAAACGCAGAGATACAATCAGCACACAGGAGACTTTCATGTCGGATTTATCATACTGGAAATTTAAAAAATAAGCGTTTAATTATTTTGTTGAATATCAAAACCATTGCATACTTTACGCAACGTACACAGAACGGTGTCTGATGCTTAGGAGCGGTCGGCCACATAAACGTAGACATGGGCTTTCGGGATGCACGGAGCCCAGGGGCCGGGCTGATGATGGAGGAGAAACCTGTTGCCCTGGGTGATGCCAGCCGCCTGCCGGCCCGCTTCCATCACTTTCTGCACGCCACGGTCAGGGGGCCGGGGTCCCCCGGCCGCAGCCCGCTCCCCGCGGAGGCGGCGTGACCCCGCCGCGCCCCCCGCGGCCCTTCCGCCCCGCGCCCCCCCGCGCGTCGGGCCCGCCCCGCTCCTGCTCCCCCCCGCCGCCGCGCGGAGTGGGCCAGCCCGCCCCTATATAAGCGCCGGGTGGGCGGCTCCGCGCCCCAGCGTCGCCAGCGGCTCGGCAGCGGAACTGCCGCGGGGGACATCGTCGTGCGTGGGGCACAGCCTGCCTTCTTCCCGGCTCCCGCCGCCCCGCAGCCATGGCCTGGCAACCGATGGAGATCAACCCCGAGGTGCGCGAGGGGCGGCGGGGACGGGGCTGGGGGCTGCAGGGCGGGTGGTGGGATGCTGTCTCTCACCGGCACTCACGCTTCCCTTCCCACCCCGCCCCCGCATTGTCTTCCAGATGCTGAACAAAGTGAGTTGCCGCCGCCGGAGGACCGCCGCGGGCGGGAGAGCGGCGCCCCTTCCCCCTCCATCCCTCGGCATCCCGCCCTGCCGGGGAGCACCTGCCGCGGTGGCGGCACCGCTGCGCGGGGCGCGGCCGCACCTGCGGAGCAGCGCCTCCCTCCGTCCCTCGGCATCCCGCCCCGCCGGGGCTCGGAGCGGTGCTATCCTCCATCCCTCGGCATCCCGCCCCGCCGGGTCTGGGAGCGGTGCTTCCCTCCGTCCCTCGGCATCCCGCCCCGCCGGGTCTGGGAGCGGTGCTTCCCTCCGTCCCTCGGCATCCCGCCCCGCCGGGGCGCGGAGCGGTGCTTCCCTCCGTCCCTCGGCATCCCATCCCGCCGGGGCGCGGAGCGGTGCTTCCCTCCGTCCCTCGGCATCCCGCCCCGCCGGGCGCGGAGCGGCGGGGCTGCGCGGGGCGCGGCCGCACCTGCGGAGCGGCGCCGAGCCCGTGCGGCCCGGGGCGGGCGCGGCCGGCAGGTGGCGCGGCGGGGCCGCGCGTTGTGCTGTGTCACCGGGCGCGGCGGGGCTGGGGCGGCCGCGCCCCGCGGGGACGGGCGTGTCGCGGCCGGGCCACCCGCTCTCTGTGCCCCGTGCAGGTGCTGTCCCGCCTCGGGGTGGGTCCTGGCTGGCGCTTTGTGGACGTGCTGGGCTTCGAGGATGAAGCGCTGCGCGCCGTGCCGAGCCCGGCCTGCGCGCTGCTCCTGCTGTTCCCGCTCACGGAGCAGGTGGGTGTCCCCGCCCGCGCGGGGTGGCACTGGAGTGCGCACTGTGTAACGCTGTCTGGAGCGTGGCTGTCATCCGCCCAAGCATCAGATGGTTGGGCGTGGATTGGGCTTGGCACTGGCACGGTGTTTGCTTGGTCCCAGCCCCTAAATAGCCTAAACTGAGCTGAGCAACCAAACAAGAGCTCTCATTCCATCTCAGTGTTCCTGTGAGACTTGGCTTTGTACATCAGACTGGGAAAAAACCCATGAGTGACCTTGAGGGGGAGGAATAGCAATTCCACTACCATGCTGAATCATTGGATCTGGAGAGGCCTACATCACTTCTTTGACATATAAATATTTTCAATTCACTTGATGCTAAGGAAGTGAATGAGGAGATGGGCCTTGAAATCAAGTTTAATTAACAAGTTGTTAAAAGGAAGGATTATACCCTTCCAATGGCAGTTTTACAGTTGTTTATATGTTGTTGTGATGGGGAGGGACTCATGAAGTCAAATAATTATAAAGGTCTAAAGGCCTATTATAGAGACGTGCTGAGTAGTCTTGTTGGGAGAGGATATAAAAGAGCCTGTCCATTATATTATTTCCCACCCCAAGCTATTTCCAGTGTATGGCACAGATGGAGAACCTAAGAACAGTGCCTTTGGATATGACTGAATCGTTCAGGTAGTCCATTAAGTGTTGGCCTGAATCCAGTTCAGACATATGGTGCTTTACTGGTGCCACAAAGATGACTTTCTGAGTAAATCTTTGTCCAATCCTGATACTTATTCTCCAGCACAACTTACGTGTCCATATACAAATACAAAGATAGGACTGTGATGAAATGCCTAAAACAGTTATGTGTTTACAGCATGAGAACTTCAGGAAGCAACAGACTGAGAAAATAAAGGACCAGGAGATCAGTTCCAAAGTGTATTTCCTGAAGCAGACCGTCAGTAACTCCTGTGGGACAATTGGTCTGATACATGCAGTTGCTAATAACAAAGACAAATTGAAACTTGGTGAGTATGAATGTTCTGAAGTGCTTGAATTGCCATTTTTGGAAATTGGGTGGGTTTTGGGCTATTGGGAGGCAGGTGGGGCTTTCATGCAAGCCAAGTTAAGGCACACTACTGTTTCAGTTGGTAACTGGGTCTTTCAGCTCTTGGAGAGGGGCATGTGGACTGCCTGAAACACAGGGGGGAATGTGCTTCAACTCCTGTCTGCTGGCTGCAGAGCTATTGGCCTAGTAAGCAAGGCAAGAGGAAAGGGCACTTAGCAGGACTGACCAAAGTCTGTCTGTAATTAGGAAGTAATGTGTTCAGAAGTAGTTCTTGACATTAAGCTTGATGTCAGTAGATGAGATGGAGTTCTTCATGGTATGTATGTCTAATGTAAATCGATGTGCTCAGAGTAGCCTGTAAATCAGTCTAAAACATATTTTCTTTTTGCTGGAGAAGTTGTAAAGATGAGGGTTTGTAAAGAGATTTTTCCTACCAAGGTAATAGTTCTGATGGTTTCTTTACTTTAGAAAAAGATTCTTTTGTTGTTCAGCCATCTGCAAAATACAGGTACCATTATTCTAAGAGAACTTGTACCCTTTCTGTGGTGTGGGATTCCTTTTTATACAAAGGAAAACATGGAAGTCACAGTGAGCATTTAAGCATGGTTTTGCTTTGCTCTTCTTAAAAAGGGTTCACTGAAATAACACACTCTTGATGAGTGAAGCAGTGATGCAGCACATCTTTTATGTGCTAGATCTCAGTGCATCTTAGTACTGCACTACCAATTTATGTTCTGGAAAACCAAAGTAAGCTTGTCCTGAGCAAGTGCTGCCTTCATTTGAAGGCAGTGAGACAATTTCATCTACCCCTACTCTGTTAGTTATGTGTCCTTACAGCTGGGACCTTTCTTGAATCTCTTTGAAAAAGGATTGACCATTTCTGCCAAATGTGCGGTGGGGAAATTGGAAAAGCTAAATCCTACTTGAAAATGATTTTCAAAACAAGCATCCAGAGTATACTGAAGCATTCTTCCCTGAAAAAACTCTGGTTGTTTTTGTAGATGGTTACTAATATCTTCTGGATAAATAGCTTACTTTAAGTGGTTGTTATGATGGGCTTATGTTGCAGATAGTTACAGGCTGAATGCAATGACTTGTAGTTAGTACAAAAAGCATTGATTACTGTGGGTTACATCTGAACTGTGACTGATGCTTTACCCATACTGAATAAAATGTTTGATCATCTTGTGCAGAGGAGGGGTCTGCCCTGAAGAAGTTTCTTGATGAAACAGCTGATTTGTCTCCTGAAGAAAGAGCTAAGCATTTGGCAAATAATAAGGTATATGAACTACACAAACTGCTGACAGTTGCCAGCACTTAAAGATGTAGTAACCTGTACCTGCTTTCTTTCAAGGCTATTCAAGAAGTTCACAATTCTGTTGCTCAAGAAGGACAATGTCGGGTAAGATGCGAATGTGTAAAATCTCGGGAAAAGTGTTTAATGAAGGAGGTAGAGAAACACTTAGTTATCTGTCAAATAACTGTTACAGTTCATGAGGAAGGATCAGGATTTCTTTCTCAAACATGGATTGAAAATTTAGATCAAGACCCAGTTGTAAAATATCATTTTACATTAGGATTTCTGGTGCTTGACCTTGTAAAAGTCTTGCCACAGACCTGTTCTGCTGAACTTAAGTTTTCAGTCATTTGCTTCCTTGAAAGCAATCTTTCTGATGCTTTCAACAAGAGGAAATCTTTCCTCTGTTCTGTAGGTACAAATTGGGTTTGCAGTACTAGCTTCAATCTAACAAATCTATCTGGCAATGTCTCCTAAGGTTGAGGACAACAGTGTGAACTTCCATTTCATCCTGTTTGTCAACGTGGATGGACACCTGTATGAATTGGGTAAGGTCCCATGAACTCTGTAGTTGGACTGGGCCTACTTCACACTGCACAGCAGTGTTGGGGGCTGAAGCAAGATACTTTGTGCTAATTAAACTGTTTTTGTTCAGGCTCTCAGAGCCAAAACACAATTTGTATCTTCATCTTAAAATTTTAACTGATGATGGGTTACACTGAAGGCCTAAAGCATGTTGTCACTGGTGTAGCTGAGAACACTGTTTCTGTCTTATGCAGACTACTGACAATTTATTCTGACTTCTCAAGTATCATCATATGTGCGCTTGTGTTCCACTATGCTCAGTTCTGCTAATTCAGAGTATTTCCTTCACAGATGGCCGTATGCCATTTCCTGTGAACCATGGCACGAGCTCGGATGACTTGCTGTTGAAGGTAAGTCTTCTCCCTTGCTGCTTGTTTCCCTGAAAGCAAGGCTTATAAAAAGCCTTATACAAAGGTGAGAAGTCTGTATGTGTTGTATAGTGGCTGAACCTACTTGCTGTACAAATCTGTGCTTAGATCTGCAAATTATGACTACCAGAGCTAGTGTCCCTAAGAGCTAGATACCTGCTCAGTGTATTTATTATCTAGTGCTCTAGATTATGTAACTTGGTGGGACTCAGAGAAGAGGTGCACAGACTTGCTCTCTACAGGGAAGTGTATTTGGTTAGTCTAAGCAGCTGTATTTTTTTCATCCCCAAGGATTCTGCTAAGATCTGCAGACAATTTACAGAACGTGAAAAAGGAGAAGTTCGTTTTTCTGCTGTGGCTTTCTGCAAGTCTGCCTAAGACTCTGAAGAGATGCAAGGAAAGCAGTTTAATAGCACACCAGTAAATGCAGTTTAAACTCCAGTGCTTCAGTACTTGTTAAACACAGCTGTTCTGGTAACTTAAATTATTTCCACCTTTTGCTATACACAGAAGTAACATCAGCTGAGCTTATGCTGAAGGATGAGCTCAAGTTTTAATGTGAACGGTTTGGACACATCAGATATCTTTAGACTCTTTTTTCACATGTTAAGTAGCAAATGCTTAACAGGGCTTGTTTGATCTGTGTTATGTTTATTGAGTTGTTGGTTGATATTTCCTTGTCCTTAATGAGAATAAAATGTTCTGCTGGAAGACTAAATGGACTAAAGTGATTAATTTTCTCCAAAAGGAGTTGTGTGGCATCCTCTGTAAGCCTTTAGAAAAGACCCTCAAAGCTCTCCTCTGAGCAAGAAGTTAACCTCAGGGTAGCAAGGCAATTGCTCTTTCTGGTCCAGGAGGCTTTCAAGGATGGAGAGACACCAGTCTGTGTAACGTGTTGCAGTGCTGCACTACCCTTCTAGTAAGACTTTTCCCTAATGTCCAGTCTGAAACTGCATAAGCTGCAATCTTCCACCCTGAATGCATTTATTTTGGAGGGGTAAGGTGTGATAAATTAACATTTAAATGTCACCCTAACATGGTCTTTATTACTGCTACAAGCCACAGAACCCCCACTGAGTTGGTGGTGTTTCCTTATAGGAGACAGTATTAGAACATAGGTTTTCCTACCTGTAGCTAAATCCAACCTGCTGGCTGAGGTAGAACACAATCCTGGGGTAGGGCTTTATTTACTAATAAATAAATTAGTTATTTATTAGTAAAATAAATTTACTTTGTTTACTAATTTATGGTCCTTATGAAGACCTTTAAAGAGGCTGTACTTATCTGTCCCATCCAAAATGACGTAAAAAGGAGAAACCCACACTCCATGAATTTCTAGTAGATGAAATTTTGGATTCAAGGGAAAGAGATTTAATGTGTAATACATGTTCTTTGGCATGACCATGAGCTGTGGAAACTATTTTTACCTGAGTCTCGTTGCTGTTTGCTGCTCTTGCAGCTCCCTGCTGATACTCCAGGTAGCTGTAGGCAGGAATTAAACACCCTTTAACTCAGATCTTTATTTTAATGCAGCCCCAGTCTGTCCCTGGCAACCATTTTATACAGTGCTGGGTAGCACAGCCTTAGATGGTCACTGTTGCTCTGGATATGCTGCAAGCTGTTCTGGCTTCATGGCTTTTTTGAAGGGTAATTCAAGCTTCTATTAAAGGTATGAATCAGCTGAAGTTGTTTTGTAATGGGCCTCGTTGCTGCTCATGGAATAGCTGAAGCTGGTGAAGGGTTGCAACACATTTTAATTTGAAGTCTAAGGATTTGCTAAACCTCAGGAACGCTCCCAATTCTAAATATCAGTGTCTTCAGTTTCTGTTAGCAGGGAGGTGAAAACTGCTGCTAAGGAAAGGTCTGTTATGTGTCGTTTTGCTCTACAACAGCATCATCATCTGCCTGTTAGTGCAGAGTTGTTTTAGGGTGGGAGGAGAGGCCTCCTGGGGCATCTCTGCTGCAGCCTGCTGCTCCAGCACAGGCTTGGGGCCATGCCTGCAGCTCAGGCTGTCAGGAGAGGAAATGCAAGGGCCATGAGCACAGGAGAGGGCAAGGAGCAGCAAAAACCAGCTACAGGAGGAGGAGCATGAAGTGCCTTGTCTGCCTTACCTGGGGCCCTGAGCTTTGGTGCTGCAGAGGACCCTCTCCTTGCCCTTAGGGCAGTCACTGAGGGCACACGCTGTGCCTGTCCCTCTGCCTCTGTAGAGTCAATGCCTTTGAAATACTACTGTATATTTTATAGTGATTGTAGCAGTCCAATATTTTGTTTTTCTTTTTGTTTTAATTAGCAGCACAAATGGTGCTACTGAAGTTATTTCAGTGTTTCATAAACCTTTTTTTTTTTTTTCCCATTCTGTTCAAGCTTCTGAGTTAAGAATCTACCAAAAGGCAACATTTTGGTAATTTAGGCCTCATGAAAAAACGGGGAAGGGGTTGTTTGTGCCAGACTTTTCTTATTTTCTCCCATTCTGATCCCAGGTATAGTTTCAAAGGATGGAAATCAAGAGAAAAACTGAAGAATGAATGTTATCTATCTGCTTATGTATAACATCATGAACAAGGCTGTTGTCCACTGCAGAATTGGTGACAAGGGCTTAGCAAACAGGCTTTACTTTAAAACTCCTTGGGTTTCAGAAAAAGGAAGATGACTTATTTGGGACAGCAAAGATCTTGGGAGCTGGGATAGAGATCTCAAACCGTGGAAGATGTTGCAAATGTGTTGAGAATACTGCATTCAGAAAAACACAATGCACAGAACTGTGTACTTGACAACTTAAAATTCTATTGAATAAGCCACAAGCAAAAAACCAGGAAGACGTTTTAGAGTCATATTAGGCACATATCATCTCAAAATAAATTCTTTTTCTTTTGCATATTTTCTAGCTTATTTTACCTATTTACCAGTTTTTACATTTTAATCCTTGCCTGTTATTTCACATTTTGGTGGAAATGTTGGGGACAAGAGTTGTTTTTTAGAGTGCCATGTGTCAGAACACTTTTCATGAGAAGATGTTCTTATACTTTAGTATTTTTTTTCTTGGGCACATCTATCTGAAGAGAGGCTCATTTCTTTCCCTCCTTGTTTTCTCCTCTTTGTTCTTATATGTGTAGTTCTCTTCAGAACTGTTATTTTCCTTAATTTCCTGTGTGTCTTACTTAACAAAGTTAGGTCTTTTGACCATCTCTGCTTCTCATCCAAAGCCCTTCATTTTTTCACAAACTTACCGCTGAATTTTCCCTGTGAAAATTGTTGAGAAGGGCAGGAGCTTGCAAATCCTGCTATGTTTTATGTCCACTCTGAAGAAAATAGTGACTGCTGCTCTTTGAGACTGAGGAGTCTATTGAACAAATTAATTTGAATTAACAGGTTCCTGCCATTTTTGTGCTGTCTTCCATAGGGGGACATTCAACAGTTAATATATAGAATTGTCCTTGGAAACATTTGAGAAATATTGAAGAGTCTCAGGTAGGATTTTGGGCTTATCTGTTTAGACCTGCACATTGCTAATTTAGAGCTCTGCTGGGGTTGACTGCAATGGATCATTTTCATAACCATTTTCTTGCCTGCCCGTTGAAAGCTGTAGTCAACTTACTCTGTAGATGGCAGCATTGGGAAACTTAGAGCAAAAAATCTGATTTAGGACTGATGACAGAATGGATCCAGGTGCTCTCTTAATTTTTAAGTCCATAGGTAGCCCTATTGCTTTCAGTGGGATCATTCAGATGCTTAAGCATACTTCTGATTTCAGAGCCAAAAGCCAATTCTTATCTTAATCAAAGGTTAGGCATAATGCAACATGCAAAGCCTCTTGCACATGTGAATAGTTTTTGGCTTAGATCCCCAGTTTACTTGCAGCTGATGCACAAGTCCAGTGTATACTGCTGTGCAATATATACACTGCTGTTTCCATATTAAATAGAATTCTTTTTTGGGGAAATAAGGAAAGTGTGGGACTAACTCCAACAGCATCCAGGTCTTTTACACACAGACCAGTTTATCAATCTCAAATATTTAAGATGGAGAAGCAGTTAGCTGGAAAAGGAACTAGATACACTCATATCCTCTGCCAGTAATGCAAAGATAGCAAGGCCCGTGGTGGGCATTGGGAGCAAACGAGACTGGGAGTAAATCTGTAGTCACAGGATCCCTCTCCTGGTGCAAAGGAGAGGCTGATGACAGGACTTCAGCTCACTGAAACTGTGGACTAAATGAGAACAAACACAAATTGAGAAAAATGCAGCCAGAAGCAGAGTAACAACATTAAAGTCCCTTTGTGACCAAAGGACATAAAATATCACTCTAATTTTATACTTTTTTACATATTGTACAGGATGATATTAAGTTACAGAGGCTGGTTGACATTCCAAATGCTTTGAAGCCAAGGGACCTCAAGGGATGAGAGGATGGGTTAGAAGAAACCTCATAGAGTTCCACATGGTGAGGTGCAGAGCTTGGCACCTGGCTGGGGCCACCCTGTGGCTGGGAGGTGATGGGCTGAGTTTCAGCCCTGCTGCCACCTGGGGGTTCTGGCAGGTGCCAAATTCAATATAAGCCCATTCGTTGAGTGCTCTTCCTGTAAGGTAAATCACATCCTGTGTTGGGAGTTATATCGAGAGGAACAAGACCAGCAGGTGGAGGGAATTTATTATCCATTACTCCTTGGCACTGGTGAGGTTGCACCTGGAATAGCAGTTAAGTTCTGGGTCCCCCCACCCAGTCCAAAAAGGATGTGGAGGAATCTGGAGAGGGTCCAGCAGCCTCCATTGACAGAGGCAGGGAACATGTGGCCTGTGAGGAGAGACTGGTGGAGCTGACCATGTATAGTCTGCATGGAGGACACTAAGGCAAGGTCTAATTGTAGCTTACAACTACATCAAGGGCAATTGCAAAGATGACAAAGACATATTTTTTTTTTCCTGGTAGTAGGAAATGGTCTAACAAAGAGCAGTTACCTTTGATAAATTGCAGCTTGGAAGGTTCAATTCAGGACATTTGGAAACTAGAAGAGTATTTCTTCATGGGAAAGTAATATACTGGAACAAGTTGTCAGAAAAATGGGAGAAACTCCATCCTTGTAAGTGCATAAGAGACCAGAATTTAACAACCAGCTTCTGTTAAGCTGCCTGAGGTTACCTATTACAGTATGAAAAATTAGAGTGGTGAACAGTGTTGCTTCAGCCTCAGAACTGAGTGTTGTGCTCCTTGACAAGGAGCTAATCATGAGACTCCTTGCTGTGCTTTGCATGGGGACGTTGTTCCCTGCTGGAGGAGCTGGAGGCTGATGCTGCTAATTGCTGGTTTTCTTCTCTGTCTGGCATGGAAGGACAAGAATGGCCGCAGGAACAGCAGCCAATGCATCTAGGGGGAGGTGCAGGTTTTGTTACTGATGGGGGGGTTGTCTCTCCACAGAGAGCTGGGGAATGCAGAGGCCAAAGAAAGACCTGAGGGAGCACTTCCACTGTCAGTGAATTACAGAGTATAAGGAGTCTGTCATGAGGATGCATGTAACATCCCTAGGGCTACCCTAGGGAGACAAAGAGCAGCAACTGATGGAGGGAAAGGGAAAAATGAGAGAATTCCTGGGCATTTTTCAATTGTCATCTTTCCAGTAGTACCATAAGACTGTTCAATGAAGTTTCCCAATCCCTTAAATAATTTGGCATCAAAAATGTAGTGCTAGATGAAGCTCAGTAAACAAATAATGAGCTATGTAGAACTGATTTGAAACTTCTGTACTTTTTGCTTAGATGAGCTTCAGATGTGGTTAGATGATATTGCAAGATACAAAAAATGAGATTTGCATGATGTTGGAAGAATTAGACTAGGCAAAGGTATTCCAGCTAGTTTAGTATTTCCAGCAGGGTACCATAAAAAAACATGACAGTGATTTCCATTGATTAGGAACGCTCAATACCATACTGAGAGGTATTATTACTTACAGCACTGTTGCCAGACTGAGTTGCATTTTCTTTTCAAGTCTTCATAGTATGCATGTTAACATCTTAGCAGAAGAGCTTCTACTCTTAGTGTGTTGAGAAGTGCAGCCTAATTATCCCCACTTTGCAAGTAAGGAATGGAGACACAGATTCCCCGTCATTTTTTGCAGAGAGAGTTCTTATATTTACTCTACTTTGGCTTTGGGCCTGAGTTAATAGACCCTCCCTCTTAGCTAGACTTATTAGCTAAATCTTAGTGTTAGACTAACTCAGCTTGACTGACTTGGAGAGCAATCAGGTGAACTCATGTCTGTCTGCAAAAGAGGTCTGTATTGATATATAGTCCCCATGGTCCCCTTATAATGCCTGAAGATATTTTTCCAGTAGACTTATATTGCAACTCAAGAAATACTACTTTCTCTTTCTTTTCTCCCTTCCCATTCCACAAATATATTTAGCAGCACTGGGGAGTTGATTATGCACATATCTAAATTGCAGATGATTATATGAAGAGTGGTTGCAGTATTCAGGCTTTCTGACATACTGAAGAGCCAGGTGGCAAGGCTGTGGCCATATTTCTGATGGTTTGAAGGAGTGAACATGATGATTCAGAAAAGAATATAATTATTTGGCTAGCTTGATACTTTAGCTGACTTTACCAACCATTCCTTCTCCTTTCACTGAACAATGGCCCTGAAGGTCAAATCATGTCAATAAACAACACATTTCTTAGGATCAATTCTTATTGAACAATGTGAGAAAAGGGGCTGACTGGTTAATTTTTCCCAACTTCAGAAAGCTGCTGTTACAGGTTTTTGATGCAGCCCAGTGCTGTTATGAATACACAGTTTGGGACTTGGTTTTCAATTTTCATGACCCTTTGAGAAGTCCTGCATTTTAGGAATGAGCAGTACTGGCAGCGGTGACAACAAACTTTCCTGTAAAATGTTGTTCAACTCTTCTACCAAAGATGGTAAAATTCTGTTTGGTTTGAATCAGTCTGATGCATGTTCATGGCCCTTGACTGGGCTATGAGGGTTTAGGAAAATCATTGCTCTTTGTGAAAATGCAGTGTTTCAGGGCAATGAGAAACTGCTGGTTAAGCAGCTAGAGACCTTGTACAATGTGTTTTACAAAAGTTGTTTCATTTCTATGGTCTGCCTGCCACAGTTGCTGCAGGGATCCATGTCAGTCGGGTGACAGACTTTAATCCTTTGCTTAGCTGCAGTGTGGATGTGTGTAGCTTGTGTTATTCCTGAGGCTTGTGGTAGGGGATAGTCCCAGGAGAGCCTGGGACTGCTGCCTGTCTTTCCTGTAGGGAATATGCTTGCTATATTGCAGGCTGAGAACCACACACTCATTGACAGTCTAAAAAAACAGTAGGAAGAAATTAGCTTAAAATCTCTTTGATTTTCAAAGCTTGACATATTTCTCCTGCTAGCCCCAAAACATTTTTTTTTTTACCCTATAACTTAGCTGAAGCTTTTGAAAGCAAAATCCACAACTGCAATCAAAAGAAAAGAAATACTGCTGCTCAAAAATTTGAAATATTAGTTCCACAGCAACATTGACTTTGTTCCTTACTCATTTGATACATGCATGTCAGGTAATGTCATTTGGTTCATTAGATTTGATGGGGCATGGAAAAGTTCCCTGCTCAAATACATTCACTAAATTCTGCTCCTAGTCTGCAAAAGGTGAATTTATTTCTAAGTGCTGTGTAGCACTTGGGGTCTGATTTTACAGAGCACCTCAGCTCATGGCTAGTCCATGATCTCAACTGTAATCAAGCCTTCAGTTAGGCTCTAGCACATTGTTGAATTTATGTATAGGCTGAAGTGATTTCCTTAGTCAGACACTCGATGGTATTTCCACATCTGTTTAGACTCAGAGCTGAACTCATCACATGAGGAGGGCAAACATCCATTTGCTTTCAAGCAGAAGCCCCTCACTTGGCATTTTTCACTCTGGACTGCACAGGGAATTAACAAACTGCCTGTCCTTGTTACAAAATTATACCAGTTCTACTACATAATGTGGGACAACTTTCCTTGGAATGATTAAACTTTTCCAAGATTTCATTTCCTCACTCATCTGACTCTATTTAGCACAGGAAATTACAGTTAAGCTGTGAGAAGACTTACCCTGACTAAATCCAATGTTTATAAATTATAACAGGCAGAAAATGGGAATCTCAACAATGTAACTATAGTCTGAAGTGTAAGCATTCACAAGTTCAACTTCTCTCCCAAATACTTTTTACCACAGCAGTAACATGAGTTTGTATAAATAATGTATGCATTTTTAGCATATTTGCACAATGTAATATAATAGCTAATATTTGTGTGTATTAGAAGAACACAGACCTGTGTGGGCTGTCTCTGCCTTCATTCTCAGACAGAAGATTTTTCGACTTTTCTCCAGCAGTGACCACCAACAGAGCAACTTCCTTCTCTTCAGGTTTTGGGGGTTTTTTTCATAAGAATGCTGCTGGAAAGCTTCTTAAGAAATAAGCTCTATAAAGCCTCTTAAGAAATAAAACAATTACAAGTTGGATATGCTTTATCCAGTCCCACAAGATTTGTCATGTCTATGGCAAGATCTCAATATTTGTCCTGTCAGTATTTCAGCAGTCAGGCCAAGATATACTTACTATATTTTTGCAATAACCTCACATACAATATGGACCAACAGGTGAAGAAAAGGTGCTCTCCAGAGAAAAGAGCAGATCTAGCAGCAATGAGGGCCAGAACAAATCACTCAGTTTAGATTTTCTTGTGCTGTCCTAAACAAACCACTGACTACACACAGATTCATTATTGTTTCTTATGTACACAAGAGGTTTCATGCACAATCTGTAAAATATGCATCATTCTACTTGGATCATCATAGTATATATCATAAAAACATCACAGACTATAAAAATATAGAATATTATTTTTAAAACTATAAGGCTAAATAAGAAATCATAAAACCTAAATGCACCTAATACATCCTGTATGGTAATGCTTTAAAGTGCTTGAGATAGAGCTACTGCTTACAAGCATGTTCACATGTGAGAGGAAGAGGATTAGGAACAAAAATAAGAACAATTACTGCATTGAATTTAGGGAAAGTTTATTGTTCATTGACTTCTGGAACACACTAGGTTTTAAATTCTAGGGTTTGCATTTCTAGGATTTAAATTAGGCTCTTGCTGCCTAAAATTTGTGCAAAGAGACTGGCTTTAGCTGTTTTTTGTGGAACTACTTTTCTTTATGGATGATTGCAACTCTTCTGGGATCACCGTACAAACACTGATTAAATCAACAGTGGTGAATGTGTGGGGTGGGGAGCATAAATTAGGGAACTTCAATGCTCAGTTAGTGCTTGGCCATGGCAGAATAAGTGGCCAGCCCCTCAGGGGAAGGACTTTGCCCCTTGGCTCTACATGGAACCAAAACCAGTTAAACTAGGCAGGCCACTCAGCATTCCCATTTGGACCAGCTTTAAAAAGGAAAATAGCTGCACTGTGCACCAACAAATTCAGCTTAATGGAAAGTGTTAGCACCCAGGAGAATTCTGGCCCATGACCTAGATAATACAGAAGCAAACCATTGTGTGACTGCATCTCTTTAGCAAATGTAGTACTGCAGTCAGCAGTCTGCAAAAATACTCACTTTCAAAGCAAGCTTTCAGCAAAGCTTTCAGAATGACTTTTGTTTCAGGAGAAAAGCACAGATGCAAGCACTAGAAAGGCTTTTCAACACCTGTTTATTTATTTATATTTATTCTTATCTGGGCAAAATAAATCCTTGTGCATTTTGCTTGCAAATAAAACATGGACAGTGAAATCTATAACAAAACAAAAGGGTACGTGGTGATACACTTAAAGCTCTGTCCAGCACACAGGATAACTAGCTGGAAGAAACATCTGCAAATACTAATATGCATATACTTTGTAAGCTGTGAAAAAAAAATCACCTATAGTGTAGGAAAAACGGTCTGAAACTCATGCCACTGCTTGTAGGGAATTATAGTTGAACTTTCTGAATTAAAAAAATAAAGGACACAGAAAATATCGGAATGGAATACTGAGGAAAGGCTTCCCAAACTGCAGCCTGTGCATGCTCATGGTATTCAGACATAAAACTGCAGCCCACATACAGAAGGCTGAGCCTCTCACTTCATAGTTAATTTAGAACTGTCGTTAATCTGAAAAATGCTTAGGGTCTGGAGTGGTTTTTTTCATGTAGAAATGTGTTGTATTATAACATACAGATATTGAACTTGAGTCGGTAGTGAGTTTCACTTACCTCTTATGGCCCAGATGTGTTTGTTTTAGTACATCTCTTAAGTGTGCTAGTCCAGGAAGCCTTCAGGGTGAGACACAACAGATGGACAGAGCAGCCCAGGTCTGCATTTCTTCAAAACAACCACAAAATATTAACTATACTGGAGGTATATATATATATATATATATATATATATATATATATATATATATATATATATAAAATATATATAGTATATGTACTATTATATATTATTACATACATACATACATATATATATATATATATATATATATATATATGTACTATTTAACTGGCATACACTGGTAAGGGGATGTTTCCCAGAAAGGTCTCTACTAAAACACCTTCTCTATCCCCACCGTATCTCAAACAGTGACACTTTCCCTCGATTGTATAAAAAAATACCTCTGCTCAAGAGATCCCATGGAACTCTCATCTCAGTGATACTGTCATGCCCTTATTTTTGTTGAGTATCAACTACTTTCTACAGCCTGGTAGACATCTAGAAAAAGAAAGTATTCACTGAGATGACTGGGAAAGGAAAAACATCAGTGTTGAAAGAACTACAGGTCTGTGTTTCTGGAATGGCAGCATACAGACTCTCATCTCAGCTAGTCAGACTTTGGGTTAACAGCGATTTTTTTAACCTCCCTGGGTCTAAGATCACAAGCATTAGTCCTGCTGGAAGACAAATTTTAATTCTCCCTGCCCATTCAAAGTATTTTCCCCAAACTGATGCCTACAGCTTTTGAAAAGATAACGCAGTCTTTTCCATGAACACCAAATAAAGGTAAAGAGTTGTTTTCAGTAATGAAAGACTTAAAACTCTTTCTTTAAAAAATGTGTGTTAATTTTTGGTTTGTGGTTTTTTGTTTTCATTTTCTCAGAGTTGGTTTGCAAATAGGTTTTTGCCAGTGTTGAAAATGGAACCACATCAATGTAAACAGGCACAAAAAATTAACTTGTACAGGGAAGCTGTTTTTTTCCAGTTTTATGTTCTCCGGAATCAGGGTTTGAATAAAGCAAGTTCGGGCAAGAAAACAGTAAAAAGTAACTGGAGTTCTTTAGCTTAAGAACAGTTCATCCAGTTCCTTCAGGGTCATAAACTCAACTCCTAAGCCTGCTGAAGCTGGTGGCAAAGTGCCCAGGGATGGCACATTGTACTGCTTAGATCCTGAGTCTTCTTTCACTCACTTAACAAAAAATCTGTAGACCTGTAAGAGGCAATAAAGCCATTATTGTCCAAAGCAAGGAGGATAAGCACTGACAAGACACAGTGCTGTGGACAAGTGGTAGAAAAAGCAGGAGGGCTGGGTGGTCACACCAAGTCACCAGAGTCTCACATTCAACACCCTGCTCTGCCACCACTGCTCTTGAGCAAAGCCCTGCTCCCACACATTTTGTCACTCAAGGAAATCTCAGCCTTCAGTTAGACAGATCCTCTAGAAAACCAATGGGAGGAACAAGGGCCTTATGGCTGGGGAGTACAGAGCTGTAAATCTACAGGTGACTGGAATACTGAGCTGAGACACGGTTTTCCCCCAAAAGGAGTTAAACACATTGTGATGGCAAGAAGGAGATATTTATCCCTGCTTAATACTCTTAGAGTGAATAGTCTCCTACTGTTAGGTGCCCTTTTGAATGAGAAGTGACAGGTTGTCCTGGATTATGTCACTTCTCTGACTAGGTGTTTTCTTCTTCTCTGCTGCCAAAACCCACACTGAATCACTCTGTGTTCAACTAAGTTTAACTACTAAGCTATCTGGCACACTATGGTGAATGAGTCTCTTGCTGCAGTGGTCCCCCATTTAAAAGCAATGAACAGTCACAGGAATAGCCATTTGACTCTGACTCTTTCACTCCAGTTTCTAACTTCTTACCATGAGGCAATGTCTCAATTTGCCTTAGTGTATATCCAGATTTTTTATGCAAAATGTATTTCAGAGATCTGTACACTTTATTGTAGAAGGTAATAGTCTGCTGGTGGTATACAGCTCTTAAAATATAGAAGCATCAGACACAGAAAAAACAGGAAGCAGGAGGCAGATGCCTGGCCTCCCATCAGAGCCTTTCCCATTAGGTGATAACAGATATACACTCTGAGAGTGACAAGACTTCAGTCAATTCTGTTCTGTGCAAAGCCTCACCTAAGTACTTTACTAGCCTACTCACTTGGCAAGAAGAAGGCTGAGTTTGAGAGTGCCCTGACCCTTAACTCAGATCACCAAGCAATTCTGTGTTACCAGGAGATGGAGACCCTCTAGAAAAAAAAAATAAATGCAAAACTGCCATAACAATGGTAGAAATATATGCCTAAGGGCAGGAAAGCTGAACTAGGCAAGAAAGCTGAACCAGTTTTCTGGGGATTTTAGTGGTGCATAAAGACTGAGTGAAGTGCTCAGAGTTTTAGTGTTTAGTCCCACCTGATGGTAAAGCAGTGACCTGGATGCTGGAGGTACAAAATGAGGTTTCTGAAGAGAGACCTCAGTTTGCAGGCTGGTGCTGCGTTCTTTCTATAGATGGCACTGTAACCCACCAAATGCTTTGTTTCCCTGCCCCAGTTTTTTCTGATGCTATCAGCATTATGCCATCTCAAAAAGCACACTGAGGGTGAAAAAAAAAACCTCAAAACCATCAGTACCACTGAGATGCATCTCATTTCACGGGTGTGATTTCCAGTCTCAAGAGCATTAGAGCATTTTACAGGATCTGATCTGATCAAAAAGCATCCTTGTTCAGGATCAGTGAATGGTCAGTAACATGAAGTTGGGGTAGAATATAAAAGGAGACTAAACATAAAGTGGTGGTTGACAGATTTTTTTTGGTGAATTTCTTCAATTGCTTTTGCATCCACATAAACTTTGAACATCCATAGCAATCAGATGGTCCTTGTTGAAACATTACTTCTGATTTTTTCCAGAGTGAACATAAATTCAAATGCATTGTAAGACATTCAAAGCAATTAATGTGCAAATGATTATTATTATGAGCAGGAGCTAACTAAAAACAACTGCTCACACATGACAAGTCATATGCAATTCCCTCCATTATCTTTCTCTTTGCACAAAACTTCTTCTGTCTCAACACTGCCTTGAATAAATGACACTGCCAGCATCCTTAGTGCTCATTGGTGGTTTAGCAAACATCACTGTCAATAAAACCAGCTCAAATACACCAACTCAATAAACTCTGTTTGCAACCACAGAACATTTCTAAAAATATCATGAATGAAAACAACCTCTGCAGAAAGATTTGTTCATCAAATGTACAGGATTATCAACAAATTACTACGATTCAGAGTCAAAACATTTAATGAAATCCCCAGGGACAGTCCAGCAGCCTGGCTTTTCCTCTGGATATGGAGCTCATGTTACAGCAAGTGGTCATTCTAAGTGTTACAACTTTAGAGCTATCATAGCACCAGCCACCACACCACTGAAAGCAAAGTAACAAGTAGTTACACAGTCACACCATTCACTTTTAAACTCTAATGAAACAAATCACTTTCAATCATGGTCCCCAAAAATTTATGCTCCTTTTTTAATAACCTCATATATAGGTATGTTATAAAAGCAATATCAAATTGCATTTTCAATCTCAGATGCAACTGTAGTTGCATATGTAATTTTAGAGTAAATTGTCATTATGTAACTTGCTTTCTGACAGTTCTCCTGCTTTTATCACCCAGACTAATAACTTGTAAATATCTATTAAAAAAATTAATACTTTTATCTTTTGGAAATTTAGAGTAGTATTCTTCAAAATTAAATAAACAGATAGTAGAATGTATACAGTAACTGAGCCAGATTAATGGTTACAATAATGAAGAAATTGGCCATGGTTTATACCCGATATGCACAGCGTATTTATTTGGTGGAGAGCAAGAGATTTATTATGTGTTTAAGCATTCATTTCCTTATTTGTGTGCATGTTTTCTGTAAAGGATATGTTAACTGGGTGACAATCACCAAAACAGGTTTGGGAAGTCAGTCCTAAGTTTCATAATCATTCACCACGTTATAAACTGAGGGTATCTGTTGATGTAAACCTCTCCCTCCATACTTGAGTGCTTCTGCACAATGTTTCTGTAAGAAGAGATAGGTCAGGGGATGGCTTTTTGTATTATCACAAGCTTTAGATGCAGAGTGTTTCAATAAAGTCATTTCAATTCAGGCGTGGAAGACCAGAAGTTTTAGAGGGAGATAAGAAATTGATCCCTGAAGTTAGGATGCAACCTTCCCACTGCCCAGCCTCTCCTCTGGGATGGAGTGCAAAAACCTCTTATGTCTCTCTCCTGTGGGTTTCACAGTCACAAGCATTGAAAAATACAAATGTGTTCAGAAAGCCTCTTGCCAAGTTCACAAGGGGAATGCTGCAGAACCAGTAAAAAAAACAACACAGGTCTATACCTACAGAAAAACAGATTGTCTCCCTCCCTCACAGCTCCTCACCTTCCCCAGGGCTGGAGTTTCTTCACAGCAAATTCCTTCCCCTGCACTGCTCCTGGAGGCCCCAGCACTTTCAAGTTCTTAGAAAATAAGAGCCATCACAGCCTTTGCCACAAAGCAGCCCTAAGAAGTGGCAGGTTTAATGGAGCATATGTCCAGCTCTTACTCTTCTGCACAGCACCTCCAGCATGAGATTATGCACGCAATGATGGTTTCCAGCTGGCTTCTCCTATTAGGCCAATTTCAGTGCTCTGTACTCAAAAATTTTCACAGCATTTCAGAAGCTGGAGAAATTAACTGCTGTAGGAAGTGGAAGGGAAGACTATAGCCACCTGATGATGCTGGGACATACCAGATTGACACAGTTTGTGCCTTGAAGAACCATTGTTCCTCTGAGATGTCACACACTCCACACATGAGACTCCATTTTCCTTGCAGACGTGTCTCCCTCCTCTAGGTTTAGATCATGAAAACTTGAGTGCTATGTTGACACCAGTCACTTTGAAGTAGAATTAGTTTCACGTTACAAGAGCCCCCACAGCTGGAAAATCTTCCACTTGTAACCACTTGCTTGACTTCCCTTACACAAGGTGATGAAGATCCCACAGGTCTTGACTGTCAGCAAGGTTTGAGTCTTTATTCCTGACAGGCTCATGATTTCCCAGTTTCACTGAAGCATGCAAGATGCTGACCAGTCTCAAAAGGTGCTCCAGAGGCTGATCATCTCTTCCCACACAGTAGCAGTCTTTGCTACACCGTGACTGCAAAGTGGTCTATAAAGAGAAACATTTGAAATGAAGCTTGACTGAAAGGTCTGGAAGTAGTTTATAGATACAAATTTGGCATATTCTAATTCAGCACAGAAACCTGATTAAAGCACTAATTCTCAGAGAAACATCACCCTGCACACTGCCTAAAGTTAACTGGAGGCCCCTTGTCCCTTAGAAAACCTTGATTCTGAAGTCTGCCAAATGATTAATTACTCTAGTGTTCCCTGTGCTGTCTGACCTGAACTTTCAGCCATGACTTCTAAAATGTTTCCATAACAGTAGCACTCCAGTCACTCAGTGATACACCCTCATTTTGACCTTCTGCTGACCTACTAGCATGCTATGCAAACATGGGGCCACCAGTGGCTTAGGACTGGCATTCTTTAATTGGATGGTACTCAGGGGCTTGACCCCTTAATTTTTGAGATTTGAGCATCTAACTCCTTTAACATCTTATCAAAATCCCTATCCAGTTTCCTGGACATGGTTTATCAACATGGAGCATCAAGAGCAACCCTGAAGTGAACGGACCAATGAGGATACACACAACAAGTACTAAAAAAATGCTCAGTAAATATGGCCCTTTTAAAAAGCAATGATTAATGAAAAAAAAAGTAGCTTGGATCAGCCACAACTATGACAGTTCTGCAACCTGTGGATTGTCTGTCCTTCCTTCTGGCTAGATCAGGAGCTCCTCTGATAGACAGTCCCACCAAAGGCCAAAAAGTGCCTGAGAATAAGAGTCAATAGGTATAAGCAACCATTTCAGCAATGTGGATTATCAGAAAATGTTATCTGTTCCTTTGAGTGATCATCTGAGATTTTCCTGACCCTTGGTCTTCCTGTGGAGGCCCATAGAAAAGCACTGGGGCCTCCAAACTGGGGAAAAATTTCAGGCCCTTTTCCTGGCTGGACAGAAACACATAATTACAGAAGTAATAATAAAATGAAGTTATGAAAGTGAATTTAAAGGAATCCCCCTGCCCCATTTTGCTATTTTAAAGGCCACGTTCATAATACTTTTTGGCTATATGCTTAGCAGTAATGATTTCATGGCAATCCTGTTAGTTCTGCTTTCATATGGGTGGGCAGCCCTCATATAATAGATTATCTAGCAGCTCAGACAGTGATTCAACTGTGTAATATCTTTCTCTTCCCTGACAATTTGTTAGCATGGACTATGGCCCAACAGGCAGACCTACATCATCACATCCAGTCCAAAAGCATGCTGGAAAAGAGCAAACTCTGCTCCAAAATGTGCCCCATGGTACTTGGGCTTGAGCACATAAGTGCAGTTTGGTAAGTCAGAGTGAGTGGTACTGCCAGAACCATCTTATAGCTGGGTTCAAAAGAGCAAAGTGGAAAAGTTACATGAACCATTCTATTACTGAGAGGTGTGGAAGGCTATGATGGATCCATACTCTCGCAGGACGGGCTTTTTAAATTCAGAAAAGTTTCTGTGGATTTCAGTATGAACCTCAAGAGGTCCAGAAGACAGTAGTAGAAGTTATTATTTTAGAGCACTGAAAGGTATTAGGGAGGTCTAACAGATACTAATAGTACTCTCTGTTTCTTTTACAGTAAGTGTTAGACATTTTTATCAATAAGTATTCTGTATCTGCCGTCAGACTTAGATTTACATTTTCACCATCAGTATCTCTGAGTTTTTAACTAGTATGTGTGTAATTTCACCACTAGTAAGTGTTATCTCACAGTGGTAATTTAGGCAGGGGTACAAATTATACTCTATACTTTGAAATGATGAGCAGAACAAAACAAAGAAAACATAATGGAGTTTAGACTGATGGCTGATTTTGATGCCCTAACTCATGAATATGTGACCATCCATGCCTGTGATGGCACAGCAGATGCCATCTGCCCCAGAAATGGTACTTGGGGTACAAAACCACCTTCATGGGCTTTGAGGAGTGTCTTGTTCTACAAGGATTATCACAACAGAGGAGATCACTGAGCAGAAAAAACACACCTTACAGAGAAAAGACTCACCTATATCCTACACTGCACTGCTCTTCTTGCTCCTAGTCGAACACAGTCCTCTGCTAAATTCTGTCCTCTAAATGTTCAATCAAAGGAGAAAAAAACCCACACCTAACAGAAAAAACCCCACACCTAACACTCTAACACAATGGAATTAAGTCATACTGACAGTGGACACACAACTGGCAGCAAGCATCAGCCCTTTATTATCATCCTAGATAATAAACAAACTTTCACACCTTTTCTCTGTAAATTCCCACCATCACACAATACCAACCCCTCCTGTCTCACACAGCCAGCCAACCCATCCTTTTATAGCACCCATCCTTACTGGACATAGCTGTGACCATTAGGGCAAGGCTGCTTCCACTCTTTGGTAACTGGTAGAGCTGCAACTCATCGGGGGCGAGGCTGCCCCCAGCACCACCTCTATTCTCTTACAATTCCTTCTCCCACATCATACTGTTGCTAAATAAGATAGATTGTTGTCCTACTGCATGGCAGCAAGTCTTTTGTTGCTTTTCTTGTTTTCTGACCCTGCTTCTCTCTTTCCTTGCCACTTTTGTTTGCCTATTTCTTTATGCTGAGTAAATGAATATTCCAATTTGCTGTGAACCAGCTAAACTCCAAACAAGTTTGGATAAAGCCCAGTGTTAATTTCAGGACAGGTTTTCCCTTTTGATCTTCTCCACAGGAATATTTACTAAGAAAAGGAGAGGGAAGATATTATTCACCAGTTCTTTCTGGGTGATGCAAGTCACTGCTAAAATTAAAGGCTTAATGTGATAGGGATTTTCCCACATTTCTCAAACTTTCACAAGACAACATCAGTGAGGGGGGTTTTCTTTTTGCACATTTGATAAAAATAATGTGGTTTGGTGAACTACATGTTTATGCCACTACGTAAAATTTATTAAATGCTAACAATATGAATATAAGAATGCAGGAATTTACTTTGGAAGATAGGACTCGTTTTTCAAATCACCTTTTCTTTCCCCCACATACATTTTTGATTTTCATCCCATTTTTCACCAATTTGGCAAAAGTTTCTGACTTCATTCTTTGTATGCTGTCTCATACATGACACCCCCTCTCTTCCCCCAAATACCACAACCCTGTGGTTAAAGCCACAGCTTGCTGAAGAGGTTTGTAGATGCCTGAACCACCTGCTCTGGTACTTTGTCTTTCCTTGACTGACTGAGCCTAGTCACATTGAGCTGCACTGATGGAACTTGAAGCTGGCATGTGCTCTCTGAGCAGTCTCTTGGCTGACTTAAAAGACCCCCTTCCTTGGTGGTGGCACTAAGAAAGATGTGTTGAGGAACATCTCTCAGGGTACTAAAACCCCTCTAACCACATCCCTCACTGAGAAAATTATTAGTAGCTCCATGTGCTTGCCAATTTACTCTGCATGGTGAAAGGGAGTAGGTAATATGTATACTGGGTGTGTGGCAGCAGGGGAAAATGCTGCATTTAAATGAGCAGTGTGCAAAGGTTATTGCAAATACATCCTGGAAGTGGAGACTCCTGCTCTGAACCAGACTGTGTTTGGAAAAACACCCCCACTTCCATTTCCAGTCTTAAATGAAATAGATCTTAAGAAAGTAGCAGAAAAGCAGTCAAAATTGCAAGAATACTGGAGGAGAAATACTGTTTTGAGCTTCTGTGCCACTTCCAGTTCAGCAGAGGAGTGAAGGCTGTTTGTTGTCTTTACATTAAAGAAACAGGATGTCATATTGGCAGGTACACAAACCTATGAGCATCCGCTCCCCATCAATGCACTTTTGTTTTAATGGGCTAAAAAGATCCTTGATAACAGCTGGTGAAAGACCCATTGTCCTGCCACATCCTTTTCCAGGCTTGACCTGTCAAGAGGGTAGAGCTATGCAGCTCTGGGAGCAGAGTGCAGGGTGGAAGAGCCACACATTCCTTCAGAGTACCCTTTCAGTTTCTGGGCTGGGCATGTGGATATTTTCCTCTTGTAATCTGGCATATATTTTATTTATTTATTTATTTATTTATCCCATATGAGAGGATCTGGAAAGAACATATATGGGCCTGGACCTTGCAATGGCTTGGTAGCTATGAATGCAGAATGAAAGGATACTCTGATAATTTTCACTGGTTCTGTGCTCAGATTTATTTTTCCCTTTACCTTGGTACCTACTTATTTCGGATTTCTTCACTTCCCTTTCACCACTCCTCCACTTCTTTTATATATTACTGCTCACTCATCAACCCAATTTATGTCTTTTTAACCTTGTGTAACTTGTTCTTACTTATTTGTGATCTTTCTCCTTTCACAGGCCTTCTCTCTGCTTTTCTTTCCCAGTGGTGTTCATGGTTTTTGTGTGTTGGGTTTTCCATCCAATGCTACATATGAACAAGAGGAAGTGAGAAGTACCTGAGATACGTACTGGAGGTGAAAGACACAACATTATGGCAAGCTGGGACAAAAGAAAGCAGGCTCATGGAGAAAATAAAAAGATGCTTTTTAAAGAGGAGGCTGGATATAGGAACTTCCTATACCAGAGGAAAGGCAGGTCTTGATGAGAACAATAAAAAGAAGGAAGGAAATGATTGTTTGGGTGAGCAGGAGAATTGACCATGGCTGTGGATGAAAGGAGATGCTAAGCTAGGCTCTGTGCCATTAGCAGAGCTATCAGCCTGGGATCTGGAGCCTCCAGGAGAGGCAGAAGCCAGTCTCAGAGCCAGAAAGGAAGGCCAGGCAGGAAAACCTCACAGCTACAGGCACAGCAGCATTTAAAACAAAGAGGTATTGACAAGGGATTTCTTAGGCAGGTGAACCTGCCTCAAAATTACAGCTTGTAAATGACATTGAATATTTACATACATTTGTGCATGTGAGCTCTCATTTTGAATCACCTGCACTCTGATTCATAAGGCTTATAGCTCTTTAAATAGCAACATGTGGTATATCCAATCCTGGATTTTCAACAGCTTTTAAAATCTAAAAATTTAATTAAATGCAAAGACAGAAAAATAGGAAAGTATCAAACAGCTCTGAGCTATCACATGACAATTGGCTGTACTAGCTTTCAAAAACCAATTTAAAGTCCAAAATAGAGAAAAACTGCTTCACAAAAGGGCTTCACCTTCTTCCAGGACAGTGTGAGAAGGGATAATCCTGCTTTTCTCCCAGGAAAGAGCAAATTCAGACAATCCATCTACTCCTGTAATTCCCAGAATGACACAGAACATCAATGCCAAGCCTGACAATATGTTGCTGAGTGAGTGGTACCAGAGAGAAAGTGACTGTGATAGAAGACAGCATGGCCGGGATAAACAAACAGATGCTGTCAGCCAAATGCTGAACACTGCAAATATACCACAGCAGATGCCCTGATTAAATAAAATGTGAAGTCACAACATTTGTCTGAGTGGTTGGAAAAAATCAACGTGCTCTCATGGTCACAGATTGAGTGATTTTTCATGATAATTAAAAATAACCAAAACTCATTTAAAGAGTCATTTTTCAAAAGCGAGAGATTTTCTATGTCTTGCTTCCAAGTGGGTATTATTACCAGCCTTCTCTCCAAGATAGTGTGCATGTCACTGAGAGTAGAACTGTCTCTGAATCGAATTTTATCAAGGAAGAGAATTCTACACTCCTGACAACCATCTTCTCCACCACCCTCCTCTGCCTTGATAGATGCTGCTTTAAGGGCTCTTCTCATCTGCTTACTCAGCTCACCACCCAACTCACCCTTCCACACAGGACAGGCTGTGAAAATGCACAACCTGCCTTTGTCAGTAAAGTCAAATCAGTAAAGTCAGTAAAAAAAAAATCTCCAAACACTCTCTGGCAGGGTTAATACCTGTTGAGAAGCACTAATACCAACATCTTTATGCCAGAGCTGTCCAGCTCCCGGCAGCCCTGCTGCTCCTTGCAACAGCGTGAGGCCCAGAGTGCAGTTCAGACAGCTCTGAAATGATGTGGAGGTTAAACAGAGCTGTGCTGGCTCTGCCTACCCTCGGCTTATGCTTTAGACAATGAAGGAGTTCTGAGCAGAATTTTTACAATAGACACCATACAACCTCAAGTTCTCTGCATGATATTCAGTGATTTCTTTAAAAAAAGACAAGCAAACCCAGGAAATGTACAGAAGTCCTTGGAGCAAACCACA
Organism: Sylvia atricapilla; assembly: GCF_009819655.1. Classification (NCBI taxonomy): domain Eukaryota; kingdom Metazoa; phylum Chordata; class Aves; order Passeriformes; family Sylviidae; genus Sylvia; species Sylvia atricapilla. The sequence goes on along the minus strand of NC_089143.1, from coordinate 9,371,843 downwards.
GGGAAGATACTTAGCCTGAACTGTATGCTTATGGTTCAGCTCAGATTTCTCTGAGATCTGGCCCAGGATTGTGCAACATCCCAAAGTATCACCATTATGGTCTGGAGAAAAAAAAAATGTATTGCTCAGAGAATTTCAACTTGAAGTGGCAGATTGTGAAGGAGAGAAGGAGGCAGAAAAGCCCTGATGCCAGCAGGATAACTTCCTTTCTTAAACAGCTCAGGGGCCTTGCTGGTTTAAAGCACTTTGGTAAAAGCTCATAAAGAAAAGATTAATGGGCAAGGTAAAACAGAATAGAAATATATGATCCTTGGGTGTTTCACCCATTTGTTTTCTGTGCCATGCTTTTTGGTAAAAGAAATGTTTTCCAAATGGAGGTTACACATGTTGCTGGAAGAATTTGTGGCAGATTGACTTTGAAGAAAAAGGTTTGTTGTCAGGGTAATACAACCAGAAAGAGTAGTGAGAGCACAAAGATGCTACCTAGGAGTAGTTTTGCTGAGAACTTGGTCTTGAGCACCAGACCTGTCCATTCAGGGAGACAGATCTGCGGCAGAAGCTGTTCAGGACACAGCTTCCTTGAAGTAAACTGTTCATTGCTGCCATGGGATAAGATCAGACCTGCCAAAAAAGCAGTCAGACCTTAATAAACTTCATGCTCCTTCTACTCACGAGGCTTAGTTTTAGTTGAAGACAAAAAGAAACAGGAGAGTTCCTTTTCCCAGCAGGGAAAACTAACCAAGGTAGAAGACCAAACCAATTAATAAAAGCTGAATATCTAAAATGGTATCTTCCTCAAAGCCTCTATTTTTCTATTTGTGCACAGCAGGAGAAAGATCCTTGCAAACCAGAGAAGACCATCTTTCTCTACTTCTGCTTTCTCTTATTACCACTATATTATGCATTTTTCTACAGTTACTTTACTTATGCATAGGCACAGTCTGCTTTTGGGAAGGGGAACTGAACCTGGACAAAGATATGAAGTTTGACACTGATACCTGCAACTCTGTAGATTGCAGCCCCTGTCTAATACACACACAGATATGAGTGTGTTGATAAGGATTGTTGAAGTGCTGCCTTGCTTTTTTTTTTTTTCTGGAAAGAAAAATGAAGAAGTTAAACTGAAGCACTCGCTTTTAAATGAGAGAATTTTGAGAAGAACTTCAAGAAAAAAATCTCCTACTTTTTTGCTGCTACATATTGACCTTGGGAAAACCTTGCTGGAGTTTCTAACATTCTAGTTTTTATATTTTATCTTCTGCAGTTGCCAGGGTGGTTGTAATACAGAAAGGAGAACCATTGAAAAACCTGTGACTGGTATTCAAGGGGCTTAGAGCAAGCCCTGCAACTCCTCAGGCAGATGGTGATTTAAGAAAAAAAAAAAAAAATCCAGCTGGGCTGATGCTAGAAGTGTGTTTCCATAGGAACAGGGAGGTAGAGATGCTGCCTCGTACTTGACCACATGAGAAGCTGGTTCAGGATTAGGATTAGAAAAGAAGTGGCCAGATTCCCACTGCCAGTCAGAGTGTCTTTTACACTCCTAAATACATGACAGGGCTCTTTAAAGACTGCACTAACTCGATGTCCATGTGCCACTGTGAGGATTTCATAAATTGAAAAAGTTGTGTGTGCTTGACTGTAAATGTATAAATAAATGGAAACGTATGTCAGAGCACATTTTCTTTAATGATCCATGAAAATTGACTGCATAAATGGGAAGTGAATATGCACCCCTCACTTCTAGACAAGGTCTAGGGTGGTGGTCTTTGTCTTGAATGCTGCTCTGTGGTATGATGCTTACCCCAGCCCAATCCAGCTCTTCTAGTTCTCCAAGTGGTGATGTTGAGATCACCAGACAGGAAAGTCATGCATTTGATATTGCACAGTAATAAAAAAAAAAAACCAAACAGGTAGGATAATTATTTTAAATTGTTAGTCTCTCACTGCCCCAGGAGAATGAATCTAATTGTTGTCTGACAAACATCAATGTTATTTAAATATTACAAGAATCAGAAAATGGATTGTTAGCATAAGTATTTCAAAATACACCTATTATTTATCTTTAAATATTTGAGATTAGAGTACCCATTCATCTAGTTTTTGTCTTGTTGGAGTTCTCAGAAAAATCTCTATAAACCTTATATCCTGTTTTTAGGCTCTTTGTTACTCCAGCATACTTGAAGCAATAAACAAAGACCAAAAAAAAACAAAAGGCAGCAAACAATACAGACAAATTCCTAGAATGGAAACAGAATTAAATATATGCACTTTTGTGGTATATTTATATTTTAAGAGTTGGTAATTTTTGTTGACTATGAAAACAAATAAGATTCAAAATCTCAACCATTGAACAGAGAGGAAATAGGGCCCAAACTAAGGGCATGTTGAAAATCCTACAGTTTGCTTCTTGTCAGAACTTGTTGACACCTATCTCAAGGTGAAGAAGTGGCCAGCTATGACCCCCCTCAAAAAACCCTCAGTAGTAGGGGTTAAGGTCTGTACACCTGCATTTCCAACACATAGATACTTCTCTATGCTTGCATAAATATAAGCAAATAACTCTGGCCCATCTTTTGAACACTCATGAGAGATTTTTTAGGATTTCTCTTTGAAAATGCCTGGTGACAAAAAAAAAAAAACAACAATTCTGTTTCTAGAAACTTCTATGCTTAACCTTAGGGAAAAACGCATCTGCTTGAGTTAGGACTGCTTGCACCCTGTAAGTCGGGCACGCAAGTCTCTGCAGGACAGAGCTGGATTTCTTCCTCTGCATTAAGAGAAAAATGGGAAGTATTCACCCACTATATATATATATATTTTAAGCCTACCAAGATGCCTGCTCTGCTCTTCAAAGAAGACTAACGCAGTCCGGCCCTGTGCTGACCCTCACGGGTTTTGGCAAGGCCGGGGTCGCCCCTCAGCATCCCGAGGAGACGCTCCGCAGTGCCGCCAGAGGCACCTGCCGGCCTCCGCTCCTGCTGCAGAAGCCCCCGGCCCTCAGGCAGCTGGGCGAGGAGCAGCGCGCTTTCTCGCCGCGGGGATGGAGATTCTGGGGCGCTCCGAGTAGCAGCACGGATTAATGAAGCGTTTAAGGCAGCAGCCGCAAGCAGCAATTCACCGTGAGCGGCTGGGCGCCCTCCGAGAGCGGAGACCGGCTGCCCCCAAAGCAGGGGCGCCCTGCCTCGCCATGGGGAGCAGCGGGGCTGAGGGGAGCGGCCGCTCCCCAGCAGGGAGAGCTTCGCCATGCCCGAGTCCCCCGCCCACGCTCCCCCCGGTCGCAGCGCCGCCCGCGATGCGATGCTCACGGCGGGGAGGCGGCGGCGCGGGCATTTGCATGGGCTGAAGGCAAAGCGGCTTCGCCCGTCTGTTTTATTTTTAGCCGGCAGCTCAGGACAGCGCGGCGCAGCTCCGCTCCGCCGGCGGGGCGGGCGGGGCGGGCGGCGAGGGAGGACCGAGCCGGCGGGGCGGGCGGGCGGACGGGGCACCGGCGGAGAGAGGTTACCGCAGGCGAGCTGCGGCCAGCCGGGCTGCGGAGCGCCGCCGCCCCCGGCTCCCGCCCCGGCGGCTGCGAGCAGGGAGAGGCAGGGAGAGGCAGGGAGAGGCAGGGAGAGGCAGGCAGCGGCCTCCGGAGCCCCCTCGCTGCGGCCGCCGTTCGCCCCGGGCTGGCGACTCGGTGCCTGGCTTCTCCCCCGCCGCAGCCGCGGCGCGCCGGGGCCCTGCAGATGGCCAGTCCTGGGCTGGAGCTGGGGGAGGTTCAGCCTCCTCCCGAGCCCCCCCATCCCGAGCTGGCCTTCACCGAGGCTCAGAAGTGGATCGAGGTAAGCCCGCGGGATGGCAGGGGTGCCTGACCCCACCGGGGACACCCCGCGGCACAGCCCGGTGTCCTTCCCTCCCCCTCACCGGTCGCTGTCCCCCCGGGGACTGTGGGCGTTTTATTCCACGCTGATCTCTATCCCGGCCTCCCCGCCGCTCTGCCCAGCTTTCCTCGCTGCGGGGAAAGCAGCCGGGGCCGAGCGAGCCTCCGCTGAGCCCCCGCGCAGGGTGCGCGCCTCTGGACGGGCCCCCGCCCCCCTCCCGTCCCTTCCAAACTTAATCTGTTAATCGCATTTCCCCTGCCCGCCCCCGGCGCTGGGATGAGCGGGGCGGCTGTAAACACGAGCCGGGCAGGTGCGCGGAGCTGCGGAGCGGACGCGGATGCTCCGCCGTCCCCCGCGGGGCTCCCGGGGGCGGCCCAGGGCCCCTGCCCCGCCGGGAAACCTCCTGCCCCTGCCCCGCCGGGAAACCTCCGGCCCCCGCCCCGCCGGGAAACCTCCGGCCCCCGCCCCGCCGGGAAACCTCCGGCCCCTGCCCCGCCGGGAAACCTCCTGCCCCTGCCCCGCCGGCTCCCCGCGGCCTCGGGCGGCGGCCGCGCAGGTAGCGCTCCGCAGTGCGCGGAGGGGCGGGCCGTCACCGCTGCCAGGCCGGGGACAGCTCTGCTGCCCCTGTTCCCGTCCCTCGGCCGACCAAGGAGAGAGATTTGGTCTAGCTGTTCAAGCAGGACAGAAAAAAAATAGATGTGTTTGCTGTCAGCTCGCGCCGTAAAACGGGATGATGGGCAGGTGGTGGGTCAAATTTAATAGTTAAATATTTTGGCATGTGCCGATAGAGACGCCTAAAATAGCTCGCCATCTGATTTCCGGTACAGAACGTGCGTGAAGGTGGCATAAACCCAGAGACCGGGGTAGCTGCTCCCTTCAGCTGTGGGCTTTGAATTTAATCTGCAGCTTTTAGAAAGCCTCAGTCGATTCCCTTTCCTGAAAGTGACTAGGCAAAAGGTTGTAAAAATCGTTGTGACTTCAAGGTTCTGTGAAGCCCGGGGAATTTCAGGCTGTGATGTTTTACTCCAGTGTCGATTGCGAAAGTAATGCTGTGTCAGTCTTCAGGGAATTGGCCCTGACATGATGTGAATCTGGCTGGTGTAAGACCAGAGGCAGAGGAAAGACGATGAATGTGAAAAGAAGGGCTTTTGTGCCAAGGAAAGGTGAGCATGCAGCTTGGAAAAGTGAAGTGCACATAAACACCATTTGTCTTGGGAAGATGAATATGGCAGTTTCTGTATAGCCCTCTTTATGACAGAGGACCAAGGGGGAGAGAGGCACATGACTCCATCATACATATGGTACAAAAATACCTTGTGACCATGGGTTCTGCTGACTGCTAATGCAGCCAAGAACTCAATGGTAAAGCAGCTCTCTGTAGATAACAAAGCTGTCATCAGCCACTCCAGGCATGATAATAATTAAGGGACTATAAGTCTTCCTGTATTATTAGAACAGAACCTTGTGGGTCAGGAAGAAACTTCTCTCTTGGGCAGTTTATTCCACAGCTGACAGCGGCAGGAGGCCTCATGCCTGTTTCTTGTGCTGCACAGGCCCTGGTAAGCAGAGCAGTTCTCTGTCCTCTGTACAGGTCCAAGAGTTCCATGTGTACAGGGGAAGCTATCAATAACTTCTTGTGCTTCCTCCACTTTTTAAAGCATCATCTGCTTGATGCATGAATGGCAAAACTATAACGTACTGTTAATTTTGCAACCATCCCCTTGCCTGAGGGGATTGTGTCAGGAGCCTGGAGCATTGCCATGGCTGTGGTGTGAGAGGGAAGCATCTGCCCTTCCAGCAATGCCCAGAGTTGATGCTCCCACTAAGGGAAAGAAGGAAGAAGCTGCCAGTGAAGCAAATGTGGCTTAATTTGCCTAACACATTGCATTTCCTTTTAATCCCAGTTTGGGTTAAGCTCTGGAGCATGTGGGTTATTACCTCTTCCAAAAATCTGGTCAGCATTCACCCTTCTAAATTTGAACTGACTGAATTATGCAGAACATGACATGCTAGTGCAAAGGTACTGAAAAGCAATGTCAGTCTTAAAAAGAAATAAAATTAAAAAGATAGGAAATTATAAGGTATCAACATTAAGTGTGCCAAGCCCTGTCAATCTGCATGAAAGGCAGAAATGGGGGTCATGCTGTGTCTGGCTACTAAGTCCATCTGCTTCAGCTGGCTCTGTACTTGTCTCTCACCAGTTTATTCTCTGGCCTAGAGATGTTTGCAATTGTCTAGTGTGTTGTGTCTTCCAAGGCCCTTCTGACCATTTAAAATTACATCTGTCTTAAATGGAAATAAAAGAAATTGTTATGATTGCAAGAAAGGCTATCGAACCTGCAGTACAGAGTAGACAAGCTAGTGAGAATGTTAGCAGTGTAAGGCAGCTCAAAACCTGTCTTAGGCTGTAAAATAGTGCCATGCAAGGTAATTAAAGTAGAAATGGACAGATTGAAAACTCTGTCAGCTTACTGTGCATTTTTATTTCTAATGATTAAGTTGTGTGAATTGCTTCTTTGATGCTCATCTGATTGAAATCCTCGTGTGAGTGCTGTCACTATTGTTGTAGGGCTGCAGGAATCCATTCTGTGGTCTGCAGTACGTTTCTCCTGTGGTGGGACTGGAAAGGGAGGCTTCTCCTCTTCTTGCAGATGGGCAGCCAAGACATTAAGTGATGAATGTTTTGATCTGCAATGATCCAGGAACTTCAGTTTTCCTGCTCCAGAGGTCTTAGGGGTCTGGTTTTAACTCCTTGTGTCCATCACCTTTCACCAGAGCTGGTCTTCTGGGCACCAGAAGCCTTCTTTTTCACTGCCAGCATTACTTTAGTCTGGATGCTGCAGCATGGGGTAGTCTAAATTACACTGAAATTTTGGTGTATTCTTGTAGCAATCCACTTGCCTCTTCCTGGAGCTCTGACCCAGTAGCAGTGAGACGCTCACCTGAGCAGGGAAAAAGGCCAGAGCTCTGACTTACTGCCGAGGCTGCTTATATATTTAACAGTCTGTGCTTTGTAAGAGAGTATTTCAAGTGTTGATAGATTTGGTCTCTTCTCGATGTTGCAGAAGGTGGGATTTTGGAATACTGTGGAGTTTTGTTGATGAGTTCCTTTGGGCAGGAAACCAGAGTTCAGGCTTGCTTGATTTTGCATAAATATCAACTGTGCATCTCTCTTGTAGTCAGAAAACTAGTTTATTATTTTAGTTTAGCTTGACATGTACTACTTAAGTGAAGAATGCCCTCTTAATGATAAAATGCACCTTATTAGTAGCACTCAGAGGAATTAAAATAAAGGCACTGAATAAAAAACCCTGTGAGGGAGCTACATCAGTCTGCATTATTAAAGGTGTGGTATCTCATTTCAATTAATGCATCTCAGTTTCACTGAAAGAGTATATCGACCTTTTAAAGCCTTGTTGCATACTACAGCAAAACGACAAATCTAATTTAATCTAGTGGTTTGTAATCTTAAAATATCAAGGTATGTGTGTTTAATCTGGAATAGCTGGTGGCTGAAAGAACATCTGTATAAACAGAGTTGTTCTTGCTGTAAAGACTCATAGGAGAATAATATGGTAATAAAGTCACATTTAATACTGGTGTAACTCCTAAGGGTATTGTTATCTCCTCATCGTGCCTCCTAGCCTTGCCTCATTAATATGCTCTCTCCTCATTGCTGAGGCTTGGTTTAATTAGGGATGGCTTTTCCATAGATTCCTATTCCTTAGAAACTTTGCCAGCTGATAAGAATACTTCCTTTATAGTTATATGGCAACAATAAACAGGTCGTGGTTTTCTGTCCATTGTGACCGGTGCTTGACTTTATCATTCCCTCTAGATGTGTGTAAGCTAAACCTCATCGACTTCTAACAATCTGCTGCCTTTTTCCTATATACATTCCCCACGAGAATTCTTGTGTTATGGAGAAATTTGCCAGCCGGAGAAGTTTGTTGGGTGTTTTGTGGCTTCTTTTTGCCTTCTTTTGCAAAAAGCCTCTTAGATTTTTGTGTTTAAGGTGGGGTTTTAATTTGGTATCAGTGGTGCTGCTTCTAGCAGAAGCTGTAGGACCATGTGCATTCCCTAGTGCCTCTGGATGTGTCACATCATACAGTGGAACAGGCAGGCCACTCCTGCACTATCTTCTCTATGGAAGAGTATGAGAAGTATATATTCGGGGACGTGACTCAAGCACATAAACTTAATGTGATTTTCCTGAGCTGGGAGTCTAGAAACAAGGTTTCTATAGGGTCTTTTTCTTAGCCAGAGAGCTGAGCTTCCCACTGCAAAAATGTAACTTAAAAGGAGTTGAAGGTAGTCCATTGACAAATCTTTCCTGATGGTGAAGGACTTGTTTGGTGTATCTGCAGTGGTGGCCTGGAACTTGAGTAATACACAAGTTTGTTTATATGAGTTTTGGAATGCAGTATGACCTTTGAGGAACATCAGAGATAAAGCTCTTCTGGTGAAATGTATTGGAGAAGCTGACTGATTCACTGAATATATGGGTGACCTGTGTCCTGCAGGAGTGTTTCTGTTTCCAAGCATCTACTCTTTTGTGAAGCTGATTCTAAGATCCTTGAATAGACACTCCAGGTCCTCTGAACATTGACACAGTTCCTAGAACAGTGGTGTCCCAATCAATCTGGGACCTTTGGGTGCCACTACAATCATGTCATTATTTGGATAAGAATGCATTAAATCCAACAGATGTCTTCTCTAGCAAGCATTTCCAGAGAATTCAGTGTAACTACTTTACTTTTTGTATTTCAGTGCAAAAGCTTAAGCATAGAATGCTGCACCAGGCTCTAAAATTGCATGTTTCTATTAATCAAATATTGTAGAATAGTTGTTGAATGAGCCTCCAAGCAGTGTTTGCAGGTCAAATTTCTCAGCCTTTAGCCTTTCTTTCTTTTTAGCTCTTTTTCTTCTGCTAGAAGATTATCTTACCTATATACTCTATGTAATGTATTGGGAATTAATTTATTAAAGTGAGCAGGTGTATTCTCAGATTAGAAGAAACCTATGCAAATGTGTTAGACAAATTGTCTGTGTTTGGAAGGTAACCATGACCATGAAGAGTCAGAGGTGTGTGGCTGATATCTGGCCCCAGATGCATGTGAATGCAGAATAACTTCACTGTGGGTACAGCGACTGGACTTGGAGAGGAATTCTTCACTGCTATCTCTACATCTCCTCCTGGGCAGCGTTTAGGGACTGCAGGCAGGACAGATGGGATGCTCTTCATTCTGGCTCAGTTAGTCATTTGGTGGAATGACAGCTAAATTGATTTAATAGGGGTGGAAGAACCCAAACTCTCTGAACCCTGTCAGACTACCACCTTCTAGAATTTTTTTCCTCTCCAGCTGCCTGGCAGCCAGCCTCCTGTGCTGTAGACATGAACCCAGTTCCCTTGTCATGAGATCTGTTTAAGCCATGTTACAAGTAGTGCTTGGCACAGGGGGGGAAATAATCAGAACAACCATACTATTGATGAAGGGATAATGTCAGGAAGTGCAGGACTGAGCTCTTAATTGTCTCAAACCTGAATTAATTTTTATTTTCAGTACTGATACTTTTTAAATAGATAAAAGATCTGACCTTAACACCAGTCTGGGATGCTGTTATGCAGTTAGTGGTGGAGACCAGTTAGCACAGCTATGTAATGTCACTGTGCTTGTTCTGCTAGTAACTACATTTTTTAAAGTATTTTTTAAGGCAAACATTGGTCCTCAGAAAGGAAGGTGAAATCTTTTCGAAGTGTGGAGTTTAAATAGTAGGTTGATACAGCTGAATTTTCTAGCTTCTAGAATGTTTTGGCTTATCAGGTTATAAAAACTGCATTATCTTTTGTTTGGAAAATCTAGCAGTCTAGAAGCTTTTCATCCATGGATGAAAACTTTTGTGTATTCATTCTCTGCAAACATTCCAAGAAGAGCAGTTTTTCAATGAAAAAGCCATTTATGGGGTGAAAGTGTCACTTAAAAGCTCAGCTGCATGAGGGAAGGCATGCACATTTTGGTATGCATGCCATGAAAATCTAAGCTTTCCCTCTTTCTCTTTCTCCTTCTCCTTCTCCTTCTCCTTCTCCTTCTCCTTCTCCTTCTCCTTCCAATATTATCACTTGAAGAAGGAAGACTTGCCTCACTTGGGCCCTTAGATCACAATGAGTTCAACAGATACTATGGCACCAGGAACATAACATTAAAATTGATAGCTGAAACTTCTTCCTGCTATGTTATTCACTGTTGTGGGTGAAAGGGCTGTGGCCTGTGTCCTTGAGACAGCCTTGTCAGAATGTGAAGAGCAGTAATGTACCACAGCTTAAAATGAAGAAATCTCTGCTTATTACTGCCTTTTATTTTTTATAAACAGCATAAATGTACTTCCTGTACCTGGGACAGGGTGGGGACCAGCTTCTGGGGCAGCAGCTCTGATGGAAAGGACTGGGAGAACCTGTGGGAAAACAGGCTGGACACAAGCCTGCAGCGTTCTGGCAGCTTGAGAGAGGCTATCCCTTCGTTATCTTCTGGAGCTGGTAGTGATGGAAGTGGTTGTTTGCTCCTGTTTGGCACTTGGTTGGCTCCTCTAGGAATACTGCATCCAGTTTTGGAGCCCAGAGGGACATTGATAAGCTGGAGGAAATGGAGCAGGGAGCCCCCAGGCTGAACTGAGCTGGGACACTTGCAATGAGAGAGAGTGTGATGGAGCTGGGCTTCTTCAGGAGAGGTGGCTTTGTGTGTAGACATGGCAGCAGCATACCTGTACCTGTGAGCAGGGTTTTGAGAAGACAGACTCAGGCACTTCACAAAGGTATGTGACAGGAAAATGAGATACTTGTCATAATTTAAAACAGGGAATATTATGAGAGATATTAGGGAAGATATAGGTAGAAGTTTCTTCACCATGAGCCAGCTGAACAGAGATGCTGAGAGAACACCATGCCTGGAATGTTTCATTCCTGTCTGGACAAAGCTGGGAATGGCCTGGTCAGACTCAAGAGCTGCACTGGCACATAGCAGGAGGTTGGACTAGAGGCCTTCTGAGGTCCCTACCAACCTGGTTATTCTGTGGATCTATAACTCCTTGACAGTGGGTGAATAAGCATTACTTAATTTTATTTTTATGCCATTTTATAGGCCACTTGTGTTACTGTAGTGAAGAGCCTGTTTATATAAGCAAGATCGTTCTCTATACAAAAGCAAAAGCAAAACTCCTATGGCTTATGGCAGGCATCTTCAGGGTATGCTCCTGAGGTTTCTTTGTAGAAACTCATCAAGGCAGTGTGAAATATGCTTGGCTTCTAATCTAACTATTTTTGCTTAACCTGTTTTATTGTAGGAAACTCTAAAAATGACCAATTTCTTTGGCTTGGCTTGAATTTTTTTTGTTGTTGTTATCTAATTCGTTGTGCACTACTATAACTGACCATTAAAGAATTTAAATTACCCATCCTTTCCAGATCTTGAGAAGATGACATGCAGGCTTAATTCTTGAGAATTTAGATGCTAAATCCTTAAGAGGCTTTTTGTTTGTGGTATTAGTTGTTTATAAGAATCCTTTACCTTGATAGTCACTCTGCTCAGTTCCAGTATAACTTGCTACTGTTAACTAGGGTTTTTCTTTAATTGTATACATATATGATGATTATTTCCAGCAATCCTTACCCTAGAAAAATGTCTAGCTTTACTATAGAGTTAATAATAGAGCTTGCATCTGATGTTAAAAGTGACTTAAAGTAGTCTAGTGAATTCTTGCTTGAGGAGGAAAGAAGAAAATCCTCTTCATTTGCTCATTTGAAGAGAAAGCCTATTTTGCCAGTTTGGGCTGTTCAGAGGTCTCATGCCTAGTACCAAAGACAGCTTGATTTTGAAATCAACTTTGACAAGCTAAGATTCTGAAAAATAATACTACTGTGGCTTCTTGGCTTTGGCATCATTGTCAGTGATTCACAGAGCCCTTCGCAGGCTAAGGAGCAGCACGGTGGAGGCAGGGGGAGCAATTCTTTAAATCTGCTCTGAATGGATGGATGAGTAAGGTTAAAGAGAAATGCTCTTCATTAATTGCTCCTTCACAGAGTGTTCTGTATGATCTCTGGTTTATGAAGGAAATTAGACAGAGATTTTTGCAATATGTGATCCCACCGTGAGCTTCAGGAATGTCAAAGGAAAAGTTCTCTGTCATGGCTTTTTCCTTATGCTGTTCGAACATCCAAATTCTCTCCACCTCCATCTGACTTTTCTACAGTCTCCAGATGAATCCCAGCCCTTCAGTTATCTGCAAGCTATATGGAAAGTGGCTGCACACACTCTGTAATGGACAAAACCCAGGAGACCTCATCCTGATACTGTAAATACATTACATCCTGATACTGTAAATTCTCACCGCTTTCCTTTCCTCTTGGTGTTGGTAGATCTCTGTAGAGTGTTGCATTCGGGAGCACTCAAATGTCTGAGTGGATTACAGTATCATTTAAAAAATAAATTGAGCTGTTACCTGCAGTTCCTAAGACATCCATTGCGGTGTTTCAGGTTTTTCTCACCAACAATGAGGGAGCAAAATCTATGGAAACATTGATATATAAGAGTTCCAAGAATTTATTTTAGCTCTGATATACATACATTCAACAAAAATGCAGGTCAAGGGCTTTACATAAGGTATTGATAATGCTTGATTGCACTGCATCATCTGAATTCCTTCACATGGGATGGGACTCTTGGAAGGAGAAGTTGTGAACTGAGGATGAAGAAAAGTATAGTCTTCTACTTTGGGACCTTTGCATTTCCAGAGTGGCAGGAAAAAAGCTCCAAATGATGTTCCCACTACAACCAGAAGGCCAAGAAACTCAAAGGAATTTGTAGTTCAGCATCAGGTCACAGACTGGCACAAGGAGTTTGGACTGTTGCTCTGACATGAGAAGCACAACCTTGCTTTTGCAAAAGCAGAGGCTGATGCCCATCAATAACTGATTCCAAGTGGGAGCAGAATGCCTGCAGAATGGCTACAGAGGACAGGGCTTTGAGGGCAAAAATCTCTATGGTGCTTTGCCAGCGCTGTTCTCCATGAAATGCATGAAGCTGTGCTGTTATATCACAGCAGATTGTGGCTCTAGTGGAGGTTTGATGTCTTGCTATGTGTCTTAAAACAAATGTAATTCCCAAATCCAAACCTCTAACTTTAGTCTTCACCTGCATATAAATATTGAAGGAAGTTATGGAGCCTCATAATGATTTAATTTCTTGTGAAAATTTTATATCTGATATTGGTGTATTGGACACTCCCTTTCAATTCTATTTCCAACAAATACTGAAAATCCTTTGTCCAAGTGTCTGCTTTACTAATCAGGAAAATTCTTAAGTAAGAGGTTTTTTTGAAGTCTGCTGTCAGAGAAGGGAAGCTTCCGTGTCTGAGGAAAAGCACTGATGTTTTCCTCCCCATTGTTTTTCCTTAGTTCCTAGTTTTGAACATTAATTTCATGGCTTTGATGGCCATTTTGCTTATATTTTCCAATTTCTTTTTTCCAATTTAAAAAGATTCACGGTGTGTTAGCTGAAGACTGCTACTTGTAAGTGAGCATTTTCTGACTGTGTTTGGGAAGGGGAGAGGGATGAGCAGGAGTGGCTGCCTTGTCTCTGTCAGGCTGGTGCAGGCAGGGATGCCCAGTGTGCCAGGATGTTCAGCCATGAATCCCTTGGCTTTGTTTCTGTGCAATTATTGTGATTCATTTCAGTGGGCTAACTCACATATATTGTTGCAACAAAAACAACTCTGGAATTTTTTTCAGTCCAGAGGCATAAATCTAACTATGTAATCTAAACAGAAAACAATAAATGAGAATAACTGTGTAAGGTTGGTTTTGTTTTTGTTTTTTTTTTTTTTTTTTTTTTTTTTTTTTTTTTTTTTTTTCTGTTTGTCCTTTTCCTGATTCCGATGAGTTGTTTTTTAAAGTTGTGGTTTGGAAAAAGGAAGCTACAGATTTAGGAGTATGCATGTGCAGTGTCTGTCTTCTGACAGTGTTTGGATCAATTAAAGATAGGCAAGAAAATAATTTTATTTCCAGAAAAAATTATGCTTGCAAGGAAAAGAAGGTGTCATAATCAGTGAGTCACAAAGGTGAGTCTTGCCTGAGTTCAGAGAAATTATATAAAACCTTAGCCTGATATCCTACCCCTCCCAAAACCAATTTTTATTTCAACAAGAGGGCCTTCAGTTTTCGAATAACATGTTAAAAGCCCAAAACCCAGCAAAGTTTAATTGACTCCAATGATCCTTTATTAGAACCATCTTGCCTCTTCCAAAGGGAAGCAAAAGTACCCTCTAAACATTCTAATTATGAACATGCAGCTCTTCAGTCTTGCTGGGACTTTGTTTTCTCCTTCCCTCAGACTAGAGCTACTCTGCCCACGTCACTGGCACAGACTGGCACAGCACAGTGAAGGGTGAGATATATCCTGTGAGAAGATGAGCATAAAGGGAGCACAGGGTGTTAAAAATAAAGCTGGAGAAGTTGCAGGAATTTTACCTCCTTTGTCTAGCTTTCAATAATTATTTTCTCCCAGGAAGCAGTCCTTAGTTAGAATTCCAGATGTTCACTTGCTATGGGTGCCCTCCAGTTATAAGCAGCAAACTGGATCTGTGAAGGATGTGCAGTGTATGAAATGCACTGCAATTGGTGGGAGAACCTTCTTGGAGTACCCTGAACAGGAAAAGATCCCTATTTTTATTTTACAATGCATCTTAGTAATAAATGCTTTGTAACTTTGTTCTTTTCACTCATTTTGGTTTGTGTTAGTGGTTTCAGGGGAGAAAGTAAGCAAAACTGTTATAGATAGCTATGGGACAATTTAATGAAAATTCACAGGGTATCTCTGGGTGGCATTCCAGTGAGATATAACGCAAAAAACCCCCAGACCCCCAAAAAATCCCACAAAACCCAAACCAACAAAAAAAAACCCCAACAAAAAAACCCCCACAAACACACCAAAAAACCACAAAACTCCCCAAAAACCACCCCAAACCTCCCCCCCAACAAAAAAAAAATCAAAAACCTGTCTACCAGTGCTTGCAGGATTATATCCAATAGTTTCCATTCATTGTAGTTCACTTGTGTCTCTGATGTTGCACTGCTGAATAATAGCTTTGAATCTGTACTTCTTTTTTGGATTTCAACCAAGACTCTTGAGAGCATATTCTGGTTATATGCAGATCTGATAGTTGTGGTTTTTACATCCGCCCTCAAAATTTGTTAGTTTTTCAGTGCAATGCTTAGTTCTCCATTGCCATACTGGATTTTCTTTCTTTTCTTTTTCTTTTTTCCTTTTATTTTTTTATAAATTGCATGGAAAAAACTTGCATTTCAGCTTCCCACATTAAGGGCCTTGAAATCAATAGATCAAAGCCAGAGCAGACTTGCTGGAAGTGGTGCAATCTCAAACTGTGTTGAAAGCTTTTGTTTTCTGCTGTTTTTTTCCTGTCTCTTGGTATCTCCCAAGAGGGGGAAGAGCATGAGGGGGGTCTCTGTGTAGGGAAGGGGGAATATGCAATCAATGCATGCTTGGGGTGCAGGGCTGTGTGACTTGAAGGTGCTGATTTTCACCCTGATTGACAGTGAGGGCAGGCTTTGCACAGGATGAGGAGCTCTGATATGAGGCATCAAAGCTTCCCATGGCTTGACCTGGTCTCCAGCACACCCAGGAAATTGGTGCTGTTGGAACAAGTGCTCATGGAGAAAGGACTGTCAGTGTTAACTATGAGCAGTGAACATTTCTCAGTCCATGTGGCTTGAGCCAGGTCAAAGTGTTCTTGTAGGGTTGGGAGGGAAAACATAAGCAACTTGTACACAAAAACATACGAAGAGAGCAAAGCATAAGCTCCTATTTTTGTGTTTGGTGAGGAGGGATAGTGCTTTAAACTTAGGACTGCAACAGCACAGACGCTGTAAATGGTTGGTGAAGCAGATGTGATAGTCAACAAAGCTGAGATTCCTCCACATGTCAAAAACTCTTGCTGGCATTCTGTTGAGGATAAGCTTTTATTTCTTCAACAAAAAGCAAGTTGGAAAAATGGCTCTTCTGCAGTGTAGAAAGCTGCTGGCAAGGGCAGGAGGTCACTTCAAATGTGCACACTTGTGTCCTTTGTTGTCCAGAGGTGGGTGTATCATAGCAGGATTCCTTAGGACAATGGCATGAGATGAACAGAGCTGCTGTCTGACAAGTTTTCCACAACCAATTGCATTGGTGGGTGGCCATGAAAATGTCTTGTAAACGACTGAGCTGGAAGCCACGTGTGTTGACCTGTGAACTTGTCCTACTCCTCAGAGCCATGATTTCTTCCTGCCAGAAGTGTAATGAGGCTGTTGGAGGGAAAGAGCACTTTTGGGAATTTCTGGACTGCGGTAACTATAGCTCTTTCACTCGCAGTGCAGTGACAGAATATTTGAACTAACACAAGTTAGGAGAATTACAACTTTATTCTTACCAATAAAGTAAAATGCTTCTTTTTTTTTTTTTTGCTCATCAACAACCCATCTAACTTAAAATATGGCATTTGACTGAAGGGCTTTGGACCATTTTACTTGCTGCTTGTGTGGGCAATGTTGGGGGAATTTTTGTCTGTAAATGACTGCCCGGTAATCCATCTGTTCATGCACAGAAATATGAGTGGCAAAAGGCACTCACTTGATGCATTCATTTCATGGATTCTGCCAGCTTTCTACTTCTTGTGTGCCTTAAGGGATAAAAATATCTTTATACAGGATAATGGTTATTGCAAGCTTTCTTGAGTAATTGATGTGCAGTTGGTCAGCCATGCCCCTTGTGTCTTCAGATCCTGGTCTGTATAACTTTAAGGTTTTTCTTTTAAACTCGAACAGAAATAAAGAAATCTAAGAAATTTAGTTGAGAGAAGGGAAGAAATGAGAATTAGCAGAGTCTGGATAAAGAGCTTCAAGAGAACACACCCTGTAACAGGCATTTAAGAGAATATTAGCTAGATCAGGCATGTCTAATCCACTGTAAAATCTCCATTTCCCTGGAAGTCCTGGTTGGAATGGGGATCTCAGGCCCTGATCCTATTGCAGGCAAGAAGTAGCCACTTCTACTGGAAATATTTGATAGCAATTCTGACTAGAGTGAGTTGCTCAGCAGGGCTTAATAGAGATTCCCTGGTACATTGTTCCTCTGAAGTTGTGACTTCAAGAGTTCTGCATTTAGTATTCCCTTCTAACACAGTAGAAAAGGAGAAGCATGAATACAGACAGATACCAATTTGCCAGATCATCTCTTCAGAAGACATTTGGGCTCAACTCTCAAATTAATTCCAAACTGACCCTGCCCTGTTTCTGAAGAGAACAGTTGCTTCTTTCTTTTGCTGCTTCTGTCTTTGTCCTGCATCAACCCCATTTTTAAGATAGAAGGTGGTGGAGGCAGATTTTAGTTAAACTGTGGTGTGAGCTCCTGGTTTTGCTTTGAGGTTGGGCTGAACATATTGCTTGCCAGCTCTAGGCAGTTGTTCCTCTAGTCGACTTGAACAGCATTTCATCCTGACAGCTGTTTTGCTGACATTATTCCCAGTTAGTTATTCATTGGGATTAAGGGCTTTCTGCAGCCAGAACTCTTTGCTGGGAGTGTGCTGTCATTTGGCAGACCATTAAACCAGTAATTCTACAGTGCTTAAAAATTTTAATTTGCCCTACATTCTTCATATTTGGAGTTCCAGCTTAATTGCCCTGTGGGTAAAAAAAAAAAAATTTAGTATAAATACCCTCGTTTTTCTACCTATTCCCCTTCCCCACAGTATTTTCAAGCCAAAACTTTAAGAGCCAGACTTTGGTAAGAGTTGCTTATTCCTGAGGTAACACAGGTACCATGTGTGGGCTTGGGACTCTGTAAACGACTGTTCCTTGATCACTGAGTGAAATCCATGAGCAACAAGAAGGTCACTCAGCATTTGTTTGCATGGTTCACTCTCTGAAGAGGATTACTGTAGTTTCCAGATTTGGTCCCATAGCATGGTGCTGGGAAGAGAGTACTTGTAATAGGGGTGATGATGACACTGGTGCTACCTCCTTCTGCCAGTGCTGGTGGTGTAGGTGGTGTCCCTTCAGCCTCATGTCCTCACCTCTCAAGGAGGTGGCTACAGTGGTTCTTGCCAGCACAGCTGGGCTGGGTGTAGCTAGAGGAGAGTGCTTTGTGTTTTGCAGATATTTGGTGCTTGAATGGCCATTTCTTTCACTTCTCTGCTCCTTGGCAGTCACCTGATGGTAACTTGTCTGATGCTTTGAGAGTTACAGTTTTAAGCTAATGTGTAAACAATCCTCCTGTAATTAAAATCAAGGATCAGTTCTCTTTTGGATCTGTAGCTTAGTTTATCCTGGCAGTGGTCCAGACTAGATGGAGAAGCTGTTTCCCTCTGCAGGCTTCTTTGTGGCTGCTGAGCAGGAAGAACTCTGACTGGGTTGCATGCTCTCAGAACATCTGTTTCTTTACTAATATGTTTCTTACTGGCCTTGGATCTATTTATTGCATAATGAAGAGAATGTTAAGCCTGTGTGTTACTCTCTCATGGTCTGCATCCAATTTCAGCTCTAGTGCCACCTACTCACACATTGTATCTATAATATTTGGTGTAATTCTAGAAAGAATTGTGATAACCCTTTAATTTTTATCATATGTATGCCCTTTCCCTTGGCTCATCTATTTGTCCTGCTACCAGAGAGCATTGAATGAATTTGGTATGGTTCTGCTGAGAGCATTCTTGTGGGCTAACCACGGGCATGAAAGGAAAATAAAAGTGTTTTTTATTATTAAAAAGGACAGAGTCCTCAATAAAAGGGCAAAAGGACTGATGTCGCATTCAACTGGAGATAAATTTCTAACACTCTGTTCAGCTGATGTGTGTTATATTTTTAGACTTAACTGACTTTGGTTTAAAAAACTTCTAATTTTGAATACCAGCCCAATTTATGTTTGAAAATCTGTGGAAAAGCAGGTGTGTTCATGAGTATGAACTGGCACAACAGAATTCTGTCTCTGGAAAGACACAATAGTGTTAAACAGTACTGAAAAAGTATAACATTCCTTATATCATGTCTGTAATCAGAAGGTTAATCTTAAAACTCAAGAGTGCTTCATCAAAAATGACCTGCTTCCTTGAATATCCTTGAGTATCATCAACAGAAAGATTTACTAGATAAGTATTGAGAAATAGTTTTCTTTTTTAAATAAGAGAATCAATCTTTATATCCATCTTTCTCTCAAAGACCAAATAATTTAAATCCTATTCCTTCTCTTTGTACTGTGTTGTACTTTGCTATCTCAAGGATAGGTTAGGTCACATTGCAAAACAAACAGATGATCCAGCCAAGCTTGTTGGAAGTGGGAGTGGAACAGAACTTTCTGGGCCTTTGTTGTTTTTTGCAGTTAAAATAAAAACTGCCAGCCCTGCCCTACAAAGCCAAAGTCCACTGGTGTCCAAAAGCCCATCAGCTGGCTTCCATTTTCATTTTTATAAAGCAGCCTACAGAGATAACTATGTAATACGTGTACTACAAATACTGCATGGAATTTGATAGCCTTTGAAAGTGGCCCAGACTGGAGTCAAGATCAGAGCTCAAGATGGTCTCGTTACTTAGTTCCTGGTTGGGAGATTTCATAATTGTCTACAATGACTGTATTTTGTGTATTTTCACCCTTGGTGATACTGTCTCATTGAGTACTAAAGTTTACTAGCTTTGTTTTCTAGCACTCTGATCTTAGGGTAAGTTCTGTACTTTAGATTGAGTGAGTCCTTCTTTTTTTAGGTAGTTGTTACCATAAGATTATACACCTCAATTTTTACAGGAAACTTATAATTAGGTATTAGAAATTTAATGTGCTAAGAGTAACTCAGCATTAGTCAGTTTTCTATCTTTTGTTGTGGCTTCAAGTTAGGGTAGCAGAAATAAATTTCATCATCCAATGGGAAACAAAATTATTTGCATTTTTAAGTACATTTATGATTTTTAAAAAATGCATTGTGATAGCTTCCAATACCATGGAAGTTGATTGGTATAATTTTTCAGAGAGCTGAGGAACGCTCTATGCACTCCTCCAAGAATACTTTACTTTCTACACCAATAGAGCTTTCATGTTTACAGTACTGGAAAATTCAGCTTCACACACCCATGAACAGCAGAGCTTATAAGAAGACAAGAGACTACTAATGCAAATGATGGCTTCCTGTATATGTAGGATGTTTCTGGGCTAATGCTGGAGGTTTAGCCTCCATTAGAGCACAGACAAACTATTTGACTTCAGGAGAGCACAACAAACCTTTTTCCATTGGGCTTTTAAAATTGTTTACTTAATTCTACTTTTCATTTGAACGTATACTTTGTCTGACTGTTCACTCTTTTGGCACTTCATCTCCTGACCTTTGCTTGAAGCATTTGTTAGACTGAATTGCATGTAAAAACTTAAAAATGTTGAATTATCAAGAGGTGTACTGTATTCTCCTTTGGAAAACAGGCAGGTTTTTACCCCCCTCATATGGTACTCATCTCAGAGCCTGATCTCACTGAAGACGGCTAAATGCAAGTGAAATAGGAATTATCTCAGTAATATGTTTCTGTCTTCAGTCTTGGAGAACGTGATGAAATTTGCAAGGTCAGGCCTGCTAAAATAACACAATAGTGTGTCTGCAAGCTCAGTTCCCCTTCATGGGCATGCATATTAAATACATGGTCACTGCTGTGTTTCTCCTGAGTATCTCTTTAGTGCACAGAATGAATAGTGCAGCTCTCAATGAACAGCTATTCAGTGTTTCATTTTCTGCTCACTGTTCAACATGCAGTCCTATGCCATGTTCTTTGTTTGCAGTTCAAACCAAATTCTGAGGATAATTTTTTTTTTCTCAGACTTTTGTGGTGCTCATCACTAAAGTATCTTTCAAAAAAAGTTCTGTACAAACATGAACCTTATTTCATGCCTTCACTGTAAGTACCAGAATTGTGGCACAGAGAAACTGATTCAAGACTGTATGCTAATTTGAGACTCTTAAGGCCTTGTATTCTTTGCCATGTACTTAGCATTCCATAGCATTATAGAGGCACAGCTATGGCTGTCTTCCGTGTGCTGGGATGCCAGGCACTCATAGCAAATGAGCAGTGTGTGACTAGTACTCAGCTATCAAACCTCGGTGTCACTGAGTGCACTGGTGACACCACTGAGTACTGTGGCATAAGGCACTGGACAGTACTGATCTCAGATCTCAGATCTCAGATCAAGCGTGTAGCTGGCTGAAATATAAGATCGTCTTTTCAACTCCCTGCAATTCTTTCTTGCTTTTGCTGCCTACATACAAATTATACAGGCAAGGAAATATCATCCTCATTGCCTGAAATGCTGGTCTCTAAGGCTTTCAATCTCTGCCTTCTGTGATATAAGCAACATAATAAATTAGTCTTGTTCTAATACTAGTTCTTTATTCCTAATTGTTCTCAGGCAGTTTCCTTTTCTCCTGTCTCTCACTTCCCTCACTCTCATACCTCACTGGACTGGGTGCTTTAAACATAGCACCAGTCTAAGTGAAGGAGCATTTTGGTGGGTGCTGTTAAATCCCACGGTTTGGGACTGTTCTAAGAGTGAAGAAGTGTGGCTGAAATGCCCCTAGCTAGGAAACTCTTTTTTATTCTATCAGGATTCAGTCCTAGTGACTTATTTCCCTTTGCTAATAGATGATAAACTGCTGTAATTAGAAGCACTTTTCTTGAATCAATATAGGCAGATCTTCTGTCTTCACCTCCCTGGATAAAGACAATTAAAGAGCTTGTCCAGCACAAATTTTCTGGCTTGCTATATGCATTTCAACTGGAACGTAACATTTTGCATGCTTATGATCGCTTTTTGGACAAAATGATGAATTAGTAGCTCATACATTAGGAGTTTTAAAAAGACATGTGGTAGGAGAGAGGCCTGGGGAAGCCAGCCCATAACATCTGTCCTACTGAGTCATCTGTTCCTTGGTATTCAGGTTGTCTGAATTTCTGGCTGAAATTCAACACGTGAAGGTTATTAGATCAAAACTTTTCTGTCACAAAGGCTGTGGAATTTTTTGCCAGTTTGTCCTGGTAGTGAATCTGCTTGCTATTGCTATGCTTTTCTAAAACTTCTTTATCTCAGGAACCTCATCGGTAACTTCTGTAATTAGAATGAAAAGTCAAACTGAATTGATTAATTTAATACCCACTGTGCCCATTATTATCATACAATAGTATTAATTTCTAACTCTCTGGCATCTAAAATGTCTGTCTTGTGGCGGATTTAAAGTAGGGATCTTTATTTTTAAATTTTAAAATTTATAAATTTAATTTTCCAATTTTGATTAAGCTATGAAGTATAAAACCTGCCTAAGGTTGTTTCTTACATTTGTAAATAGTAGCATTTAATTTAAGTGATTAAAGGAGAAATTAAATAATTTCTCTGTAATAATGAGGACTACAATGGGTACATAATAAATTTGCCCAGGAACCATAATAAATTTGCCTTAATATAGGTAAGCAATAAATCAATGAGGTGTCATGGAAGTAGGATGACTTAGAGTCTAAGTGGTATGTCTGGTATAAGCCACAATACAATAATGTTTTGAGCTTAATGTGATAAATGTTCATAGATAGTGGGTATTTGGTGAAATAAAGGATCTCTAAAGGAATATTATGCAAAATACTCCAAACAAGTCTTGTTGGCTATTTTGTTTTTTTAACTCCATAGGACTCCTTTAAGCATGTACAAGTCCTGTTACATCCAGAAGGGTCAATGCAGTTGTAGGGGCAGCACTGTCTCAACATAGAGTCCTTCAGTTGTAAAATATGCCATCTGTTTCTGAGGCCAACTATCAATAAACTCAGGTCCTACTAGCAGGTGATTCTTCATGAAACTGGGAGATTTGAAGAGAAAGTGTGTGCTAAATGTGCACACAGGCACACCAACACTCAAAGTGATGTCATGTTTCTCTGTAGCTTGGAAGGCTCAAGGGACAGCAAAGTGATGGTATTACGTTCAGGTAAAAGGGAAATTTCTGGTTCATCTTGGTGAAATCATTCATGCCTTGGAGAACCTTCAGGTTTTTTTAAAAAAATTGACTATTTGCAAAGGATGTGGTCACTCTTTAAACGTTGTGATAAACGCTTGGAGTTTGCATCTGGTTTTGTGCTGCCACTGTAACATGACCTGGTTTATCTGATATAAAAGCTCCAGGGAATCAGAAAGCTATATATTTAAGTTAAGTTTTAGGATGCCGTTTTTAAGACTCCTATTACCATTTTTACAAGATAAGTGTTGATCAGAAAGGAAACTTTATCTGTCTGTCTCTGAAGCACAGGGTCTACAAGTCTCTTTTGGTGTGTTGGCATGAAATCATCTCTCAGAACAATACTTGCACTATGACAGTGGGTAGAAGTGGAAGATAGACTCCCAAATGGGGACACAGGTAAGCAGAATAAAAGTTTTGGCTGGAACCCTGGGAAAATGCTTGCAGCTAGTGTCTCTTGTGGAAAAAGAGAAGAAACTTGAGATTCTAGCACAAGGTAGCTTTGTGCAGGCTTCTGTTGATGGCAAAGAGAATGTGAAAAGTTGCATGGCAGACACTTGATAACCAGGCACCAAGAAAAATGCCTTTTCATGTTAAATCCTGTAGGTCCAGGTGGCTTCTGAAAAACTGAAAATATACCCTTTTTCTCAAAGTAGCTGACCATGACGTAAGGGGAGGAGCTGGCGGAATGAATCCAAAGGAGGGTTTTTGAAGCTGGAGTGTGCCTGTTGCACTGATTTTATCCAGACATTATCTTCTGGGTCTCTAGATAAAGCCTCAATTAAAGTGAAGAAGGTACTTATATCCTGCTGGTGAGACTGTGATCGTCATGTCTGGAGCTTTTTTGTCTTTCCTATTCTATAATTATGTGTGAGCACCATCAGTTTGCCATCTTTGAAAACCAGGCGGTGTGTTCTGCAAAGGGTGGGAGGAGGCAGCTGGCTAACTCCCCAAGTGCTTTCTTGGGTACCCTTGCAGAAAGCCTTATTGAGGACAGCCACAATTTACCAGTGTTTATCTAGTTACTCTAAAACTTAGGGGTTGAGGTTTGGGGCAGTAGGATATGTTTTTGCAGACTCATTCATAGCTTTTTTTCCTTTGATATCCCTGTATAGGATCTCAGAGAATTTAGCTGAGAATCTTACGACTCTTGTAAGTCCTGTTGTGGTTTACTTTAATGTGGTATTAGGACAACATCAAGCATTTTGGGTAAAAATCCATGTTTTATTGATACTCAGTTCACTCATTAGATGATACTGAGATCCCAAATTTAGAAACAAATATAAGTTGGGAGGAAATAAAAAAGCAGATATATACACATGAAAAAAAAAAGATATTTGCTAAGAAACTCTCAGTGATAGATTTGAGTAAACAAAGTTGATTCAGAACTTTGTAGTGTCTTACCACCTCTAAAAGAACTTGATGGGCTTTTTTCCAGTACTTAAGTAAAGGCAGTGAATGAAAATTCTAAAGCTAGAATTTTTCTTCATTGGCTTTGTCAAAAACTAGATTGTTGTCTCACATGAACTGAATATCTGAGCTTTATGTAAACTAGTTGCTTGGCATATTAATTTTTTGACTGGGCAAGATGGTGTTGAAGTTTAAATTTGTTCTGTAAATTCAGTTCCTGTGGAAATTATTGACTGCCAGCACGAGGAGCATCACCATCTCTGTTTCAGGGGAAAATTAATTTCAACATAACAATGTTATGACAAACTGAGTTGAAGTTTATTTTACAACTGTTCACATGCATTTATGAGTCAGGATGACACACAGGGACTGAAGGAGGATTTTGATTGTCAGTCTTCAGCTGGGTTTTATTCCATCTAGCTATGTATGCAATGTTGAATATGTGTAGGTGCAGGACACCTGCCCATTTCATCCCTCCCCCTTACATTCATTCGGTTAAGGGCTTGTGGTTAGAGGAATGAAGACAGCAACCAGTTTTACACAGCTGGAGGCAGCTTGTGCCACCTGGTGCAGGCTGGCCCTCAGCTCTAGCCAAAAGACCACCTGTCCTCAGAGATGGCCTTTGCTGAGGTGAGGCTCATGGCCTGAGCACAGCCAATGTCCTTTTCTGTTGTACTTGGCTGGCATCCTGGAAAACAGCCCGTTTGTGTATTTTCTTTTTTAACTCTCTGTAGCAGAGATCCTTCTCATCATTGCTGAACCTGGGAACATGCTTAGCATCTAATGGGGGCATCTGCCAGATTTCTGACCTAACTTGGCTTTCAAAAGGCCCCAGGTGCTGCTTTTGCATAGGACATTTAAGAGCCTTGAAGCTTCAGTAAGGTTAAGGATACCTTTTGCATGCAGCTCTTCCACCCAAGCCACTGAGCCTGTGGCAATATTTCCCTCCTTCCATGCTGTCACTTTCTGGGGCTTGCAACTGTGACCCCTAAGAGTTATTAGGCAGGTTCCTCTGGGAGGTAATTTTCTCTGGTGTGAGAATCACCCCTCTTTCATCCCTTTTCCTTATCTCTTGCTTTATAGATTTTAGCTATTAGAGTGGAAACAGGACCTAGTGCACAGCTAAGTAGATGAGTCCTTTAGTCATTGACAACTGTTACCCTATGGTGTATGTACACAGAATCTAACCAGATAATCAGCATAAAACACTTGTACCAAACAGCACTAATAGCATCATATATGGGACCAGTTGAACTTCTCCAGCATTCTGTGTAAAATCTGCCTCTAGGGTAGGCCCACAGGTAAATGGGTCTTGAGCTGGACCTAGGAATGTGCCTTTTGACCTAGGATATCTGAGGTGTAGCCAGCTGTGGCACCCAGAAAATGTTCTGTAATAAATGGGGACATTTTAGTGCCTGAAGTGCAGAGTCTGGTACAGGCAGTGATACAAGACTGTATCACTGATGCAGCTCAATGGGGAATACTCTAGAAGGGGAAGGCTATATTGAGAGCACAGCTTGAGTGACGCCTGTGGCCATCTTCAAGCATGCCATTCCTTTTCTAAAACATACACTGAAACCGAATATCCTGTCATGTCCAACTGTTCCTGGAATTCCCTCCTCCTCCTCCTCCTCCCTCTCTACCCAGATCCTGATTCTCTCCCTCCTCCTCTGTCTCATCCAAATGGTTTGCTGGCCTCAAAAAAGACCTGGTGTCAGCCACTCTTCCTGACCATGAGACTTGCAGTGCTTCCCGTCTGTTTTTAAGTGCTGACCACACTGCCATCAGAATCGATGCTATGGAGATGGCTTACTCTCTTCAGTACCTTTTTAGCCCAGCCAAAACCCATCCTAGACATGGGCTGATCCATTCAAACGCTAAGCAGGCCCTGCAACACACTCCAGGCAGGGCTTTATTATTAAGAAAGTGTCAACTGGAAATGTAATAGGTCATGTAATAGGTCAAAATACACCAGAATGTGTATTTAATCCCTGATTCCATTGCTTGGTTCCATTGCAACTGGTATTTGGTTTGATTGTTTTCACTGCTATAATCAAGGAGGGAACACGGTGGACAGGATTATTCACCAAACCTCTAGGTTTCCCAGGTGCAATGGGCTCAAAGAAAGGGCACATAAATTTATATTTTTAAGTGTTTTTATGCTTAAGTTGAGCCAGAAAAATGGTGTGTCCTTGCTGTTCTCAGAGCTATGATGTGAAGGCAGTGCTGCATTGGCAACCTGGTTAAAAGAAGTGGCTGCTCTCAAGTGAGCTGTCAGGTGCTGCTTCAGCCCAGCCTTTCAGTGCCTGAGGTTCAGCTCAGAGCACAGCTCTGGTGCTCAGCTCTGTGCAGGGCTCCTGATGCCACAAGTGGGCTCTCAGGATTTTTCTGCCTAGTTCAAAGATGAGAAAAAATTCGTTGCGTGGGAAAAATAAGACTCAAACCTAGAACTTCAAGGACTGCATGATGATGATTGACGTACACAGATTTTTAAGGAAAATGTAGTTTGAAAACTACAGCTTTGTCTTCACAAAACAACTCAATGTTTTTTCAGGGAAAGCAAAGTTATCTCTATCCTTTTCTTCTGCACATCAGTCATTTAGAGGTGATAGATGTTCAGGGAATCAAATTTTGCAATGAAGTGTGCTCCTGTAATGGGCTCAAGAGACACTCTGTAATGTCAGTGCATTCTGGAATTCTTGAGTTTGGTCTTGTATTTTTCTATTTTTTTTTATTCAACACCCTCCCCTCCCTATCCCTTCTGGAATCTGTATTTGTATGTGACTTTTTCAAGTTGTGTTTGCATGTGGCTCTCTTTCTTTCTTTTGCTTTTTTTTTTTTTTTTTTTTTTTTTCTTCTTCTGCTTTCCTTTTACCCCCTTTAAGGGATAGTTATGAAATTCCTGGCATTTCTGGGCATTCTTATATGAAATTGATGTGTGTGGTTCATTTTCATCACTGAGTGTCAAAGAAGAAGGATAGGTTAGTGTTCCTGTAGCAGTCTGCCTAAATCCACTTTGTCAGTGCCAGGGAGGGCAGCTGAGGTAGTCCTGCCCCGTGCCAAGTCCAGGGGTGTGCTCTTGTGACACTGCTTGCAGCTGCTGGGCTGAGCTGTCTCAATTAGCTGTGCAATTAATCTGGTAGCAAAGGGTATTGTTTATCTTTTACCAGGGAGGTCTTCAGAATAGTTCAGGTCTCAATTCTATTGTTTGGAGGGTTTTTTGCTGTGCTTTACCCTTAAGCTTTTGCAACAAGTCCAAATGGCTTCTTCTTTTTGGACAAATTTAGAAACTGCTATCATGTTGCATGTAGCTTGTGGCATGCAATAGAACTGGGAACAAATGGCTGCACAATGATATATTTGATACCATTTGATCTATGGAATGCTACACCCCCAAGTTTCTTCTCCATTTTTCAACCCCCTCACTCCTGTAGACCGGTCTAGTGGTTTAATATTCTGCCAGTTCCTACAAACAACAAAATCATGCACATACTGTACTGAAAAACTGAGATAGCAGAAGTTTCCTATTTGCAGAACATGCAACTTTATAACCAAAAAAAAAAAAAGAAAAATCAAATCCTTCAGAAATTCTAAAAAGTCTGGCTGTAAATCAGGGTTTTGGAGCTGTGGCATTCTTAGAGTGTGAAAAATCACTCTTAAGCTGCAGTTACTTAAACCTTCCTGTACTCTCCTGGTTTGCTTTCTTTTGGGATGTTGAAAGCTTTCATTGCTATGCAGTTTTTCTCTCTGTGTCTGATGCTGTGATCCTTTTGCTTTCTAACTCTTCTTACTTAAGGGGGAAATAGAAGCTCTTGTTCACAGGTTTTCTGACCAAAGAATTATTTTTTTTCTTAACTGTTCAGTATTAGCAGCTTATTGGAAGAGTGATTCTAACTATTAGCTGTAGGAAATACAGGTGCCAGCCATTTCACACAGGGGTTCTCCATGATTAATTTAGAAATTGGTAATAGACTCATTTCAAAAGTACAGTTTTCCCACTCAGCTTTTCATGGCTCATCAGTTAAAGGGTATTCCTAGCAACCAGATTTTAAAACCATAATGTTAATGTTTTTGCATTATTAATGAGGGTTGCATGGGCTTTGGGACATCCCTGTTGCTGCTGAATTTTCTCATTTTTTAAAGCTGAAGGTTGCTGTATTTATTAAACAGATTCTGCCTAGCAACCTTGCTCTTGGCATTGAGTCCCACTGTACAGATGAGCATTGAGCAGCTGATCCAGCTCACTGTAGTATCCTCAGGCAGGGCCAAGTCCTGGCATTGCCAGATCCTCACATGGATCCTGGTGACTTCTGTTCTGTGTTATTACAGTCACCAAAGACATAAACCAGCAGCAGGTAGAGGGTGGTTGATTTGAGAAGCAGGTGTATGCTAACACAAAGGAAGGCTTTGAGTGGCTTTTCAAAGTATTGTTCACAAAAATCAGATTTGTTACCTGGTGTGCAACAAGTCAATAATTACATACTTGAGAGAGAGATTGGTTATTTATTTCAGAGCTGAGTATTCCACAAATCAAGCACACTAACTTTTTATTAAACTTTTTCATTATTTATACATTTTAGCTACCAAAGGAATTAGTGTTCATTGGCCACTTGCTTCTCATGATATTTAGTCCCCGTGCTCAGTATTTCTTTTCTTTTGAATTAGTGACTTTCTTGGGTTGGTGGTCACAAGCCTGTGGTGATCATCTCCTCCCTGCCAGAATTATCTTTTACCATGTCACAGCTGATTTCAGCACAGTTGCTGTGTTGGCTTTATTAGTTTCTCCCTTATCTTGGGAGTTCTGCCAAATATCTTTGCAGCCTGTGAATTCTTTGTGTCCATCATCTGTGGGCATCCTTCTTCCCAAGTTTTGTTAACCTCTGCTTAGGTCTGAAATCACTGAAGCATCAAGCCTTTAACCTTTATAAGGCAATTCTACCAACAAGTAATTTGTTTTTCTAACACCTAGTCATCACTTAGAGTTTGCTTGTTACCTGCTCTCTGTTTCAAAGGTTAAATCTTCCTTCCTGCTGATCAGACCTGAGAGCATACAAAGATTTATCATCAAAGTATATAATTCCCCAAGAAAATTTTACATATTCCAAAGTTTGCAACAAAGTTGCTAGACTCTAAGGGAAGAAGACATTGGAAATTCAATGGAAAGTAACTATTCTCCTTCAGACACATTTGACCTGTCAAGAGCATGGAAAAGACACAGTTTGAGAATGGATGTTCTGCAAATAGTTCCTGCAAAATCTCATGGATCTCTCTTTTCATTAAAAAAAAAAAAATTAAAATGCACTGCTGCTCTTCATGGCCCTACCATGAATGGTCTCTTGCAGTGTACTGTGCAGTCTCCTACTGGGGAAGAGACACCCAAACATTAAATGATAGGTTTATGTTTGACCTCTGATTATAAATTAAAACAATTTTTTTAATTAGGAGTAGTGCTGATGTCTGACTTTCCAAAAATCTTGTCTCATCAGTATCTTACCAGCACTTCTGATCATCTGTAACACAATGGTTTAAATCCTCTGAAAAAGAATTTGGAGACTGTACGTACTTGGATGTTCTATCTTTTAATGAAATGCCACCAGCAAATTTGTGCTGTATTATTAGTTTTCCTCAGCTCTACAGGTCAGAGTACATGTTGGCAGGAAGGGTCCCAGGTCTAGGGGAGAGACAGGAAATTACATTGGACAGGAAAAATGGCACTGCTGATAAAAGTGTGATTTTGGCCTGAGTTGTGGTTGACAAGTATCAGGATTGGAAGGGTAGCCTTGGTTTTGTGTTGAATGGGGTTATGATAGAAGACATGGACAAGAATATCCCATTTAGAGTAGTCAAGCAAAATTGCTTCCCTGTAGAGATTTTAGTGGGAGAACTTTTCAAGTGGTAGGTTAAAATTGCCCACTTCCTTTTCCTTACTATAAAAATCCATCTTATTTGCACGCTTCTAAAATACCTCTAATACAGTAGATACATACAAATGTATTTTTTCTCTCTTCCCTGTTTGGAATATTGATTAGCATCTTCACAGAACAAATGGAAATAAAGATCAAATAATTTTTTTAATGGTGCTAAACAAAACACTGTGATATGGAAAAATGCGACAGCTTCTTATTATGAGGATAACATTTTTAGATGGCATTATCTCTGTCTGAAACTACTAACAGTGTGTAATGAGAGTATGAGGAAGTATTCAGTTTTCTGCAGCTTTACTATGTTTCTTCTTCAGTATTTTAAGTGTTCTGTCTGAAAAAATATCTTTTCATGACTTTAAAAAGTGTTCGAAAAAATACAAAAGAAAACATGGTGGCAAATAACTAGAATAATCACCTGACTCCTAGAATTTAATACACACTGATTATTTACAGTGGTTGTAGTTACTGTCCTAAAAGACTTATATGAGACAGGAAAACATCTAGTGGAGGAGTGTTGTTCTGCCAGGAAAATTTTAACAATTAAAGCTATTTCACAAGAGTGAATGACTGAAAAATATTTGTATGAATATTGTTCTTTAGAGTTCTAGTAGCTTTGAAAATGTCTACTGTTTCTTACTTGCTTTGATTAAAAAGTTCCCTCCCAAGTAGTTTATGATGTTAATCTTCAAACCGAGTTGGCATAGAAGCTCTCCAAAAAGAACTGCAAATTTGCAAAGATTTGGCAACAGTAAATACACAGTTAATATAAGAAACAGCAGCAAAGAGACCTATGGATATCCATAGATGCAAGCTACTGTTTGTAGAATCCTATTTGTCTTTTAAAACTTATTTTTTTGTCCAATAAAATTATGTCAAACACGACTTGCATATGTTGTGTTCTTTGTCAGACCTATGTGTGTTGCTTCAAAACCAGAGCTGGGGCAGAAATGCAAAAGTCTGTTAAATGTACATGGAGCTAGGAGAGCTCTCCGACCTTTTACTAGCTACAGAATTACATTGTGTGGAGGCTTGTAGCTAAGGAGGAATTGTCCCTTTTGTATGACTTATGGAGAGATGAAAGTGGCTGTCTTTCAGTTTATCTACCCAAACTCTTTTCTAAGAACTGTAGGTAGGCTCTTTCCCCCAAGATAGGCACTGAAGTTAAAGACTGTCTCTGACTTGCAGGTTGCTTGTGACCAGAGTAGTTATTTCTTTTGCAGTCTAGTGTGAAAGGCATTTGTAGGCACTATTTTGGCCTTGTTCATTTCATGATTATTTGAATCAGATCAACTTAGAAGCTCTGGTGGAGCTTCATGTAGAGCAGAGAGCCCTGGAAGGTGGATTGGAGCTAGGAACTACTGTCTTCATTAGGTCCTTGGGGTACCTGACACTTGAACTTGAGTTGGCCCATTACATGGCACAAGACTCAGTGAATAGAGAGTGCAGAGTCCTTTGGAGCCTTTTCTAGGTCTTAAGATTTTGAGCTATGTGTTTGGCTTCTCCCACTCCCTTACACCTTCTGTTTGCTTATTATAGTCATAGCTGAATATAGAAAATAGAATCTTCTTGCTTATTGCAATGGAGCATAGCATCACATGTCACACTTGTCTTCACTGAAGACTTTGCTAACAGAACTGAGCTTCCTTTGAGTTGTTTCTCAAGAAGCTGGTATGATAGTCGTTGCTAATTCTTACAAAAAACCTCACCTGTCTTTTGTACACCTCATCCTAACATACTGCTTTCAGTTGCTCAACCAAAATGTTACTGACGCTTTAGAAGAAATGTGAAACAATCTTGGAATGTAGTGACTCATTTTTGCAGCTCAGTCCTCCTTTTGGGAGAAAAAAATTCTCCCTCTCTTACATTCTTTCTGTCTCTTTCACACTTTGGTACAGGTTGTAAAGACATTTCATGTGTCTACTGTGTAGGATTTCCTCAGTGTAACGATTGAAAGCAGATGTGTGAATACGCACACGCACACTCTCCCATACTCACATATGGTCATATGGAGCTAATGAATTTTGACTGAGCCACAGATGATGCAATAAATCTATATGGCAGGTTTGGGAGTGTTGCCACTTGTAGATATATGCATATGGTATATCCACTTTTTGCTCTCTCCTTCTCCAATATTACTTGCATTTAAACACAAGATGTATCAGGATGACCTTTGGGAATGCTAGGATGAACATATTTTTTAAATTTTGCGACTCTTAAAAAAGTTTAGTGCAATTCTGTCTGCATTTTTTGTTTTCCCTCCAAAATTATGAAAGATGTTGACTGATTTTCATCCCATTAGCATTGCGTCTCCACAGCATTTCATTGTGGTCTAGAATGAGACCAGTGCCTAAGTTTTGGTGGGTGGCATTGTTTTGTTTCTATCATGGAAGACTAAAGCAGAGAAATATTGGAATTAATGCTCGGAAAGAGTGGAGTGGCTTGAGCTCTATGTGGAAACAAATTCAGCCTCACTAGCAGTAAAGCTTAAAGATGACATAATCTTCTGTATCAATTATTTCCATCAGATTTGTCCTTTATGTGATACTGTTCCTATTGACAAAATAATTGGGGGCTGTGTTCAGATAGCAAACTGTGCTCTCCTGTTCAGCAAAGACAGGAAAACCAAGCTTCTTTCTTGACTTTAAAGACATTTGCTTTCTAACCTGCTCCTGTAGTTCTTCATGAGTTCTCAAGTCCATGTCAGTTTTATGGTGAGGGCTTTGTTAGAAATGCACACCCACATCTCCTGAAGAACCTTTATCCTTTAGGAAGGAAGTAGATTTTGCCTTGTATTCCCATGTGTGATATCTGTGCTACTCTCATGCTCTGTGGGTTGTGCTCTTTGCCGTTATCAGTGCCTATCTTGGTTTGGGAAGACAGGTATCTCCCAGGGAAAGCTTTTTTTGGAATGGAGAATGTAAACCACCATCACCACCCTTTTTTCCCAATTATAAATTTGCAGTTAAAAGCTTTTAGGCAAAAGATTTTGGAAATAGAAATATCAGTTCTTTTTTAGTATGTATAACAAAGCAAACTAAAAACCAACTACGTCATTGATAACAGTACCAAGAACCTCGAGGACTTTGCTTTACAAAAACCCAGGGCAGTTTGGTCTCGGTGCCTTTGTAGGATCCTCATAGCACCAAGCTGGAAACAGTGGAGAAGTCCCGGGCTGGTAGCTGGGATGGCAGGGTGTCCCAGCAGGGCGGGGTGTCCTGGCAGGGCAGGGGGATGCAGGGTCACTCTGCAGCAAGAGGAGCAGTGCCGAGGAAACCGCGACGGCAGGTCAGGGCTGGCCCAGCTCCCGCAGGGCGGCAGAGAAGCTCGGAATTCCAGGGCAAGCAGATGATGGTA
Source organism: Sylvia atricapilla (assembly GCF_009819655.1). NCBI lineage: Eukaryota > Metazoa > Chordata > Aves > Passeriformes > Sylviidae > Sylvia > Sylvia atricapilla. Next base: position 9,338,236 of record NC_089143.1, on the reverse strand, counting down.
GATTTCCCAGGACTGGACTCCTCCAGAGAGAGTGAATCTTTTCTAGCAGCAAGGAGCAACCCAGCCTCTCTCTCTCCCCAAACCCTGAAAAAAACAGAGCGCCAAACTGCCTCAAGCTCTGTCCTTCTCCTGCCCCAAAACTCGTGTTATCTCCCCCTCTGAGCTTTGACCATCTTTTTGTTTTTTGTTAAATAGTCTTAAGTACAATACTTAGTCTCCTTGGTAACTTATGGGGAAAAAATTCTTTTAGAGTAAAAAGGAACAAACCTAACCTCCAACAGTGCCTCTGTGAAGCAGAGGAAGAAAACTGCAAGCCAAGAAAATACTGATTGAAAATCAGCATGGGACTTGGTGTGGGCAATGGCCAAATGGTTTGGCTATCTGGACTCCTTTCAGTGTAATTAGTCATCCCGCGTGGGGTCTCCTCACTAGCTCCCACCTACAAGGTGACAGGAGAAACCCACTGCCATTTGGTATGACAAATTCAGCCATATATAAACTGCTGTCCAGTGCCAGTCACCTTTGACTGGGAGTTATCAAGGGATAGAGACGTCAGTAAATGCATTTATCTGCTGCTTCTATAGTAATCCATGAACCCTGAGCTTTTGTTTTAACCCTTCTGAGCTTTTGTTTAAAGCTCTAGAGAGTTGAGAACTTGTCTTCTCTTGACTTTTAATAATCTTACAATACAGTTCAGTTTGCACCTTAAGGGAGACAAAGTACAATTAAAAGCACCAAAAACTGTCATAGGTTTTAGTTGATTTTTTTTTATCCTTACTGAAGTTCCCTTAGAGATTGCTGAATTCCTCCAACAAGCAAAGAACAGACAAGGAATTTAAAGTGGATGTTTAAGCACTGGAGACCTCTTTATGTTTTCCACCTGCACCTCATGAGCTGCAAAATTCTAGGAATTGCTTCTCATGTTGTGAAGACAGCACTGCTGTAGTACTGGAGTTTGGTGCTACTTGGGAGTTCGAAATTGTTTGTATGTAGGAGTGAATAATCTGTAGCTGTTGGAATGTGACTTAGAGAGTATTTTTAATTTATTTTTCTGATCAAATTGAGGTTTTTTCTGCCGTTCTCCAATCCTGACTGTTGCAAGTTTTGAATAAGCAGGTTTTCAGGGTTGATTTTGTAATGGCTATTTCAAACGAAGCCATTTTGATATCTTCTTTTTGTTGGACTTGAGTCATATTGCATAAAATAGAATATTTTTTAACCTTTAATAAAAGATGGTTGGTGATGTTTAGTGCTATGGACATGGTTGAGAAGTCTTGTAAAATAATAAGACTATAAAGATCACCCTCCAATGCAAATTTGGTCTTGAGCTGACAGAGCAAAAAATGGTTAAAGGAACAATCTAGTTCCTTTAACAATGGTTAAAGGAATACAGAGCTAATAATGTCATAACATAAACTTTAGTATCTAAAATTGTTTCACCTTTCCCACTTACTAGATCGTGGCTGTGTACATACATTTGTGGTGACTTCTGGAGAATGTGTTTGTGGTACAAGACTGTCCTGGGGTGACTGTGGTGCCTCTGTATCCCCAATTGTCTGTTCTGTGTGTGCTGTATGTTGTGTGTGTGTGCTGTATGTTGTGTTCTGTACCTTTAGGAGTGAAGCAGGGAAAGAAGAAGAGCGCCAAGAAACTCTTGATTTCCTCCCAGATTTGCCCTAAACCAGGACAAAGACTCAAATAAGCAACTAAATATGTGGTTTCAAGTCTTGCAACACATGAACACGGTAATATGAACAAATTAGTATGCTTTTTTATCAAATTAATATAAATGAATTAAGAAAGATTTAAAGAACTCCATCCAGATTTGCTCTCAGTGGTAGATGGCATGAAAAAATGTTTGGCTTGTTCAAAGTTTCACTAATCACAAATCTTTTTGTTGGAGATCAAAGACAGGTATACTGAAAAGTGGTACAAAAATTGCTACAACTGTAGGTGAGAAACATATATATTTTTTTTTTCAGAGCTAGGTTTTTTAACTGAGAAAGCTGCATAGGTCTTATGAAGTACCTTAATGTCAGTAGTGTGTCTACTTCATGTCTAGTGCTAGCTGGTAAAGCTTAGAAAAAACAAACCCTTCAGTAGCAATTACTCTCAGGGCTATTCCAGCCAGTGTTTGCTGATTACAGCACGTGTAATTCAAAGCATGTAACCATGCTTTGAACAAATGCCTTTTCTGGTGATATAGCAAGTAAGCCTCTGCCCTCCAGAGCGCTGCCCACACAATGAGTGGTCTAGTTTTCTTGTTTCCTACTGACCTGAAGTACTAAAACACTCTAAGCTCAATACAACAGGACAAGTCAGTAGTGAGAACAGTGCAAAAAGTCTTGCTAAACTGTCTCAACTCTAAATCTCATTAATAGTGTTGGCTGTACCATGTGAGCAGCAAATACATGTCCATTGCTGAAGCCTTATTGTTGATCACCGTCCCTTCTGTAGTGGGTGGCTTTGTAATTGGAGAAAGTAGAAAACCTGGATCTCATTGAATTTCAGAAAGACTTAACATATGCATCCCTGGCTTGGAGCCTGCACCTGTGGTTTTGGAGCAGGTCTGGACATTCAGGTATGGCCAAGTTTTCTCCAGAACAGCTGTTCTTATAAGATTTAGAACAAGAAGAGGAAATCTCCCAAGAATTGCTGATTATTGTGGAACTCCTTGCCATTTTGGCAGGAAACTTGCTTTAAAAACTGAGGACAGATCCTAAAGTGCTTAAGTACATAAGAAACTTTACACACCCGAGTAGTTCTGCTGCGCTCAGAGGACTTCTATCTCTATGTGGAGAATTGCTGATGTGCTTTAGCACTTGCAGATTCAGGCTGATGAGCTTCATCTTCTTTAAACTAAGATCCACAGATGGAAGATGTGGGCAGGAGTTTTAAAGTTATGGAATAGGCAGAGGCTGAAATACAAATAATGTAAAACTAAATCCTGCTCATATTTATGCATGTAGATATATGGACATCAGTAGTGTCAAGTCTTAAAGCTAGGGAGAGAAGAATGTAAGCTAAGTAATATTAGATGCCTTAAATTACACCGTGTATCCAAGAAAAGGAAGCAATTAGTTTTCTTAGCAGCTTGTAAGTCAGTAGAGTTGGGCTCCTTAGGTTGACGCCCTGATGGAAAACCCTTTAAAGTTAGGTGGCAGAATTTTTTTTTGGAAGGAATCACCTTTCTTTCCAAGTGTCAAAACACAGCCAGTATAGTCAACACCAAGAGGATGCAAGTCCCCGAGGTGGCAAAACCCAAGTTCACAAACTATTTTAAATAGCTGTATAAGAAAGTAACCAGTAATTATCCATAAGCATGAATAGAAGTGGGGAAGTGACTTCTTAGACCAGGTGATCATACTCAAAATAAGTGTGAAAAGCAGAAGGTTTTGACAGTAGGTGAAATGCAATAGGAAAGACAGCTAGGGTCAGCTACCTATGGCAGTCCTGAGAAAGGCGCTTTCTTGGGTTGCTTTTGAAAATGCAAAAGCTAGCTAGCCTTATTCTTTAGCTGTGTATCCATAGCTGTGTGCAGGGACAGCTGTCCATACTTGTGGCAGGCTAAATAAAGATCTCAAAGGAAATCAAAGAAGTCAACAATATGCTGAAGATATATAATGTGTACTCTTTTTTCAGGAGATACACCACATATGATCAAGTTGTAACTGTGCTACCAGTTACTCTGATGCCTGAGATCATCTGCTTTGTGTAAAAGCTTATAAGGGGAAGTTCTCTCTCAGTTTTTGGTGGTGCTGAGATGTTTGGATAGACCAGCTTGGGGCAATTTTTCTCTGTCTCTCTCTATTTTTTAAAAAAAATGAAAGATCCTTCCTCCTCCCCATACAATGTATAGGCACATTTCCAAAACATTACTAATGAATGCACTAATTTAACAGCATGCAGTCTGTAGTGCCGGATTTGAGAACTTTCTATGCACAGATGGAATTTTTCCCCCCTACAATGAACAGATGAAGTGAGAGACAAAACAGGCTTCTTGGATTTCCCAAGGGATTTCTTTGGAAAGACACTGAAGCCCTTCTTTTGTAGGGATAGACTGTGCTTTCCTGTCAAACTTCCATGTTTTGGTTCAGAGTAGTCTGTGGTCAAGTCTGTGCTTTCAGAGTTCACTTTCTGAATATGTGTGGCTTCCTATTGCAGACTTGTGTTAAAAAACCCCAACACTTCTTAAAATGTGGAATGCTTAGAGCTAGAGCCAGATTGTGGAATTGCTTTGAAATGAGACAGCTTAGCTGCTCAGAGCATGGAGATGGAGTCAGTTGCACTTTTGTTCAACTTCTTGAAATCACTGTGGAACTGCTTTAGTCCAAGATATTTAATTTTCCAAGCTAGTGAAATTTACTGCAAGAGTTACAGGTTATTCGTGATTCATTTGCCTGCCCCGGTTTCATGTGAGTTACTAAATTTTGTAGAGGTGTCAACAAAAATCTCATGGGATGTAGACTGGTGGATGCAGTGGGAATGTTTGACCAGTTTTAGTAGGGTATGGAGTAAACTAATCAGATGGCATCCAAAGCAGGAAGAGCCTTTTTCAGAGAAAGTTCTGTGTTAAAACAAAGGGATAAACTTTTACATTACACAGAACTATGAACGAGTGAGAATCACTTTATATCATTGCTGCAGTTACTCTGCAGATGTGGTTCATTGGGTTTTGCAAGCTTCGTTCCAAAATGAATCTGGCTGCTTTGGCCTTTAAAGAATTTTTTTCTTTTGTCTGTGAAAACATGTGGTATCAACTCATTTAAAAAAAAAAAAGAAAAAGGAAAACCTCAACAAAAAACCCTTTGCTGCATATTGCCTGTAGCAGTAAATGGTTACCAACTGTATAAACAATGAAAAACTTTATGAAAGTCTCAGTTCACGTATGTCTTGGTGTGTAGCATGTCTTCAAGTCTCCCAGCTTTGTGCTAGCATGAACTGTGACTGTTATATGGGCATCAGGAAGTCTTGGTCAAACTGAAACTTTTTCATTTTGTTGTCCCAGTTGTTTTGTAAAGGTTACAACCTCACTCAGGCAAACCTATTTTCTCTGCAGCTTGCTCACTGTTTTTGCATCGTGATAGGAGCAAGCTTTTGTTCACACTTCAGTCCTGTGTTTTGGTGTCAGATGTTTTTTGAAATGTATGGTTTGTTAATCCTAAATCTAGTTTTAAGGCTGAGACATCATACATGCCTACCTAGTACTTGTTTTAAATTCTATAAGACATCCCATTTCTGGGGCAATAGGGATGGATATTGGAGATTCATTAAAAACCCTTTCTTGAGTTTTTTAATCTCCAATGCAACTTGCCGATTCTCGAGTGTATTTTACCTGAAATAATGTGTAAGAAAATCAAGCTGTTTTGTCATCTGATTACAGCTTGGGTAGCTGGATAAGTGAGACTGATTGTAGTGTTGGATCTGCTGGATGGAGCAAAAAGCACAGGTGTTCTCTGGAGTTGTGTGCCAAACAAGAGTTTTTGTCGGGTAGGGAGCGCTTGTCAAAAAAAGGAAATTATCACTAGCATGCCAAAAACACTTCCTGGAAAAACTTTTTGAAGAGGTTAGTTTTCTAGGATCCATCAGGCTGCATGCAAAGTGGTGTGAAAGACTTGTGTCTTGGATATAGCAGGAGCAGAAAGGACAAGGGAGCAAAGGCCTCACTGACAGCAATTTTGGTTTTTGGGGCTTTTTAGAGTCACCTTACATTTTCACAGGGGGTAAAAATAAGGAACTGTGTTGCACTGTGAAGTGGATATTTTAGTCTTGTCCTACTAAATCCAAACAAATATGGTCTGTTTTGACTTTCCATTGATTTGATCTTAAGCTGTTTGAAGTTGGGCAGATGTTGGCATAGGTTTTTTCTGCCATTTTATAGAAATTGCTGTGTCTGTGAGACGGATACATTGTTTGTATTGCTAACTAGCCATCAAAAAATTTTAACGACATTTTCTCTATATAGTTTACATAATTTAATGGGTAGAGCTCAGATAGTTCTCAGGTGCTGCACTCAAACTCTGTTTGAGCTTTGGTCTTTTATTTTTGTCCCTTGTACTGATGCCTTAATAACTAGAAGATTTAGATTTTTCATTTCTGAATGTTATTGCGTGAATTTTTAAACTTTAAATTATTTTAATTTTCTTGTCATCTTAATGCATAAACATGAAGCCTTCTCCTGTGCCATGTATGCATTTTGGTGATGTAACAACCTCAAGACATTTTGGTTGGTTTTAACTAAATGAAAATAAATGAAAATAAACAGGCAGCTGGCTGTGTAATGACATCAGAACACCTATGTAAGCCAGGAAAATGTTACAGTCATAACTTAGTTGAGAAGACGGTCTCAGAAAATTCTACTCTATTTCCTAATAAAGGAAACTGCAACATTTTTGTTTCTTGTTTTAAAAAAATCTCATGTCCTAGTAGGTTCTCCACAATAATGGAAGGTGTTAAAAATATTGCGTAGTTCAAATAGAGAACTGGCTCTCTTTCTCAGGTTTGTGAACACTTCCTTTGACTCAAACATACAACTGGTTTAATACGACAGGGCAAATTCAGATGAAGTTGAGCAGATAGAATGTAATTTTTAAGAAATACCATTAAATATGTTATTTATCTGACTTTCAGTAATTAGTGATAACAGCTGTTGCAAAAGTCCTTCCTGGTTTTGCATGAAAGGAAAGTTTTTTTCTCAATTTCCTTTATATTTGGTGACCTTTCAACTTGTTTTGATGCCTTTGTTTTAATCCCTTCACCACATTCTCTGTGAGTTTTATGACCACACATTTGTAACTATTTATTAAGAATATTTGTGCTTCTAAATGGATCTGGAAAGTTTCAAAAAGTGCTTGCTAATACTGCATGATAGAAGTGGTTGTGTGAGATAAGGGATGAAGGACAGTCACTGGGTAGAAGTAAGCCCATGTCTTTCAATCCCTAATTGTGAAGGGATGCTGAGGAAAAATGTTTGAGGGGTATTAAATACCTTTTGAATAAAATTGTGTCCTCATGATTATATATAGACCTTCACATATGTACAGAGCTTCATCTCTTACAATCTATTATTTTAATGACAAAATATGTGCAGCACAGGAAGGGGAAAGGGGAGTATGAATTGCACACTTACTCTGTCCTTAAGGAAAGTGTTATTTGTTCCACAGAGCAAAGACCAAGGGCATGTAGAACTGTTATCACATGTTGGGGGTCTGCTAAGGTGTCTGTATGGAAAATATTGCCAGCTCTGCTCCCTAATTATGTTGAGGCAGCACTCTGCTACAGCCTAGAATTATCATTCCTGAATTATAGGGCATTATCATTAAGCTTTCCAGTCCCTCCTTCTGTTCATTCAGTTTTTTTCCTTCTTATACTTCTTTTCCAGAGCTGCACCCAAACTGTAGTGATTCTGTGGGCCTGATACAACTCTTACAATGCTGTAGAGTACATGGGTGTGGGCAGAACCCGGGTGCAACTCTGTTATTTCCACAGCAATTTTGCAAATGCACGTCAGATGACTGAAGTTCCTTATTTATTTTTTTAAAGCCTCTTTGGCAAGGATTTCTAGGTCTTAGCATTAACAACTATTTTGCCAGGTGTCAGTTAAGATTATGCATTCTTGAAATTCTCAGTAATTGTCACTGCTTTCTGTGCAGTCTGCTTTGAACTTCCAACTTGGACTTTAAGTGTGGAGTGACTTTTAGTGGCAGGAGGGTAGCTTGGGAGATACTAAAGATTATTTCTGTGTGTAGCTGCTCCAGAAGTTGTCTTGGAAGTGTGCATGTCTCTGTTGGGTCTACTTCAAATGGGATGATTGTGTTTTCATACAGTGTTTCATACTGAGTATGGTATGAAGTTTCATTTCTCCCCTTTGATTCTCATACAGATCTCTTGCTTTGGAAAGTAAGCTCAAAGTATGGCTAGGGCTACCAGCATTTAGCTGGGAAAGGTGTTGCTGGAAAAACAATATTGGCAAAGCTCTCTCTTCAGCTGAATGACTTGTACTGTAGACTATCAAAGGAGCAGACATGAAGCCACTTTGGAAAAGGAGTGTGCATGTCTCCTGACAGTCTGCTCCTAGCTGAACATATGACAGCTCTGCAGGGAGCAGAAGCCCCTAAGAAGCTGAAACATGTTGTCCACAAAGGCCCAAATCAGCTAACTCTGTAAAATGCCGCAGGAGGATCTTTACACATGATTGTGTGACCCATGGTAGTGTGAGTGTCCATCCAAGCAGAGGAGACAGCCTACTAAGTGATTTCAGAATTCTGCCACTTGAATAGCTTGAGGAAAGGATTCCTGATGAAGATTTTCTTATGGAAGATGACCTCCATATTTTATCCGTGCTTGATCTATACTTGACCTTTAAAAAAAATTACTTGAACATTAGTCTAGACATAGTGTAGTTTTTAGTGTCTCTAGTTTTTCAGAGTCCTTCCTTCTGTTGTCATAATCCAGACATTCATTCAGCTTTCTCATTAGACAATCACATTTTAATACTCAAACGGAGCATAAATACACCAGCTTTCTTTCACTCTGTCTCCCCAACAACTCTACACTGGCTCTGTTATTTGAGTAGTGGACATCTGGACCCTGTTTCCCTCTGTGACAGTCAAATCCTTCTGAAACTTCTGTGTGTGCCAGAGATTGAGATTCTCAAAAGGACAAACAAAGACTATGTTGTCAAATTCCATGACTGCCTCTTTCATTTCTTCTCTTTCCATTTTCTTAAGAATACTGAGAAGCTAGACTGATGTAAGTGCATATTCTTGATGCACGTAAATTAGGGTCTTCAGCCTCCAAAGAATTTAGATGATTGCTAAAAGTGTATTGGACCCTTATGGAAAGCATGCCTGAAATTGTGTCTGGAAATATTCCATAAAGCTGGTTCCTCTGTGCATCATGAGAGAGGAGGAAAGCTAGAGTGCTGTGCTTTCTGACTGTCAGCTCACCAGATCTTAGGCAGAAAAAAAAAATGGTTTTCCATATGATGAAACTGTTGGCTGGAAGCTGCAGCCCATATCCCTGGTGATTGTTTCTGAGTCTTTTGACACTGGTGCTGAACAAGCTGACTAGCAGAGCTGTGCTGCCAGACCCACTACTCTTGAGTGATTAAGGGTGGATTTTGGGTTGATGACAGATTTGGCAGCTGCAGCTGTGAAATGATGACATTTAAAATTGTCAGTGAAAAGAAAGATAATAATGGAACCAACTGGACTTCAGGAGAGCAGACTCCAGCTTGCTCAGGAAACTGGTAGGAGTGATCCCATAAGAGGCTGATTTGAAGGAGAGTGACACAGGAGGACTGGCCTAACATTTGCCTCCAGGAAGATTATGGCAGAAGCAGATTGTCTTGGAAGCTGTTTGAGGCTATATGAAGAATGAGGAGGTGATTAGAAATAGTCAACTTGAATTTTCACAGGTAAATTTTGACTTACTAGCTTGCTTGCCTTATGTGGTGAGATAACTGCCTCAGTGGCTGAGGACAGTGCAGCAAATGTTCTTTGCCTTGGTTTTTGATGTCTCCCATAGTGTTCTTTAAGACAAGGTAGAAAGCAATTGACTGAAGTATGCTGGATAGGTGGAAAACAGACTGGACAGAAAGACCACTGCTTAGTAGCAGTTAAGTTCATTTGTTGGCCATTTACTACTGGTGTTCCTCAGCACATGCACATTGTGACCACGGCTGGTCCTTCCATTCTTTGTGTCTTTCTGTAGGCATCTGCCTAGATTTATGGCTGTGTAGCTTTCTGTAAGGAAGTTTCTGGACTTCCTGCCATCCAGCCAAGTATACTTTACCCTGGTTCATCTGAGATCCCATGCTTGCTCTTCTTCCCTTACTCTTCTTTTGGCAGTCACTCAGCTTTCTTTACATGCGCCTTGCTAGTCCTTTGAATTTTGCTTTCTGCTTCACTGTACGTGTTGCAGGTGTCCACAGCCCTTTGCCTTGCAGCGGCCTTACATTGCATTTTAGTCCTTATACACAGTGGCAGGACCCAGTGTGTTTTGCTGAGCTCATTTTGGTTGTTCTGTATGATTTTAATTTTTTTGTTTTTGTTTTTGTTTAAACGCAGAGGAAGATATACATAATGCATCTGACTGTGCCATGCTATACAGAAAGCCATCCTGACTCACTTCTGTCATTGACTTTGTGTAGTTATCATTAGCTGGGCTTGTGTAGGTTCACAGCTACTTTACACATCTTGGTTCTGTTAGGGACACCTATTTTGTGAGTCAGAAAGGGATGATAAGAAAGACCATAAAGACGAGAACATGGTTTCTCTGGCTTCTGTCCACAAGCAGCCTTTAAGCCTTTAATTGAGAATGAGGTGGTTGAAGATATCAAGTGCCCATAGTTGTCCATTAAGTATGTTATAAAGCACCAGAAAAAAGGAAGAGAATGCATCTCTTTTAAGGAGGATTATTGCTTCCTCATGTAAAAACCCAAACAAAACAAAAACCCCCTTCCTAACTCTTTGTTTAGGGCTAGTATTGTTTTTGGATCCTGTTATAGTCAGGACTACAACACAGGTAGGAGAAGTCTTACATGTGCAAAAGTGGGAAGCATTTCTCTGTTGAATATATGTCTTAAGAGGCATAAATGCCAGAACTCAGGCTGGATTCCATGCTTAGACTCCTTTGATGCCTGACATTTAAAACTATTATTGGTTCCATATCAGGTGAGCTGTGATGGCCAGTAATGGTTTTCATTGCAAATCAAAAGAAATCTTTCTGTTCAGTGCAAACCTCTGTTTATCCAGCTGCTGCATGTGCATAAAGTGCACTAGTGCAAAAGAATGAACTAGTGAAAGATGCAAGATTTTCTTAGCAGTCTTCAAACAGCAGAGCAGGGCATTCAGTCTGTCAGCTTCAGAATCTGAGAGATGAGGCCAAGAGTCCTTGTGTGAGCTGGATTGTGGAGCTTTGCAGTGAAGATTTTCCAGTTACATTGGCCTGCATGGTCAGGACCTTTTTGGTCTTTGCAATCATCTTCATGTAAAAATTTTCTAGAGGTTGTGATTCTCCACTCCTCTCTACTGTGAATAAGCATCAAAACATCAATCAGAGGGAATGTGGTGCCTACTGTAACTTGTTTTGATAAAACATAAAAGTGATTTCACACTTCTATGTGTAAACTGGTCCACAACTGATCAGTTAGTGATCTAATATATAAATGATCCACAGTGATGTCATATAGTGATTTTTGTTTGTTACAGAATGGGACATAAAATGCATTGAAGGTACGTACTTCGTCAGATGTTCTACTGCCATTTGCCTGAAGCACAGCTTTGATTTTGACTAGTAAAGCATTTGAGATTCATTATTTGTGCACACCATTTCTTTTAACCTAGAGCCTAAAATCAACTTTTAAGAGTTGCCTGTAGCAGAATTTGTCTGAACCACCTGTTTTAAGAAACACAGATATCTCAGATCTGGCAATCCAGCCTGTGTTTGCACATCATCTTTCAAGTAACACTTTGGTCCTTCCTGAAGAAAAACTGCTGTAGAATTGAGGATTTCTTTGGTAGCTCGTATTTACATTTCTAAATATCTTAACTGCCTGTTCTAGACATGGGCTGTCCACTTGGTATTTCAGAGCAACCCTCGGAAATGTGTGCTTATTTTGGACATTTTTTTCTTAGAATTACAAGCACTTCATGCAGGAATAATTTGGTAGTCAATGTGTTTGTATGTAGGAGCTGCACTCAAAGGACCTACAAAGAATTAATCATTTGCCTAATTTAGCTTGCAGGTTTTAGGGCTTATTGAATTTCTTGCAGTTGTTAGGGCTTATTGAATTCTTCAGATTTCTGTGTTCAAATTCTATCATGGTTCAAACAAGAACTACTAATATTAACTTCTAATGAACATTCTAATATGAGTGTTACATTCCTAAGAGGTCTTTAAATTTATATTTAATATTTCTACATAACTTTCATTGCAGTAGTAAAAAAAGTAGAGTGATTTTGAAGGTAAGCACTCAAAAGCTGGTGTTAGTATTTAGTCTGCTTCTCTGGTCTTACTTCTAAGATGAATGAAGCATAAATTGTGATCTTTACCTACATAGTCATAGGCTCTCTTTTTCCACCAGTCTTTTTTTCTTTCCATGTATGAGATGCATAGAGCTAAGGCAGCTGGTCAGTATTGATCTTTATTTGGTGTGTGTATTCACTCCAGGATTATTGCATAGTATCTAAACATGTTGCTGAAAACAGCTTTGTTAATTTATTGTTTTGAGTTTTCATCATTGTCTTTTTTATTATATTTCAGTATCCCAAGCAGTTATGTGAGTTCAGATAGGAGGAAAATAACTACTTGCCTTGTATTGGTCCTTGTATGGAAGGACCATTGGCACTTCCTCTGCAGTGGGGTTGATTCTGCTTCACAACCTAAAGCAGAATTCACTTCATATTTTCACATCTTCATTCATATCTTCATTCCTATCTTCATTCATATCTTCATTCACTTCTGAATTTCAGACTTGAGACACTATCAACAAAAACCATTGTGTTGCAGTTCAGAGTTTGCATGGGCACATGGAAGAGCACTGCACAAGTTCATGGGTCTACAGTACTCATGAGAGGCAACTTGCTGTACACGGCTGTGGCCAAAGTGTTGGCTGTCAGCATGAAGATAGTTTGGGTTTTTTTAAGAAACTTAATTATGCAAGACTAGAGAGGTTGAAAAACTCAACCTATATTTTAAACATTTATTAGTGATTGCATCTACAACTGTGCCTATTCCTGTGTCAGTGTTGTCCTGATTCCAAACGCTCCTCATGGTTTAACAATCATGTAGCTCAACAGTCTCAAGAACAGGAGGTTGAATGAGTTAAGAGTGGAAACAATTTCTCTAGGTGAGCTAGCAGTTATTCCTGCCTTGGGAATCTTTTGATAAGGAGTACAAAGCAGAACTCATGAGTGTATGTATAATTAATACAGTGTAATGTATTCCATGTTGGAAGAGGTGGTGTCTCAGCCCCAGGCTCATTGGAGAATTATTAACACAGGTTGTAATGGGAAACCAGAAATAGGCCATCCCTGAAGTATAACTGAAAATATACTGCTATTGAAGACTTACTGTATATGTAAAAAATTGATTACATACCCATTTCCAATTCCAAATATACTTTTCATTTCTTCTGAAATTATATTTCAAGGGCATTTGCTTTTCAGTTTATCTTACATGTGGATACTAACCCCTTCATTTCCTGACTCTTCATACAGCAAAGCTTTTCAACAGCCAGTGAACTGGCCTTTGAATTGCTGGGAGGAGAAGTTGTCTTTGTCTTTTACATTTACTTGTAATCAGCATGAATGTAAAGAACAGTATTTATTGCCTTGCAACTGTGGTTATAAACAGTCTGTTAAATAGGCTGATGCTCCTATGTGTGGTTGACAACTTGTATCCTAGTAGGCAGGCTGCTTCCTGAGGTGATGATCCAATTTACGTTTAGTGTGGGTAAGAAAGACATGTCTGGAGCTCTGTCCAGGGAAGCTGTGTGGAGGACTTGCTTCTTAAGAGGTTAATGATCTGGAATTTCACACATAAAGCAAAATATTATGCTCTGTGCATTGCATTCTTTGTAAATCCTCTCACTGATCACAAAAAAATTTTGTTTGGTGTGCTAGAATGGTCCATGAACTAAGCATACCCTGTTCTTTTAATTGGATGGAGAGTAATAGTGCTAACTGGAGAAACCTGAATGAGGTAGTTGGTGCTACATGCCAAATGACAGATTTTATACAGGAAGTATACCTTGTCCTTTATGTGCATCAACAGAGTGGTAGTGTAAACATCTGATACAAAATGAAGCTGATAATTCTCAGAAACAATTCAGTTATTTTACAGAGACTAGTTTTAGATGACCTGCTTACCTGAGATATGTTTAGTGTTTCTTTTGCAAGCTAAAGCAGTTGTAGACGATTGACTTTGAGAGAAGGATGTGACTGAGAGCTTGATGAGAGGGATGGTGTTTCTTCAGCATTCCTCCAGCAGAACTGCCTGAATGCAAAAGAAAAGAGCAACACATTTCACCCTCCACCCCCAGCCTGTTTGGTGGAGGAAAGAGTTAGTCATTATTAAAAGGGCATCCACTTAGTGTGGGGTATCACAGATTCTTAAGATCAAGGCACTAACCTTTCCCATGTTGTCAAGAGCAGCTTGCATTTGCTAGGAAGTTACTATTAGGGATGATTAATTTCATAAATAAATGGGGCTCAGAGGGATGAAAACACACACACAGCCACACAGAGCAGAGCTTTAGTCTTTTTATACTGCTGCTGATGATTCCTAGGTAAACATCTCTGCATCCTGGTAAAATCCTCTAATCCTTTTAGTGTTGCTCTGTAGTGTGAAAAGTAGGTTGAAGGTCCCAGAGTACATTTTACAACAATGCCTTCTAAATAAAACACTTCAGAGAATCTGGGATGGGCCTAGCCAGGCTGAGATACTGCTGGACAATTTGAAATTTAGAAATCTTCTATACTGCCCCTCAAGTAGTAGACCAAAAGCATGCTGATGACATACTAATAGTTTAAAATCGTTTGCAAAATGTGCAGTCTAACCTGATAGTTTGACAAGAAGGTGAAAAGATACTTCTTTTTGGCTTGGCATTGGAAGTTTCCCTGTGACTGCCATGGTCTGTAGCTGAAGGCTTGCTGGGCCTCTATTAAGGAGCCTTGTCTGTTTTATCAGACAGCCACCTTCATGAATTTGGGAAATCTAGCACTAAATGAATGGGAGTGAAGTGAATGCTGGTTTGGCTTCAGGTAATATTTAGGGTATCATAGCTAAGTGAAGCAATATTGGTGAGAAAAAATTAAATAAAAATTTTCATGAATGTAGAAAAATGAAAATATAGATATTTTTCTTTATGTGCTTAAATTTTGTGTGACATGGAATAAACAGAATGCATTAGCAAATATTTTCTGAAGGGTAAATAAAAGGGAAAAGTGCATAGGTTTGTTTCTCGGATTGTTGGGTTTTTTTAATAATTTGAACCAAGGTTGTCATGGATCTCTGATGTATTTGACTGCTAAACAGATTCTTTCATTTTCATTTGTACTGCATGGAGCAATTATCCTCTATTACTGTTCTTTCCCTGGGAAATAGCAAGTCATTCAGATATACATGGTAAACACCTCATCTCCCAAAGCTAATTAGAATTGCCTTAGTAAATTGCAAGTTATGGGTTTGAATAGAGTGGTAAAGTAGCCCCCAGAACTTTTTGCTGAGTTCACTGGTCATCAAAGACATTGAGCGAGAAAAAAGAATTACATGAGAAACAGAAAGATCAATTTGGCCTTTTGTTTTCCCCTATATATATATTTTTTTTTTCCAATTAAACTGGCAGAGTATATTCAGCTGTAAGAACTGTTCTCCCTTACCACAAGAGTTTGGAGCACAAGCTTTTTATGACTTCAGTTGGAAACACAGACTAGCTAAACTCAACTTCTAAAGGCGTATAAGGGACAGGCAGAAAGGTACTTGTATGTACCTCAGTTTTTAAAATCCACTTTCAGAAGGACATTTTAGATGTCATTGCTGAATAAGTAGGTGTATAAGTTAAGTTCCAGTTAGCTCCAGTGCAGAGTTTTTGAGGAAAACACACTCCTGTTTGTTGTTCTGGATGGCTGGTGAGCCTGTCCTGTGTCCTTGGGATGTCAGAGCTGGCTGCAGGAGAAGGGGCCGGGGATCTTCTCCGAGTGCAGGCACAGAGACAGGTCCTTGCAGCTGGTGGGAGAGCAGGAACTGGTGTGTGGAGGCAGACAAGCTTGCCAAGCCTCTCCCCTGGAGGGATGTCCCTTGAGTGTGCTGTGATAAGCTCATCTCAACCCTCCCCTGGAGAAATACCCTTTAGATGAGGCTGTCCTCCCTGGTCATAGCGAGATGCCATCATGCTGTGGATACCCATGTGTGAAAACAATCCCCCGCAGCCCCCTGGGGCTAGCTCAGTTTCTTGGGAGGCTTTGGGGGAATATTTCAGGGACAGGGCAAAAGATCCAAGAGAGGCTCTTACCCCCAGGATTGATCCAAGATGTTTATTCCAGGAGGGGAAACGAGGGCAGGAGGCCCAGAAGGCAAGGGAGGTCCAGAAGGAGAGAGGGCTGGAGGGCAAGAGGAAGAATGAGGAAGAACAGACCCTTATCAAGGCTCCTGCTCAGGGGGGATGGCTGGATCTCAGCCAATTGGGTCAAAAAAGGAAGGAAGGGTCAAACTACATAGTTACAGGCTTCAGGAGTCCTGGAGAAAAACCATTCCCCAGAGAAATACAACACACGTAGATTCTTTCTAACCCATTGAACGTTCCCCTTTGGTACCATCCTTGCTTTCCCCCATAAAAAGCCCAGTTCAGGAGGGAGCTGTCACCCCTTCACGGGGTGCTGGATAATAAAGGTTTCTCCCGTGGGATTGCCACACGACTCTCCTGTCTCTGAGTTGGTCTGGGATAACCTCACAGGGCAGAGCTGAGATCACTGCTAAGAGCTGACCACTTGCAGCCACAGGCTGTGCCCACCTTGCTGAGGTTACCTGGTGGCTGGAGGACAGCCTGAGACCCCGAGCAGGCTGTCTCCAGTGACAGCTCTCTCTGGGAAGGATGTGGCATTCCGGGTCAGACCAACAGGCCCCGGCAGGTCACCAACACTGGAGCACTGCTCCAGCATTCCAATGACAACTCCTTCATGGCAGTCTCCCTTCTGCACTGGAGATCCTGTCCTTTCATTACATGAGGAGAATGGAGATGGGTCTTGTCCTTTTGCCGACACACCCTGGCCTGTGTACTGTGTGGTGTGGATGATGTTTCTTTCCTAGGCAGGATCAAGTGCCTTTTTCTGTTCCTTGTCTTGCTGTCAGCTTAAAGCAGTCTTTTCTGGGCTCTCAAGGTTGCTTTTTTTTCATTCACCAGCAGTTGCAAACAGTCCTGGGGTGTCTGTGGTCAGCCTGTGCCCACGTTTTGCCTTCTGCTGTTTCCTATTGGGAATCAGGCCAACAGACCAGGAGCAGGGTGCTGCAGAGGCAGCACAAGGCACAGTTAGCATCAGGCTCGTGGCCTCTTCACTGGTGATGGCAGCATGATTTTCAAGTACCATGAGGAAATTCGAGGGTGTGCTCATCCTCTGGACCTCCTAAATTTTCATAGCATACTGTTTGGGGTTTTTTAGTCATTGATTTTGGGTAGTTAATTTACGTTATGTTTTGTGGGTTTTTTAAAACCTGCTAAGTCCTGTGTTATGTAAATGGACTTCCATAGATGATGCATTCTTCATTTTATCATCTCTTCATTTGTAGTATTTCAAAGCTCAAGGAGCTTTGGAGGCATTTTTTCATGCTGGAGTTGATATGTGTGAGTTTTGATTCTGTTGCTTAGTGGCCTTGGCATTTTGCTGGTAGCTGTCTTTGCATGTATCACTTGATTTAGATGGCTGGTAGTTTTTAATTCATTCATATATCAGACTCAATTCTTTTTTACATAACAGTAATTTTTTATAAAAAAACCTCATTTCGTTCAGTGTGGGATTTTTCAAGTAGGATAGAAGCCAATTCTTAACAGAGTCAGTAATAAATCTATATCTAATGCTGATACAGAAGGAGGCTGTTTACTGGTTTCCATGTCTCTGAACAAGCAAGGAATCGTGGTCTTCAGTGGTCTGTGCTTGCTATGCATCCTCCTGTGGTTTCCTTCAAAGACAGTGTAAAGTGATTTCAGACAATTCTGCATCAGTGTAACTGCTTGTGTGGGGTTTTTAGGTTGATAAAACAAAGCATCAATATATGTCAGAGCTAGTTCCTTGGGAGTACAGAAGCTTAGAGCAGAATTACAGAGAAAAGTTATTTCTTTATATTTTGAATTAATATTTTTGGAGTGTTTTTCTTTGGATTTGCTAGGGAAGAATGACCACTGCTGTTGAGGGGTGTTCTTGCCAATGGTTAATGTAAAAATATTTGAATGTTGTTGAATTTGATTTTAAATAAACTTCAAATATTTTGAATTTGAGATGCTTGATTCAACTTTGAGACAGAAATTATTTGGCCTCTAAGGGCCTTTCCAAGCATGAGGGATTTTTTCCAGTAGGGCCTCTAAATGACACAAGTGGCCATCGACAATTAATATAAGATAAAGCAATATTGCTATGATAGTGAAGGAGGGAATGCTTATATTAATGTTCTTTTTTACTCCCTGGAACAGCATTTACTTCAAAAGGTAATGTGCAGGTTGCCATTATATCTCTTGGTTCCAGTTGACTGAATTTTGTGTGACAGTTTAAACCAGAATATTCTCAGTATTCACACACACTAGGATAAATAAGATGCTGTAATCAGCTGTGACTTGATCTAAGAATCTACTGAATTGAATTCTGTATGGTTTTCTGAAGGACTGAAAAGTGCTATTGCAGAAAGTGAGAATTGTTCTGAGAGGAATAGAGGAAGAAAAATGTCAGGGAAAAAAACTGGTTACTGGTGTCTCCAATTTGAGAATTAGAGAAAAGCTCATCTCCAGAGAGAGTAACTGAGGTGGCAAATGCAAATTGGTACATGAAATGTATTTTGTGCTGTTTGCATGCCTGTTTTTTAGCTGCACAACTAGTAAAAGCCTCAGAGAAAGAGCCTCAGGAACTGAGAGTAGTTTGTTTTGAATCATAGATTAATTTCTTAAAATAAAATGATCACTGTATTATATGTAGGGAAAGAATTTTAACTTTTAACTGTAGAGAAAGCTTTCTGTTTGTTTCTGTAGTTTTAGGGAACTTCCAAATAAATACTCAATTTTCAGAAGTGACTTATTTTTAATTAATAGCACATTTGAGGAGTTTTAGCATTTGTTTTTACAGAATTATTAGTCCAAGATTCCTACATTCCTTTCTTTGTGTGTCCTGCTTAGTGTGACATAGTTGAACAGGGTTTTTTTTTGCTGTCAAGAGTGCCTCCATCTCTACTGTGTAAGTGCTTATACCTGCAAATTGGGTGGCCTGATTTGTGTAAAGTAACTGTACTACATGTGAAGCTGGTTCAGAAAAAAAATTAGATTTTAGGAGCTGGTGAGAGGTGCGTTGTTTTGTTCAACAATACGCTGATTAAACAGCTAACCTCAAATATAAAATTTAAAAAAAAAAAAAAAAAACCATGAAAAAGATGTCCCCATGCAAAGAGAGACTGAAAATCCTGGCCAAGAAGCTGGATTTGTGTTATGCAAGAGATCTGTTGAGATTTTTGTGTAACCAAACAACTTGTGGCTCAGATGCAAACTGGACCTGGATACCTGTGTCTTAGGCGTTGTAACTCCAGGGGAACTTGCTTTGGCTGTAATGTTTTCCCTCCTGCTGCTGAGTTCCACTTTTCTCTAGGATTCCTGAACAGCCTCACAGTCAGGCTGGGAGTGGCTGCAAAGTTCCTTTCAGCATTCGGTGGTGACATTGGGAGCACTGGCAGGAGCTGATGGTGGTGGGAGCTGGCAGATGGTGGCAGAGGCTCAGGAAGGTCTCCAGCAGTGCTCTGGGTGGCTGAGGGAGCTGCTGGAATGTGGGTTTGGGCTTAGAGTGTCACAGGGAATTGCATTTCCTGACTTTTGGATCAGATAACTGTTTTTATCTCATCCCTTGGTCATATGAATAACAAGGAGGATGACCTCTCCAGGGCACACGTATATTTGGTGTGGCTCTGTGTAGTTCAGAAGTTGCACAGCTGGATGTTTCTAAACTTGTAGTTTTAGAAAAGAGTTCATTTTTGCCCTCTGTCTCAATAGCAAAAGGACTGAATTTTGAGCCCAGTGGGAAATGTGGAAAATGTTTTAATTGCAGGAAGCAGTGTTTTGATCTGAATTTCATAGATGTATGTGTTTAACAAGCCTGACCTTTGGCTGAGTTTTGTTTCCGGGCTTTTTTTCTGAAGAAGAGTTAGATATTTAAAACCTATTACCTCCTTTTCAAAAATAAATTAAACTCTTACGGAGAATTTTGAGATGAGGCTTTGGGATCTGTTCATTGAATCAAATGAATATTAAAAAATTCCTAGCTAAACCACAAATAGTTACATGTGAAATACTAGAAAGAAAAGCAGCTGAAATGTTTCCAAACACATTTTTAAAATTTACGTTTGTTTTTATTTTGCAGCTTCCTTCAAAAATCTTCAGTACAGGTTCTGTTCAGTGTTCAAAACCAGTTAAGTTCTTCAGACTTTTTAGATTTGCTACTTGGTTTTTAAAGATTTAGTGACTATAAAAAATAGAATTAAACGTTTGTAATTTACTTAACACTGCTTAGGTGTGGCACCCACTGATACTGGTGGGACTGAAGTTTCTGGTTGGAGTCAGCTGCCTGCCCTGCTGCATCAGGTCCTGTTCAGTCACACACATGGCACACATGGACGTGAGCCACACACAGTTTGTTTGTTAGCAGCCTGACCTGGGGGGTTCACTGACATAAGTACAGATACTCTGCACACAAAAATGTTGGAAGGGGCTGGGAAACCATCACCCTTTCGCTTTCCACTTCCTCTCCTTTCTCACACCCTCAGCCTTTATGCTGGGAGGTTCTGCCAATATTTCTCAGCTCTCTCCTACTCTCTGGGGTTACAGTCAGCCTACGATCTGGCAGGTTTATTGCTGATGTTTCTTTTTTCTAAGCTAATTGCAAACAGCCTCATTAGATCTTGTTTGGTGATTATGTCAGATTGCTGGGTTTTTTAATTTTGAAAGGTTCTGGTTCAGAGTCCTTTTTTAGGGGCTGATCTCCCAGCATTAAGGTGACTTTGAGCAGAGATTCAGGTTGTGTTTTGTTCCTGAGAATCTGGAAACAGTTCTGACTTCTAAAGTATGGGAAAAAAATCATTTTAGTGGTATTTGTTTATGCTAATGCTGCAGTCAGCACACACCTTGTTTTGTTTACTAAGTATCCTCTGAGGACTGCAGATGTTGTTTGTTTTGATTGTGAGACATGTAAGTGTTGGTCCCTGGGAGGCTGCTCTGTCAATTTGCAAACTGATAAAACCTGTAAAATGTGTTAGTTGTAGAGATCATCTTATCTGCTAAATGGTTATTTGTATTTAGCTGATGAATGAATGCAAATCAACAATGCGAAGACTTAAAAGCCTTTTATATACATAGATATAAAAATGATTGTTGATTGACTTTTGTGCATAAGACCATCAAGAAATTGTGTAAGATCTAACAATGACTTGGAGAAAAACAGCTGTTTATAATAAAATGGATATAATCAGGAAAACCTTTGTTTGATTTTTCCCATCTGGTCACTTGTGTTACTACAAGGGGAAGGAACAAAGGGGTTTGTTTATTTTAGGGCGTTTGAAAGAAGCAGCAAGTCTCAACCTTCTTGCCCTGTGTGGGAGTCATTAGCTGCAGAGGTAGCACCTTCTCTAACCCTAATACAGAAATGGTCTGCAAATAGCTGAACTGGCCAAGGCACAGTTAGTTAGGTCAATTCTCCCTGTTGAGAACTGAATGGCTTAGTTTTCACTAATCTTAATAGAAGTTAGGGTAGTTGTTATTACCTTGGGCTCAAATACCACATGCCTAAAAGAAACCAGAATGGAAGCTCGAGGGTTATTTATCTAGACATTAGTTTTCCTGAGTGGAAATACTGCTTTTCTATTCTTAGTGTAGAAAACTGGATAAATTAGAGGAAATGTGTTACTGTGACTATAACAGCAAGAGTGAAATGATTAAAAATGGTACAAGCATGGCAAAGCAAACCAGAGCTGTTTGAAGAGGGTCATGGCAATTTTGGTAAAGGGTTCATGAGTTAGCATTAGGAATAGATTGAAACAAGATTTGTATTTTCAGTTTTGGTTTTATCTCCTCCACACAGTGTTGACAGCTCATCTAAATGCATCAGTTTGGATTTCTGGTCTTTCTCTTGACCGTTTTGGTTTTTTTTATCATTATCCACATGGAATTTATTTGATAAGAATAAAACACCAGAGTAACGGGTGCTGTGGGATCATGTGGGTCACTGACTTTCCTTGGACAAGTCTGGAAAAAGGCCTTGCCTTTTATCTTAGTAAGCATCTCTGCTCAGCTTTGCAAAGGTTATCCTGCAAAATGTTATGGAAGACACAAATGGCAGGCTTGTGCATCTAGATGTAGTGACCTGCTTCTACATACAAAGTCTGCAAAAGACATCACTATCTGTTGATGATGTAGCAAGGGACAGTATATTTGCTATTTAATTTGTCTGTTTGATTTCACAGAGCCATTCCATCTTCCACTGCTCTCTGAAGCACAAAAGAAAGACACTAAACTGAGAAAAAACAAGATCATTTAATCTGATACTTGTCTCTGGAGAATGCTGCTTCAGTTGTTCTAACAAGTAGCCAAAATGGGTTTTGTTGGATGGAGTTAAGCTGGAGAGAGAGTGGGACAAAATGGCATAACTGAATGGTGGGGAGAATGTGCTTTTGTGGAATGCTCAGACCTAGGTAGAAGGGTGCTGAGCAGTGTTCAAAACCCAGCTTCAAATGTCTCCATGTTCATTTGCGTTTGCTGTCTGGTTTAC
This sequence comes from Sylvia atricapilla, assembly GCF_009819655.1. Taxonomy (NCBI): domain Eukaryota; kingdom Metazoa; phylum Chordata; class Aves; order Passeriformes; family Sylviidae; genus Sylvia; species Sylvia atricapilla. The sequence continues at coordinate 9,315,728 of NC_089143.1, read as the reverse complement.
ATTGTAAACCCTGCAACGTAAAGACGAAGTTTTAAAGCAGCATATCTGGTTTTAGCTCAGTAACCAAAGACCGCAAAGTAATTTAACTTTTATTAGTCTTGGAAAAAATTCGAATACTTGCTGGCTTGTGGTTTGGATGTGAGACATACAAAAATAGTGTTATTTTTTCTGATGTCAAATCTGTTTTTTTCATATTAGTAGACATCCGAATTTGTTCCATTATATAATGATTCTTCAGACAGGCAGTAAGGGACAATTAGGTCTTGAGACATAGTTTATTTAACTTGATAATTTCGTACTAATGCAAATGCCTTTATATTATGTGATGTCAGCTCATCAAGATAAAAATGAAATCACTTGAATAAGTGATGTGAGACCTTTTCTTATGTTGCTAGAGTTCGTATGAGTGTGGGATTACTAACTCTTGGAGACAGCAGCTGTGCTTTTCTGTAGGAGTTAACTTGCATCAAATGGAATTATGTGTAGCTTCTAATGCATAAAGTAGTTTCTGTCTGCAACTTTATTTTTATCCTCATGTGTCTTCTCTTATTTTTTCCCCAAGTCAAAACTTCAAGGAAACCAAAGAAATTCATCAGAATTCATCTGAAAGTGAAATTTATGGGATAAAATTTATGGGATGGAATACTATGCAATTAAGACATCTAGCACAGTATTTGCACTTCTCTTATATCTGTTCCCTTGCCTCTGTCCTCTCACCAAGTGTTGAGGCAGCAGGAAAATTAACTTCCTTTCTTTTAACATAAAAAAATCTCATTTTATTGCTGAGCAGTAAAAATCAGTGGTGTTTTGAAAGATAGAGAATGACACTTGTAAACAAGTATAATTTCAAGCTAATCGGGAGAAATTTTCTAACAGTTTTGTAAAATGTGGAGTCAGAGTGCAGAGTATGCAAAACACTACAAAAGTACTGGACTTAAAGTTATTCAGCCAACTTTGAGAGTATGGTAAAAACAGATGGTTGGAGAGTGTGCTGATATTCCTGTTTTGGCTAAAATGAGACAGCTCATACTCAGATACCTGGTGCCTCTCATCATGTACAAAACCAGCAATGGTGGGCTTGATGCCTCAATACCAGAAGAAAAATTGGTTTTAAGACAGGTTACCTGGTACATTAAATCATGTAGTGGTCACAGATGTCTCAGCAGGTCAGTTTTGGCAAAGTGACTTCGAGTTTCCAGCAGCCTCTCCAACTCCATATAAAGCCTTTCATATTCTGCTGAGCCCCTAGTCATGGAGTGAAAAATAAGCAAACATTTAGAAACTGAATCGACTGTTAAGGTGAAACTGTCCAAATTTCAGGGTGGTGTCAATGATGCACAGTGATTTACCTGCTTTCATAGCAAGCAAACTTGTTTAAGTTTCTTTTTTGTGTTTTTTCTTTTCTTTTTCCCCCCTCTCATGGGAAGTCTTAAACACTTGCCCTTAATTCCAGATGACAGGTTGTTATCAAACAGCTGTTCCTGGTAGCTTGCTGTAGGTGACTGCTTCTTCCAGCCTAAGCTGGGCAATATTTAGCACGAGAGGTTTAGAATTTGCACCTAATAAAGTCAGCTGATTGCAAGAGACACTTTTAATTTTAGCCAGAGAAAGAAGCTTTGGGTTCTTCCTGAGCTTTCCCTTTTAAAACATCACAGGGGTTATCTCAGGTTTTAATATGGCTTTGGTGCACTTGCAGACAGACAGGATTGAAAAACTTGAGCATGTGAATTTAACAACAAAGCTCCTGCTGTCATGCAGATACGTTGTCACATTAAAAAACAACAGGAGAGAAATACAATTCTTGTAAGTAAATGCCTTCTCAAAAGAGTGTTGTGGTTGATACACAGAATATCTGGATTATTTAAATAAATTGTGGGGTTTGTTTGATTTTTTTTTCTCTTTGTGTATAGTTTTGTTTGTAGATTAGGCAGGTATTCTTGTTCTGACAGTTCTGGTTCATTTTCCAATTTGTATGACAGCAGTATTAGCCCATGGTTGCATGAACTATATTTCTGATGAGTGCTACATAACAATGTACATATAGTACATTGTTAGTACTATATGCTTTAAAAAAAGAACAGAGAAGGTTGATGATATTTATTTGCCTTTAATTTAATCAATTTGAATAATACGTGAAATTTGAAAACAAGCTGCTTAGGAAAGTAACTTAAAGAAATGATTTCTCTTTTTTTATATGGTTGTATTGTTAATTAATAATGAGTTTCAAGTTCTATGGATTTTTTTATTTCAAATTAGAAGGAGGTGGCTGAGTGTACATGAGTGTCAGGAGGTACATAAAAAAACCAATGTGCTGATAAAGGATTTCAGTCAATCATATCTTTTCCTCTCATTTTGACATGTGAAAACTATAAATTAACTAATTCTTAAAAGTGCCTTGCAATCCAACTCTGATGATATTTAAATAGGCTTTTCAATGTTGATTCCTGCCAGTGCTTCATGTTTAATGTATAATTTGAATTGCCCTCTTGACATGAGTGGGGTACTCTGGATTGGTAAGAAAGAGTGAAAATGTGCTTGGGATAGGTCTGATTCTGTCAGGGAAGTGGCCAACTGAAAAGATTTCTTGGAATTGTAGAAATGTAGCAAATGTTTTGAAACTTGCAGTTCTTATTGTTTAGATTGGAAATGTTAAGCATATTTTAATGGTCTCCTTTTCTACTATTAAAGCATTATGGTAAAATAATTGCATTCCTTTCAATCCATTTTAGACCTTACATGATTTCCACTATGAGTAAAAATAAAAGTAACAGTTGTTAAGATAATTGTCAGGGGGTTTTTTCCTCTTCGGGAATTTATTTTCTACAAGACTAAATAGTTAAATTTTATAGAAGGCAAATTTCTTTTATTGCTCTGACTATATCGGAATAAGATGCTCAATCTAATTGTTCCTATTATTTGTTTCACCCAACAATAAACAGGGCAGAGAATGAGCACCAGTGAAGCTCACTGATCTGATAATGAGAGGTGCTCATTCTGTGTCTTGCTTCTGGTCAGGTCTGTCATGTCTTCAGAGCTGGTGCTTCTAGAACTGTCAGGGCTACATAATAGATGAGCCTGAACCGATGGAGGCAGCAGGTGCTCTAGTAATAGAACAGAGCAGTGTTTATTATTGTTGTATGCACCATCAATCCTCCTCCCTTTCCCCTCTGCTTTCTGTGTCCTCCAAACAAAGGCTCCCTATATCTGCAGCAGCAGGGGAGAAAAGAGCAACAACTTACTCTGTGTAACATTGTTGGGTTTTGTCTCAGGGGCAACCTTGTAAATAGGTCTTGATTTGATGCTCCAGACCTTTGAATGGCATGTTTACCAGTGCAGGGGACAACAGTATTGATTTATGAGTTGCATTTTCCAGAAAACTCTTACTGGTTACTGTTACTGTTATTTGTAACTGCCCTATTTCAGCTAAATCAGATGAATGAAAAATGGCTTTCAATCTAGTACTCAGAATGCACTGCAAGATCTCTAGCTCCTATGGGAGCAATGTGTTGAAAGATAGGTCTATACATTATTTAATTGGGGAAAATTGTAATTTTTGGGAGAAGGAGGAGGACAGAGAAATGGAAATAAATAGAGGCTCTTAGTTCTGCTTAAGATGCTGACAGCTCTTGGAAATGTCTTTTCAAGAGTAAGCTGTGATTTGAAATCTTACAGAAGTACTTCCTTTTCTATTTGTAGGCAGCCAAATCTACCAACATCTCATGTCCATGCTCTAAGACATCAGTTGATCGTAGCTATTCTGCAGTATTTCTCTGGTCTGGAGCATTAATGGCAGTCACTATTCCCTTTTGCAGGGCTGTTGCCCTCCTTCAGGATCTGGGTCAAAGGGGCCATGGAGAAGAGAACAGTTGAGGTTTATTCCAGTAGAGACTGCAGTGGGTTTTCTATCTACTTGTAATGTCATCTTAATTTAGAAATAGTTGTTCTGTTTCACCATACCCTTCTATTTATTTTCTGGTGGTTTCATTCACTTATGGCAGTGTTCTTTTTGTGGCTGTGTTGTGTTTTCATACCAGCTGGCAACTAAGCACCACACAGCTGCTCATTCACTCCTCCCCTGCAGGAAGATGAAGGGAAGAGATTTGGAAAGGTAAAAGTGAGAAAACTCATGGAGTGAGATAAGAATAATTTAATAATTGAAATAAAATAGTCCTACATTGTAATGAAAGGGAAAATAACAAAGAGTGATAAATAAAACCCAAGAAAAGCAAGTGTTGCAATAGAAACAACCTGCCAATGCCCAGCCAGTCCCTCAGCAGCAGCTTCCCCACCAACCTTCCCTCTGGTTCTTTTGCTGAACATGATCCATATGGTATGGGATATCCCTTTGGGTCAGTAGGGACAGCTGATTTCCTAAATTCTTCTGAGTCTAGTTTTATCCATGCTTGGTAGCCAAGTGTTGTTTAAAAACTGTCTTAGCTGGAAAAGCATTCAGAGTGGGAATGCCCTTTCTTAACGCTATCTCTACAGAGGCAGGGACAAAGTAGATCTACTTCCAAAGAGTTATTAATAAAGGTCTCAAAAGTGTATGACTGAATTAAGGTTAGCCTCCTTTCCGCAGGAAAGTGGATAATTTTTCTTCCATCTGTGATTTTTTTTAATGCACCATTTTTCCTGTTTAGAACTACCTGGGTAATTCTGTGGTTTGTTTGCAAGTGACTGCAAAACCGTGGCACACAGGCCTGTTCTTGCTTGAGAACGTGTCAAGAGAAGATCCAGAATACAGAAGAAACCTCCAAGAAACTCAGATATTGTTCCCAAAAGCATTGTGGTTTACCTCTTTCACTTTTATTTGAAAGGAGCGAAGTTTTGCAGAGTTGTAGTGATAGTAGATAGAATTACGCTTTCAGAAGTGTTTGTATGACACATCTCTATTCCCCATGGACAGTTTCCTGCTTTGCTTGCTCTGGGCTTCCAGGCTTATTGTCTGGAAAATCAAGTCTTAAATTCCTTGCTGAACTATACTTTTATATATATAGCAAGAGATATATTTAAATTGCACAGACCGTAAATGGGACACTTTACATGTGGACTTGCTTTGAAATGACTTGATGGTATTAAATTTAAAAGCTTCAAGGTAGACTGGTGCCTACTGATGCTCATCATTGGCATTTCAGAGGCTTCACTGAGACCTAAGACACTGAGTGTCATCTTTAAATTGGTATTTTAATTTATTATTGTTTTGCTCAAGTGAACACTTAATTTCTTCAAAAAGGGAAGCTGGTGTCTCCTACCAGACATTTTTCATTGCAAAATCTCAGTAATAGTACTGAGCTTTGGTAGTCTCTCTGACAGTGGTTAATGACAGGCTGAAGTGCTTCTAGTGCTGGGCCTCTCTAAATTGGAGCATCTAATATGTTTGTATTCCTGTCTCTGTGCAGCTTTAAATGTATGCAGTTTTTAGGTTGTCTGCCAAGATGCGAATTCCTGGCAGAAATAAACACACTGGTGTCAAAAACTGCTTGTCCAAGAAGTAGTGCAGTGGTCTTGTAAAATATAAATGCAGCGATTAATGTAAAATAGGTTAAAGCCGTGTAAAGTGGGGTTTAGCAAATCTAGATACGGCAGTGATCCTATCATCTCCTACAGAGCTGTTGATCTCTTCATTGCTTTGAGGGTGAGACAAGATGTTGAGTTCAGTGAGGAGTCTGCTGCCTGTGTTGTGTTTTGCTCTGCCTCAGCAGCTGTAACTGACAGAGCTTTAAACACTTCTGATTCAGGACTGTCTAAACTTTTTAGAGCTGGAGGGTTTTATTAACACATGCTTCAGTTTCAACGTATAGATGATACAGCATAGCATGAATCTTGGAGGAGCAGTTTTTCAAGAACATGGGATACTAGACCTAGAAAAAGGAGTAAAAGGATTTTAAAAAGTCTGTTTTAATTCTTTGCTCTTTTAGAGATGGCCAGAAACCCAATTTCCTGTTCTGCTGGACAGTTGCTAATGCAATCAACCTGAGACAAAAGAAAAAATTTCTCCCATCCTTTGCTAAAAATATCTTTGACTTGGTGATAAAATGTGAGGTAAATAGGTATTGGTGGGACATTTACTCTGTGTTCGGTAGTCAGAGCTTGAGTTATCTCCCTCCATCAGTTCTGATTTCAGCTTCAAGAAGGATTAGAGAAAAAATAAGAACTGAATCAACAGGTTCTGCTTTTGAGCCTAGTTCCCTATGTACACTTTTCTTTTCATATGTAATCGAAGAGATAGAATAAAAGGCAGTGTGAACACTTGTCTGTCCATGGAAAGCCCCAGGGAATCACACAAAAAGCAAACTCATGATAACTTTAATTAGCCTTTCATTTGTTAGTGAGCAGACTGCTTATTTAGCCTGGTTGGGTGAGAAAGTAAGACCTTGGGAAAGGGTGTTCATGATAATAATCACCAGTGACCTGCTCCTCTTCCCTTCAAAGGTGGGGGAGCTGCCATGGTGCACTGGTTCACTCAAAGCAGGAGAGGTTATGCAGAAGTTAAAGGACAGCTGAATAGGCATGAGCTCCCTCTCTCTTACGTCACTGAGGCATTTCTCCATGCAGCTTTCTCCAGGCTAGAGAGTCTTCAGACTCTTCAGACAGGCAGGACTAGATTAAATGAGGGCCTTGGACTGAGGAGGTGGATGCTTGTCTTCTGGTCTCTTGTACCTGTTGACCTCACATCATCTGTGCTCCTCTGATCTCTGCTTCTCTGACCATCTGCATGGAGTCTTGTTTTTACAGAAAAGAGCAAACAGCTAGAGAATGTATCGTTATGGTAAGACGTACCTTCCACCAAATACAAGTTATTTTCCTGAAATAGTGCTTCATCTTCCTTCTCCCCACTCAAGAAGTAGGATGAACACTTTACAGATAAATCAATGGCAAAAACCTGCAATTCTCAGCTTCTTTAATTCCCATTGAAACTAAGGGATGATGGATCCCACAGTATAGGAAATAAGGGATTGATTTTTTTAAAAAAAAATATAAATTTAAGCAATAAAAAGAATCCCAAATTGAAGAATTAATTAAAAACACCCTAGAGTGGTCTGTCATGTCTGTCATCTGGTGCCTAATTTCGATAACACCGGAGATAAGAGTCTGGTTGCCCATAAAACAACAATACAATGCCAGTCTACTGACTGTCAAATACAAATTGGATGTAACAGATGACCTGATGCTAGGTGAAGCTTTCAGGGCATCTGCTGCAGCCAAGAGAAATCTGACAGAAGTTGCTTTTAAGTTCGCTTCCTGCTCTTTGCTCTCTTTCTACACGGAATGTTCAGCCTTGGCTGTAATGTTTTCTGCCCCACCCCACCCCAAAGGGAAGGCTGCAATATCTGGCAATGCACCTGGAAATGTATACAAACAGCATTATGGAGGAGAGATGAAAAGGAAGCTGATTTTACTCTATCATTAAATTTTAACACTCCTTAGCAGCTTGCCAGCCAAATGGGATTATACTACCAGATGTCCTGGCAGAAATGCACACGCCTCTGCAAGATCATAAATCCAAGCAACGTATGGCAACTCTGCATGTTTAATACTACTGTTAGCAATGCAGAATTTCAGTGTGGAAAGCCCTGGTGGTGGGCAGGATTTAGCAAGGACAAAAGCTTCCCAGACTTAGCTTTAAAGACTTAGGTAGAGTAAAAGATGCTGGTAGTGTTGTTATGTACTACTCTTTCAGGTTTTTTTTTTTGTCATGTGTCATAAACAAAGTACTAACAGAGCAAGTTTAGTCTACACTTCAAATATAGGTATCCATTCATAGGATCATGTCCTCATTAATCCATGAAAAGGATCAGAAAAAAACACCAGCTGTCGTGGGTTTTTTAGTTGTTGTTCCCTTCATGGAAAACAAAAGGCAGTGACTAGCATCCCTTAGTAAATAAATTATTCCTTTAGTGAGGGCTTAGAATTGGGCCCACCAAAGGGGAATGTGTTTGTATCAGTGGATGTGGTTTTTCCATGCTGTATGTTGACTCCAAACTGTCAGCTGACCTGATCAGCAGTGTGGCAGAAGGGAATTTAAAGCAAATGGGGGAGAACATGCTATTTTATTCTATTGCTGCTAGAAGAAGTGACGTTTATATGAAGTATAAAAAAAGCGAGTCAGCTTTCTGTCTCATTAAAGAATAATATGAGGGTGAATAGTCAGACAAGAAGAACAAAAGGGACTTCAGCACAGGTAGTTTACTTTGCCAATTGCAGTTAAACTTAAATGACCAGGAAGTGGAAGACCTAAAAATAATGTCAAATGCTCTCTTTGCAGAATTATCTTACTACCCAAGTGTAAAGTCTCCCCTCATTCTCCCATATTCTTTAAATTTTCAAGTTCTGCATCACAGAATTTCAGGCGATTCATTGCTGGCCGCATTAGTCATTCTGAGCTCATGCTGGGTTTGTCCCTGAGAGTAGAATTACAAACTACAGATATTTGTTTGCTCTTTTACTGATTGCAGTAGTAAATGGCCTCAATACTGTAAAGCCTTGGAAGGCTTTGAGCAGAGTGTTTGTTGTCATTCAGCTTTCCTGGAAGACAGGTATGTTAGACCAGTGGTTGTTGCCCCTGGAAAACTCCATTAATGCAATCTTCAAGTTTCTCTGTATTAAATCAACTTCCTAGTATTTTGTAATAAAGCTGTTCACATTGCTATGGAACAGCTGGTTTACTGGGACTGGTTTACATTGCTATGATTTTAGCAATTTAAATGCCTCTGTGACATAAGAGAGAGGGAACTCATGCCTAGATGATGTGTTGTGTCCACTTTTGCAGACAGAGACATTGCATGATCAATAGGTGGCTGAACCAGGAGCCAGTGAGGGCTCTCCAGGCTCCATCACACTGTCATAGAAATGTGCTGCAATTCTGGGCTGCAAAGGGGAATCTGGCTTTAACTGGTCAGGGTTGTTTAGTTCAGAAATCTCCTGCTTATGTTACATGAAAATGGAATTTAACTTGCATATTCATCTTATTAGCTCAGATTATAACTCAAAAAAGGGAAGTAGAAATTCATTACTCTAAAGGAGCCAAATCCTGATGCCCTAAAAGGTGTCATGCTTCCTTTGGTGGTTTGTGTTCCCTGTTGCTTGTACAATCCAATGTTTTGTATATACATACCTGATTATTACAGTTTAAGCCTTACTTTTATATCTTCCTAGTTAAGTAGCAGGGCGTGATTTTTTCATTTAAGAAAAATAAAAATTATTTAGGGGAAAATATGAAACTCGTGTGAAACTCTTTGAAAATCTCCCTCTCTTTACTGTTATGCTCCATAAGCTCTCAAAAATGCATAATGAGAAACAAAGACCTCTTCCTGCTGTGTCTCTAATTTTTTTCACTGCAGAACATAGAAATTTCAGATGTGCACATAGAAAATGAAAGTGTTTTCAGTGTGTCATCTCTGATGACCAAGTATTTATTTAACTACTTATAGCTTGTTGGCCTAGATAAATTTCACCTGAGGACAGCATCTGTTCACTAATTTGTCACCTTTTCTTTTTCATGCCCCTAAGCTGTTTTGACACGAGGGGCTTTGCAAGCTCCATCTCAGGAAGCACCAGCAGCAATATAAAATGCAAGGAAAACGATGTAAACTGAAGCTTTGGGAAAATAAAGTTGTACAATATGGCAATGGTTAGTGGCTGGATAACAGCCATCCTTAGCATGTGTAACTGCAAAGAACAAAAGAGTTAATCAGCAACAATACAATATATTGTACATAACAAGTGTTACTGTATGCAAATATGTATTAAAGTTGTTGCTATGAAAAACTTCTATTACTCATTTTAGGTTCATTTTCTGTCATTAAGTGACAGGGAAACTGAGAAATGCACCCGGCACTCAAATAATCACCCTGGTTGCAACACTTGTAGCTTTTTACAGAGAAGAAAATATCATCCAGATGATGAATAAAAACAACGCCTCCTCATAAATGAAGCACACAGTAATAAATGATACTGTTTTGCTTCTGTTCTCTATTTTTAATTTCCAGTGTGACAGGGAAATGCAGCTTTTTTCCACTCAGCTTTATAGAACTTAATAAAGAAGTGGGGAGGCTATTCTACTAATCATTAGCAAGATGCAGTTTGTGCTTTGTCTTTAAGCTACTTTGCTTTAACTTTGGCACCCTGGCACTGCAAGAATCACAGTATGCTGCCATTGCAGAGTGGATAGGGAACTCTTCCATCTATCTTGCTTCCTCCTGCACTGGCAAAGTGTGCTGGTCTGTATCAGTGAGGTGGGAAGATTGCAAGGTGGAAGATGGGGTTGTGTCTCCAAAGCATGTAAGACATGGTGGTCTGGAAACCATTGTTACAAAAGTCCTCTCAGTCAGCATCTTGGGTTTTGGTGTTACTTCTCTTTTTTCCTTTCCTGAAGACAGCAGCCCAGGATACAGAGTGCCTTGCATCTTTTCATGACTGGGTTTGTGCAGGTTCAGTCCTAAACACCAGTTCTCTGTACTATGAAAGCTAAAGATTTGTTCTTCCATTTTGCAGTTTTCTGTATCTGGTTGCAGATGAACAATTTCTTTTTTTTCCAGTGGAGCTTAGTAGAAGCACTGCAAGTGCTGTCCTTTAGGCCTCGTGTGTCAGTGTTTTCAGAGTTCCATCCAGCAAACTGGAGGCTTTTATTTCCTGAGATGGAAGATAAGTTAGTAAAACAGACCAGTGCTTATATCAATAACATGAACACAGTCCTGTGATGTGTGCAGCATTTTTGTGATACCATGGCTAATGCACGCACTTTCATTTTTACTGGAGTTTGGGTAAAGCATGCACTTTGCTATGTAGATTCTTTGTATGCAAATACAAGAGTGTCAGTCCTTTTGCTTGAAGTCCCTTTGTCTCCTGCTCTGGGTGTGCTGAGCAGAGGTTACCTCAGCACTGTGCAACAGGTTGACCTGTGGGCCTCCAGTTGTTCATCAGGGTGTGGCCCAAAGTGGCCCCTGCAGGGAGGTGTGTGTCTGTGCATACGCCAACAACTGAGATCTTGTTTCTTCTGGAATAGGTGGATCCAGCTTCTTGCTTCTCTCAGGCCCATTTTAGGTTTATCTTTGTCATTTATAATGTCATCTTCGTGCTTATTTTTAGTTTCTAGTCTTTCTCTGTTGAACTGTTTTTTACATTTTAATTGACTAAATCAGGAGACTTGTAGGTGATTAATGTTTTCCCTCTGCAGCTGCATCATCTAGAACAGGCATACACCTTGCCATGCCTCATTTACTTCCAGTTCCTTTTCAAACAGATGTGCACTGTTCCTGGACCTTCCTGTCTTTCCTCACCTCCTGTCAGTGTGTGTTGTACCTCTCACTGGATGAATCTGTGTGCCAGCTGTGCATCTGTGTTTCATGATATTATTTGTGCAGACAGAAGTTGTGTATGAAACCTTCCTACATCGTCAGTAATAACAGCAATACTCATGTGACAGCTTTTGGCAGGTAGAATTGTGGTAACAGTTTCAGTACTGGTCCCTGTTAAACGAGGGTCTTCAACAAATGCATAAGAAGACTGATCTCCAGATCTGGGGCATTTGGTGCTGAGGAGTGAAATAAGATGACTATAATTTTTCTTTCATTTTTTCATAGATTAAAAAACCACTTGGAGTCAGGCTGCTATGAAGTAGCTCTTTCTACTCCTTTCTGTACTACAGCTTGTGCATGAAACAAAAGTTAGTTTTGATATACTCCACCAATAATTCATCCCAAATGCTAATGGTTTTATTGTCATAATTTTCCCATGTCCCAGCAGATCAAGATTAGAGATGATTTACTATGACTAGATATATTTTAAATGGTTAAAGGTCATTTACTACAAATTACGTGTGGTTTCTTCAAAAATATGAGTGCAACACAGTGCCTTGTTCTGCTTTAAATATTGGCATAAGATATGATTGTCCACTGATGCCCTTATGATACATTTTTCAGAGTATAGGAGAATTTCCTTCACATTGAACGAAACAATATGTTTATAATTTACTGAAGGATTGGATTTTAGGCTTTGCATTTGCATTTCAGTTAAAAAGTGTTGCTCTCTGTCCAAGACTGCACAGCTATAACCAGTGTTTCTGAAACTGATGCTTTCACTAATCCTGTGGGACAGTGCCAGACTTGTCAGCTTTTATAAATTGCTGTCTTTATGACAGGAAACTTGGAGGGGAAGGGTCTTATATCTGAATATAACAGCAAGGAGAAAACAGGGACATAATGACAGATGTGTCCCCAAGTCACTGTTCTCTATGGTGGAAGCAACACCCAGAGCAAAGATTTGCTGAAAGGTTGGATGCAAGCCATGAGAACTCTATAAGCATCCGGTAAATATTTTGCCTGGGTAAAGAGAAGACCTCCTGCAGGACAATTAAAACCATTTTTTTTTCTTTGTATTGTTTCTGTTCAGTGCTTTCTAAACTTAGTATCTATTTTTATATCTTTTGTGATAATAATAAAAAGTTTTCTTTTAACCGAACATATCATCTGTTGAGAATGATATGAGGATGAATGGGAGGACACTGTCAACACAGTAGTGAGTCATAAATGGGGGTTCAGTCATGCTTGGAGAATCCAGTGCCCTCAGGCAAGACTGGGATTCCTGGAAGGTTTCTAGATGGTCCATCCCCAAGCAGCACAGACTTGCTTAAGAGCTTGTGAGGCAAAGTGTTCCTCCTGGTCAGAGTGTACCTGGGAGCACCCATCGCTTCCACTGAGTTTGTATTCTCTTAACACTCATGGTTGAATTGCTGATATGAAGTATCTTTTAATATGACCAGGAGTATTGAGGCATATGTCTGAAGGGCTGTAACTCATTCCAGTGCTTTCAATTGTCTTTGCTTATTCTATAAAGATGATAAGTTCAGGACTAAAGCTCAAGGCTGGTACAAAAGGTTAAATGTGATTGCAAAAAAAAAGGAATAAAAATACATAGTTTGTCTAAATTAAATAGTTTTAAAATTCAAGGTACTATGAAATAAAACTTCTAAAATATTCTGAAGATTATATTGTAGATTTTGTTTTATCTTTTTTGGTTTTTACTGCTAGAAAACAGTTCTTTTATAACCAGCAATTGCATTGGCTGGTGGAAATACTTTGTCCTATATGTTAAATAGCTTGATGAAATGGGAAGGAGAAATGGACATGACTTAGTCCTTTACAAAGCCTGTAAAGCTCAAATGTTCCTTACAGAGGAGATGCTCTAACTGAATATTATGAATTGCACTTGTAAAGCTCTCTTTCTAATAGATGTCACTCTTTTGTTTCCCTCTTTTGCAGCAAGTGACGGGCAGAAGTTTTGGTGAGAAAGATTTTCGCTCTGGATTAGAAAACGGCATTCTTCTGTGTGAGTAAGTAATGCTTACAGTTTTGAGCCTTGAATAAAATCTTGACTAAAATAGAAAACAACCTTAGCTGAGTATGTCCCATTGTTGATTTCCTTTTTGAGAGGCATAGTGGTATTTCGCTCCAGTATCATTTCAGTGCCAAAGCTATTGTTATGGTGAGGGTTGAAATGTGGCTTAAGGAAAGCAGGTTTTATGAAGTGCTTCCCTCACTCCACCCCAGCTCCTTAGCTGAGTTATGTAAAAAAAATAAATACTATGTTTGGTTTTTGGTTTCCTTTTACTTAATGTTGTTAACCACAGGTTGGCAAACGGTGTTCTGCACCTGCTCTGGACGTCTCTGCTACAATGAGGCGTTTTGGACCAACTCCAAACCTGAATGCTGTCAGGAGGTAGCCATCTGAATACCATCAGTACACAGCTGCTTTAATAGTTTCTGGAAAGGTTAGGCATCCTCTAAATTTTGCCTAAAGGTGTGTTTCAGTGACGTGGTTTGTAATTTTTGGATGAGAGACACAAGATTGGTTTTGCACATTTCTCTGTGTAGTTCTAATGGCTAGTTTTTAGGAAGAGTCTTCCAAAACCTTGTTACAGGTTTACATGCCAAAGCTGGCAACTTCTAAGAGCAATTTGGAAATGTACCCTAATGCCCTTAGTCCTTTGAAAATCATGTTGTCAGGCATTTGGGAGAATCTGCTGATCAGAATCATCTATATGGACCAATTTCTTTCCTTGGATATGCAGAGCTGTGACTGAAGTTCATAAAAGCTGTCTTTGCACACCAGAATGATGAAGCTTGTGCAGCACTGAATCCATCCTTATAAAGGAGATCTCCTGAGATGTGTAGGTGGACAATTGCATAAAGTTTCATACTATTCCAGGTACTAGAACTTGGAAGGTGTTTCAGCAGTAGAGTTGAGCTAATATCCTGTAACTCAGCCCGAGGTAGCTTACCATAGATCTGAAACCTACTTGTGTAAATACTTTTATATGTCTCACTGGTGCCATTAATCAGACAGCTTGAACTTCAGCTTTTAAAGGTGAAAAAATAGAAAGGAAATGATGTGATCTATTTTGATTGTAGTTGTGTGTCTTTGCTGAGGAGTGGCTTAGGGAGGAGGGAAGTAGTTGTTATTGTTGATCAAAAGTTGTGTAACTCAGAAGGAGCATACCCTCTTTGTATTTAAGAGTTGCCTCTTAAACAAGATCTCTCTCCTCTGTGTGTTGAAGGGAAATGCTGTGTTCTGAATCACTTCACAGTGCTCTTTAAATGTTAAGGTTGAATTGTGTTGCATGAAAAGCAAGGGCTGTGTATTTCAAGATTAGATTGTAATCTTATCTGCAAGTAAGCAGAGGTAGTCTGTTTTGAATGCGGTAAATCTTTAAGATGGAGGGCTCAACAAGCTAATGTTTTGCTAATGAGACTAATAAATATGTATTTCTTAGAAGGTGGAGAGCTCCAGTAATAACCAAGTCAAGGGACAGTGCTTGGTTCTGTGATATTGGCAAATTGCTTGTCCTCATTTACCACTTGTGGATCAGTGCAAATCAGCCTGAAGGAATCTGTCTCCTCAGCCTCAGATTTTAAAAGCCAGTGATGTTTGTATTGAATCCTGCTCTTGGTTAGCAAGCTGTAGTTAGGGTATAAAACTCTATTAGGCTACAGAGCATTGACGAGAAAGCCACCAAATTGGCCTTCAAGTTTAGTTTCTTGATGACAAACTATAGACCAGCAGTAGAAGTGTACTCCTCACTGGTTCCAAGTCTACTGTAAAACAGAGAAATCAACAGAAATTTTTGGGTCTAAAACTTAAAACTTTTCGAGTATCTTTAAGAAGTACTTTTGCAAGTGAAGTACAGATAGTTAATTTTTTATCTGTTGCTCAGTGAAGAAGCACTGTAAAGCTGCCAGAAGCAATATTGTCTTTCTAGACAGAATTATCAGAAACCTACTAGGGTACCTAATGAAAAAAATGTAGTTGTATACAAGCTTTCTCTTAACTCCCTTCTGGTCTGTTGTGCTTTCATAGCAGCTGACCTCAACAAGTAGATGAAAACCTAAGTCTCTGAAAACTTTAGAAGACGAGAAAGAAATTATAGCTGTCTTGGTTTCTGAAGATGGAAGAACTCATTGCTTTTGGTCAGGTTTTGTCTGATTTATTGAAGTTTTAGGGAAAAGCAAACTTATATCTGTTTTTTATCCTCAGGACAGTACTCACTGCAAGTGGCATTAACTGGCAACTCATAGCCAGACACTTGTGTGGGTGATGTCCATGTGAATGTGGAATAGCTGTGCTTAATTTCCACATGACTCTTTCAGGGTTTTCCTCACCTGTTGTATTTTGTGAGGAGGACTGAAAGTGAGCTTGGGCTCTGAGGGATCTGAGCAGCTAGAGGACTGGAAACTGCTGTCAGGAGTGGGAACACAGCCAGCACGCCTTGAATATCCCAAACATATCTCAAGTTGCCTTCTGGCTTTGTAGGCGTTTTGCAGAAGGGAACGGGGAAGTTACTGTGTCAGAGTCTGTTCCCCAAAGAGACTGATCTATGCAAAAGGATTCAGGGGGAATCTCTGTCTCTCTGTAGCAGGATTGTTTGACCCTGATACACAGTAATGCCAGGCCCACCTCCACTCGATCCCAATCTCGATGTCTTAGCTCACAGACAGAAGCAGACATCACTACACTGGCTATAAATAATTCATTCACATCTAGCAACAATCCACATACTTTAATAAATGGAAACGAGTGCAACTGTGCAATGCCAACAGCTCAGGCTCGTGGGATGAATGTGGAGCACCATCCTGACTAGCAGAGCAGTCCAGATGTGTATGCTTGCCACAGGAACCCACAAGCCTTGCACCTGCCTCTCTGGTAGTGTTTGTGCTGTGGCTGGCATTATGATCTGGCCTCTGTATGAGCTTTATAGCTTGATGTGCTCAGCTGAGGAGCTGAGGGGCATATTTAAATGCAGGATGCCATAAAGCAACAAGTCGACAGATGAGAGCAACACAAGCCCTTTCTTCTTTCTGGCTGTTCGAAAGCCCACTTGTGCAGTTGCCCAGACAATGGGGACTCTAATTGTTCACCCAGCTGTGCTGAGAAGCCAGTGACTGACTTCTGTTTGTCTGAAATGAGTTCATGTTTTTTTTAGCATAGCTGTCTGACATCAGTGCAGATGGTGAGTTCGGCAGGGATATAATATCTATATATGCAGAGGCAGTTCTTACTCTGTTCATGCTTTGTGAATTAAATTATTGTATGAAAAGACTGAAGGGTTTCTGCATGGGTGGGCAGATGTGCCTTCCTGGGGTCATGGTTGAAAGCTATATGATGCAGGAATACAACACAGTAGCAGGAAATATCACTGGAAATCCTTTATTGCTGCTCCAGCACATGTTCAATTTTTTTTTCTCCCTTGTCACATAGCTTTGGCGTTTAGGTTTGACCCAGATACCATAAAAAGCTAGAGGATTAATCAGAAATAAATTAGATCTGGTTGTTGCAATGCCTAGGTGTTCCTATTCTATGGATTCAGGCAGCTGAATGAAGGTTGACTGCTGAAAATAGTGCTTATCCTGTCTGCCCTGCTGGTTTGGGTGGTTCTGTTGCATTTTTTGAAACAACAGGTAACAGCTGGTTTTGTTTCTAACCATGCAACAATTGGTATTAATAAGTTGAAAAATTATTACAAGAAGAAAAAATGCATGTCTTGCTGCAACCTTGCCCAGTTGTTCCTGCTCTAATATCCATGCAAATGTGTTTTCAATTTTTTTGCCCTTCTCTTTGCTGCCCACCTCCCCTTGTCAAGCTCTGCTACTGCAGGATTCCTTCCTTCATGTTGGGCATTCAGTAGTTAAAGAGCTCTCTGTAGGGATGGGAGACTTCAAAAATCTGAGTTAATTTCTTGCTTTGATATGATTATCCAAACAGGATATATATCCAAGATATCTCTAAGAACTTTTGACATGCAATTGGGATCCTCTTTTCTCTCAGGCTTTCTGTGGAATCAAGCAATCCAGTCACCCTGAAAGTTTGTATTAGTAGTAATGAGATTCTAATGTCAGGAACAGAACCAGACCATAAATAAATAAAATAAATAACAACATATGTAAATAACTAGGTAGATTTAAAAAAAAAAAAAAACCCAACAAAATAAATAATAAAAGAACAACATAAAAATAACAACAAAATAAAAATAACAACAAAAATTTGGATATGGATCCTGGGCAAAAGACCTTAAACAATGAACTAAAACTGAATCCAGTTGGATCTTAGGAGAAACTATTTGTCTTTGCAGTAGAGTCCAACAACATCATGGTTGTGTGTAATACCTTGAGTTCTGTATGTAGAACAGTTTAGCTGCATGTCTGGTTTATGTATGTATTAAAATCAATTTATAGCAGCACATGTAGGCATAATAAGCATGAACGTTCTAACAAATATTTAACTGCATATCTTGAGAAATAATGGCATACACATTTAAAAGTGAAAGAGGACTAACTGTATGTGCTTAAAGATGGATGTCAGTTTTCTGTGCAGCTCTCTGTATACCAACTTAGGAGCAGTTTCCCAAGGTGTTCTTTATTTTTAGAGAGTTATTTTATCTATTAGCGCATGGCATTATGTAACTTAGCAAAATGTGCAGAAACTACACATATTCTTTGAAACCGGGACTCTTTGACTCTGTAACTTTTTTGTTGTTTTTTGAAAGAGGAGATACAAAGATGTTTTACTGTTTTTAAGTAATCTGGGTAAAATTGAACATGTACAGTGAACCAAAAAAAAAAAAGTTTTACACTTTTTCTCCTGTAGGACAATATATTGGAAAGGCAGTTGTCTTCTGTGCACACTCGGAACACATGCTCTTAAAAAGTATGAAAAAGTTTTTAGGTTTTACTTTTAAATAAAAGATATGAGAAATTAGTTATGCACATAGATTATTTTAATAGTATTTAAAGAAAATGTGAAGAGTGGCTATAAATCTGAGCAAACTGCAAGTGATTATGACTAAGAATTACTTAATGGAATTTATTGTTTATTCTGTAATGAGAATGATTTTTGTCCGTAAGTAAGAAATCCCCTTAGCTTGTGTTCTTCATGTTGCTGGTGATGAATGAGCTGCATTTTCTCAAAGAGAATTTCTTTGGATGTGCATCTTGGTTCTAGTGTGTCTGAGCAAGCTTTGGGCTGACATGAATGCAGTTTTCAACGAGGGCTGGCTTTGTGCCAGATCAGTACAAGTGCAATGCTGTGGAATAATAAAACTTTTGTTCTCCAAGTCAGTGATACCGTGAGGTATGAAGAACAGGCTTTGCTGTATATATGGTGTTTCAGTCATTCTTCTTGCAAGTTAACGTCACTTATGTCATCTGGTAGGGGAAAACAAATAGTCTTTGTAGATTATAGGATTTTTCAGATATGTCATTCTAATTGTCTGTTAGTGTTATGGGCCTGGCATCAGTTCAGCGCTTGGCTGTGTAATGAACAGTGAAGAAGTCAGTGGATACCCAGCCCTTATGCTTAATTAGTATTTTGCTTGACTTTCCTGTTCCTGGAAACTGAGGAGGTATTTGAGTTTCATAGGCATATTTGAAGTTTTGAATGTGACCCATGCTTTGAGGTGAGAAGGAATTGGTGTTCTCCTGTGGTTTTCAGGCTCTGTGCTGTAAAGCCAAGACATTATCAGCATCGTGAATTTGGCATGGCTCCAGGTTTGAGAGATGGGCCCCAAGGCTCATTAAGCATTAAGGTTTAGGTTCATGTGAGGACACTTGAAACAGTTTTATAGGAATACGGAGTCCTTAATCTGGTAGTTGTATTGCTGTTTCATAATGAAGAGCTATTTATTAATACAGTTTAGATGAGGGGCCAAAGGTAACATAAACCCTAATGCTAAGCCCATGATGAGAAGAGGGGAATAGCCAGTCAGGGGCATGCTTGAGTACAGTTAGAATGACCTGTCTTTGCATAAAAAAAGTTATAAAAAAATGAATAATAAATAATAATATTTGCATAATAATTTAAAAAAATATGCATTTCAGCAACTGAATAGTAGAGCTTTTTCACTAATGGTTAGTTATCGACAGGGCAGTAGACTGTGGAACTCTGACCCTCTCAAAAGGAGTGTTGCTCAATCGCAAGGCAAGGTAATCCTGTGAAAAGTTTCAGCTTTTCAAGATTGTATGTTTAAGAAAGCATATTTAGTGGTTTTAGAAAACATATCCATGGCCATTGCTACTCAGTGTAAAAACTATGCATGAACTGTAAATTTATAGGTGCATGAGATGCTCTTCACATCAGTCCCTGTGATTGTAGGTTCTATATAAACAGTTCATGAAGTTACTTAAAATCTTCCCTGTTGCCTTTCTTGAGTTTTTTGCAAGGCCTCTATTTTGTTAATAATTTTTGGTTTTTGGCAGAGCAAGACTCATGCAGTCCTGTGTTTGGAATATTTTTTTCTCAATACTACATATCTGCATAGGTCTTTATTCACTTTGTACATATTAGACAGGACTGTTAGCCCTTTATAGGACAAAGTCAGTTCTGTCCTGCTTGTTAAAAAAGCACCTTGTTCATCTGATTCTAAATAAATGATGTCAGGGGCATCGTTAGCAATCACTGAAGAATGTTTTCCCAAAAATATTTTTGTGACCTCAGGAACATGTTTATATTTTGAAACTTCTTAGCCGTGTCTTTTGCAACAAAATATTTTGATTTTTCATTGTTCACTGTTTCAAGGTGATTCGTTCATCTTTAAGACTAGGAGTGGATTTTTTTTGTCCTTTTCAAATATTTGTAGGCATTTTGGAGCTGCCACTAGAGCATGAGTTAAAGATATGTGGATACTGAAGCTGTCTAGCCTAATAATTATCAAGTGCTGAAAACTGCTTGTTTGAATGTAAGTCTGTAAAACTTAACTTGAAGAGAGAAATATCTCTATGAAGGTTTACTGTGGATACAATTTCCTGAATTCTCAAATATGAAATTCCCTTTTACTTTTAGATCAGATCATTAGTCAGCTTTTCTTTTTAGGAATATGATCTGTAGCTTGAGCAAAGAGCTCTGTTGGATACCTCTCCCTCCAGCCTGAATTGATCTGTGAACACACACCACTTCAACCTTTCTTTTCTCCATTTCTGAAGTTTATTCTGTGAAAATGCTTCTCTTCCATTTCCTTCTACAATTGAGATTTTTTGGAGGCTGAGTTTTGGCAGCCATCCTCCGAATATTTTCTTAACTGACGCTTTCTTGCAAGAATTTCATGGGCAGTTTATTGGTGCTTTTCATTAGATCTTTTATCAACTGTTGCCTGAAACGCCTTCTCTTCCTGAAAGAAGTTTTTTTCAAATTCTTAGCGCATGATAAAAAACCCCAGGAAGGTCTAATAAGTTAGTCACACAGTGACTAGCACTGATTTCAGCTTGTCTGTCCAGCTGTGGAGATACTTTATCTCCTGGAATGCCAAGCCTTGGGGACAGCATGAGTAGAGCAATTGATTCTCCCTGTACCTATGAGAGCTGGTTTTTATCAGGGGAAGGAAGTGACCTAGCTTCTCCCTATGCGTGGGACTAGAGCAGCTTTCCACTTCCATCATGCCCTTTTGTTTCTGTAAGGTAAGACAGGTCTAAGGTTTTAGCTTCTGTACAGTGTCTTACTGTCCTTCATTTAACAGGTAGCTACTGGAGAGTCCAAGCCAGCACCTGGCACAGGGGAAAGAGAGGGTGAGTGTCTGGTTGCTCCAGGGGAGATTTAGATTGGATATTAGAAAAAAATTTTTCACTGAGATGGTTGTAAGGCATTGGAACAGGCTGCCCAGGAAAGGGATCCCCAGCAGTGCTGGGTCAACAGTTGGACTTGGTGATCTTTGAGGTCTTTTCCAACCTTAATTACTCTATGTTGGACTGAAAATTATAAGAGAACTTCAAGAGGAACAGAGGATTGTTCTGACTCAGGACAGGTGCATAAGTGCTAGGGATGGTGGGCAGAAATCCCCACAGAGAGCCTGAAGGGTCTGAGAGTAGATCATGTGTATGTAGAGACTCAGGTTTTGTGGATGGAGCCTGAAAATTCTTAGCTGTATCCTGGTTTGGATTATTGTCTTCTGGGTGGGATTGTTGGGATCACTTAAAATGAGCCAAGGATTAGTAGTTGGACTAGGGGAGACTGGATATTGGGATTAGGGGAGGGGGCACAGGCTGGAGCTGCAGATGCAGTTGGGGCTGCCAGAGTAAGATATATGCTGCAGGTTTTCTGTCCTGAAAACTCTTTAGACTAGGACATGGCTGGGGACAGGAGGCCCAGGGCAGCCAAGTCCTTTGGCTAGGATTAGTGAGGCAAGAAAGCATGGGACTGCAGTTGTCAGGGGCTTCTAGGAGAATGTGTGGGTTAGTGCTTTTTCTCACCTGCAGAGTCTTTCCCTTGGGCCATGGCCAAGGATCTTGTGCCAGGTCCCCAAAGCAAGATGCTGGTTGGTCTTGCTTGCCCAATATTTCAAAAGAAAACTACCAGAGCTGATAAAACTTTACATATCAAGACATGTGCTCTATGAAAATCTAAGTTGGCACAGAAAATTTAGTTTGTGTAAACAGGCCTATGTCAGAAGAAGTGTAGTGAGTTTTGAGAAGCAGGGATGGACAGACACTGTGTGAGTGAAGGGGACCAATGAGACACTGCACAAACAGCACAACCTTTCACCTTTTCAGCTGGCTTGGTAGCAAAGCAAGTTTAAACCACTCAATGTTTTGGCATCTGGATTGTTACTCTAAATGAGGCAATAATTCAGAAGCAGTCAGTCTGCTCTGGAAGAAACCTCCCTTTGACATACTCTACAGCAAGCAAGTCCTGGAGGGTTTGGTGCCAGACTGCTTAAAAATGTTTCCAACAGGAGACAAACTTTTTAATAATAATTCTAATTTCTTCCTCAGTGTTTTCCATCTTGCCCCATCCCATTTCCTCTCTCTTCATCCTCCAAATGGTGACCTAAAATGTTGTTTGTTCCCTACTCCTGTCCTTCTTCTCAATTTATCCTTCTCCCGGATTTCACAGGGAAGTCTGTACAAGCCATTTTGAAGATTTATTTAGAATGGGTCTTGGCATTTGAGGTTTCCAACAAAAACTCTTTATTTTGCCTTCTATTATTGCTTATGACTTTTAATCTGCACCTGCAATATTGGTTATGGTGCTGACGCATTCATGTTTGAGTAATAAAGAAAATGGGATGCTTTAGCTAATATATTCTTTTTTTCCTGAGACAGAATAGGCAGACTGAGGATTGAAATCACAAGAGAGCTACAGCGTTTGGAAAGAAGTTCTCTGGCAGAAAAAAGAAGATATCGTAAATTGCCTGGTGTAGCAGCTAAATGGAAAATAGTATTTTTACAAAGTTGCTGCTGTGTGAGGTTAAAACATACCATAGTATCTTTTGAGGGGAAAAAAGAAAACATTTTTCCATCTGTGAGATAAAATAATGGTTCTAGAAGATAGGCAGTTATTTTATTGCCATTCTTTTCATCTAATGAGGAAAAGTGATTTTTGTGTAAATAGAAGTATATTAATTTATTTGGTTTTCGGACATTACTGTTAGATTCTACCTTAAGCAGAAGAGGAATAATACAGCAGTCTGTCTGAGCTTGGGTTACGGAGTTTTTAACTTCAAGAATATTAAAAAAATACTCACCAACTCTCAAAAGTATTGTTCATATTGGTTTTGGTGCTATTCTCAATACATGATGGTGTTGGAGATGTGGGAACTTCAGGAATGTAATAACATACATAGAATTTAGGACAAGTGGAACAGAAGCTTCACTGTGATCATAGAAAACTGAGAATAGCATCTCCCACTCTGCTCCCCTGTTCCGTCCAAATGATTGCAGAAACCCAACCTATATAGTGTTTCTGAGAGACACAGAGGAAAAGAAGTGAGGGAAAGTGATCATTTCAGTGTTCATAAAGCCAGATGTTCACTCCAGGAGGGATGAACTCCTTCATGAACTTGCAAACTGCCACAGTCTTAAGGAATCAAGCACCAAACAGTGTGCCACTATGGAGGGATGGCTCTTGGTGGAGCTTTGAGCAGTGGCACACTGCCCGTTACCCTAACTCAGAAGTAGGGAGCTGGAAACCATCACAGACTGTTAGTTTTTAGTTGAAAGGAATATTCTTTTCATTTGGATAAACTTCTCGGCCAGACCTCTTGAATTTTAGATATGAATAATTTTATCACCACAGTAAGCTGCCAGAGGAGTCTGCTCTTGAATGGAGACCATGTCAGCCTCAAATGAGGTTCCTCTCTTCTGCAGAAGTATTCTAATCTTCAGAGAGTTTTAAATTTAGCAGACATCATTTTTTTCTCTTCAAAGATCTTGAATTTTAAGTCCATGTCTTGACCTGATAATTTTCTTCCTAGTGGATGGAACTGGTTGGATTTTTCTTTGGATAAAAAGCATTATGGTTTTCTCTTAGGGGAAGGGTGGTGAAGACACAGTATTTGTTGCAACAGGATTTTACAATTAAAATTCCCCACTTTTAGAGGCATGGTCATTTTTTTGAGTATTCTAACAATGAGCCATGTCAGCACATCTCAGCACATAGCATGCTCATGGGTGGTGAGGAACTTGGATTTGGGGAGTTGCTAATCTTTGGATACTGAACAGTGTTCAAATGTGGTATCACTGGCCTAATGGTGTTTTCATGATGGGATGGGGGGTTTATGGATTCCCTTTTTATTTGTCTTTTCTCATTTATGATTTATTGGGCCCTCCAACACAATATATGGAAGGATGGCATTGAATTTCAAGTTAAGATGAAAAAAAATAGACAGGCCACCCATAAAGTGTACATCCTTTCTCAGTTTTCTGCCGTGCAGAAACTGCCAGGCCTGGATACCTTCTGGGTTTCTGCTCCCAGGCCCTTCCAGGCATGATCTGCCTGTACACAGGTAAGGCAGGATGATGTGTCAAAATTGACCCAGAATCTGTCTGGGTCCCTGATGTGGTCTAGATCCATTTAGAATTTAAAATAAATGCTGTTGAGTTACTGTGCTGTGGATATTCATCCTAGTCTTTCTTCATTTCAGTCATGGAATTTGGATGTCCATGTATGTTTTCAGAAGGGAGAAAGGGAAGATTCTTTTTTTTCCAGTCACACTGAAATCTTTATGTGCTGCGGGAAAGTGATAATTTGGATTTTGTGACTCACCACTCATAAAATATTCCTTTCTCATAACAGGTTACTGAATGCGATAAAGCCAGGATTGGTAAAAAAGATCAATAGACTACCGACCCCTATTGCAGGTTTGGTGAGTATATCAAATGGAGGAAAAATATTTCAGTGCTGGTTTTTACACCTTGACATTGACTATGTGATGCAGATAGCAAGTATTTTTGTAATTTGAATTCTTCTAGCCTAGTAAACTCAGACAATCCCTTTGAAACTGGAATGCTCTGTGTAGTCACCTTAAGACCTTTCAGTCTTTTTTTTCTCAGAAGTAGGCAGTATTCAAGTGGCAGGGTATATTTTTAGAGGAAGATTATCTTCTTGGTTATATATCACCTCTCAGTTGGGGCAGTAGCTTTAGAAAAACTGGAATGCATGCATTAGAAGCCACCACCACAAAAAAGATAGTTTTTGGAAAGCAAGAAAACTGTACTTGTATATTTTGTCTCATTTTCCCTTTCCCTAAAATACCACAGTCTGCAGATAACATTCATTGTGGGACTATCTGGGGAGCTGTTTCATGTTGACTTTAAGGGCAGAGCAGAATTTGGCCATTCTCTGTTGTAAGCAAGGAAGACCACAGAGGATGTGCTGATGGCTCATGGGCTGTCGGGAGCACAGGGTGCTCAGGGGTCACCTCAAGTGGTGGCACAGTCCTGTGCTTGCTGTTGGGGCAGAAGGTGGGGGTGTGAGTGCTTCTTGGGTCTAACAGGATTAGCCACACAGAAATATGGCTGTATTGATTTTGCCTTCAGTCGTAATTTGAAACAAAAGGGTCTTGAGCATGTGGAAATAGAGCATCCTCTATTCAGACTCATGGTATATATACATGATTCCTTTGTGTTCTGGCACTGTTCACATTGTGGCTTATACAAGATTCGGAATATTTTACTTGCTGATAGTTGAAGTTAACATTCCTTTGTATAAAAGGCATAAAAAAGTTCCAGTGTATCAGAAACCATGTTGCATTTGCTGTTAAATTAGTTCTATAATGTTGTTACATAGCCTTTGAGGCTGGGTCTTTCAACCTGTAGAATGATAAGGATATTTCTGCATGAATTCTGCCTGGTTTTAGAATCTCATTTTTGAGATCCCTTTCTCTAAAGTTTCCTTGAGAGCCTTTCTTTTGCCTCTAAAACTCATCTAGTTTTATTCTTTTGCAGTCCTATTTGAAAGGAATATTTGATATAAACAGCTGAAAAAAGTACCAGTAGTGCAGTTTTCTTTTCCTTGGCTTGCTTTCAGGAAAGACTCAATTTTTGTTATGACTGTTTTAAGAAAATGATATTGAATTACTCTGTTTTTTTTCCTTATTCATATGTAAAATCCCAATGGTAAGGTGGTTATAGTGGGAAGGACACAGAAAAAAAGTCATTATGTGTGTGTATTTTTCTCATTCCTTGAGATAAAGCTGTCTTGCAAGATGTGTATCTTCAATCATGAAAAAAGATATCTTCAGGATATTAATGATACAGCAGATCTTTTTTTTTGTGTTGTAAAGTGACTTTATCATCTCTGTACCTGTGTCCTCTAATTTTCTTTAGTAACTACTTTTCTAAATATTTTTTCTAATAAATAATTAGGCTATTTAAAAAGTTCACTGTTTCTGAGTTGGATGTTTTAATCTACAGTTCCGTGAATAAATTGCTCTCAACAAAACAAACTATCAGAATTTCCCCTTGTTTTCCAAGATGTCTGGTTCCATGCCTGTTGACTTTTGTTGCCATTTGTAGTTACAGTGGTAAGTAGCTACTTTAAGGATTGCATGTGAATTTAAATAATCAAGTGTTCTTTCTAGTCTGTTATGTTTATTTATGGTGTACTATTTAAAAGTACCACCATCAGGGGTGTGGTGAAGTTTCTTTTCACTTACCTGTACCATGCCTATGTGTCTGAAAAAAAAATCAAAATATTGACACTATGATCCAGCAGCAGTTACACCTCCTAGATATTTGACCCTATATGAGAGACATTCCCTTATTAATTGCCAATTTTTTCTTTGTTATGTTAGTTTTGGTTGGCTTGACATACTAAGTAGTTACTTCTTTCCAGTTATTTCACCCCACTGAGGGTGATTTTCTCATGTACAAGTTGAAATGCTGTGAAAGCTTCAGTACCTTTTCTTCCTTTCATGAGATATGTGCTTTTAAATCCTAGGTACTGCTTCTGCCTAAAAATTGTAAGCTAATTATTGTAACAAAATTAATTTTTTTCTTGCAGCTGATAGAATAAGTACTTATTTTGCTAGGAGAGTCAATAGATACATTTTCTTTTATATACAGTAGGAGCTAAAACTTATGAGTAATTGTGGAGTATTCAAAGTGCCTTTTGTTTCATCCTTAACCTCCAGAGACACAGTTATTTATTACATAGCTCTACAAAATGTCTACTTGAGTTTAATTCTCCAGATATAGTCCATTTTTCTCCTTTGTCCTGGTAAGGAAAAATTAGGAACTCTCCCTTATTGAAGGAAAATAACAGTGAATTTGAAGCCCATATCAGATGCAGGCTGAGGTGTTCACTTGGGAGTATTATCAGCTGTAAAAATTTTGCCTGTATTTCACGTTTGAGTTACTTCTCACAACACTTCTGTAAGTATTATGTATAACTGATTTAGTGTTGACAGACTGAATTCTTCAAACTTTTCCTGGCATTTAAAAGTAGATGAATCTGCAGTTACTCTGAAATTCTCACCAGTGACTTGCTCATGTATTTTGGGAGGGGATCTTTGCAGATCTTGAATACCAGAACACCAATCATTTAAGTGAAATATATTGGTTATAGTGCTGTGGTGTTAAAGTAAGAACTTAAGGATCTGAACACCACCATGCTTAGTACAGGCCATGTAAATACTCAAAGATGATCTTTGTCTAGCTGCAAGTCTAAGCCAGGATGTGGATTGTATGCAGCATTACATATAGAATTACATATGTTCAGCCTGGCAGGCTTGTTTGTAATTTGCTTTGATCTCCAGAAGTGCCGACTGCTTCTGTTATCACAGCAGAAATGATACATTGCTTTAATGAAAGAAAAGGTAGGACCACTGCTTTGGTATTCAGACTCACAGTATTAAATCTGATGAAATGTTTTCTCATTCTTGTTGAGCATTTATTGATCCCGAGAGCTAATGCTCCCACCAAAAAGCAAATTCACAAAACATTCAAAGAACACATTAGGCTTAGGTAGCAGTAACAGGCTTTGCTAAAAGCCTTGTTGCCAGAAGACATTTTCTCATGTGAGAAATTGATACTGAGCATCTTTGTTCCAAGACTTTCAGGTTTCTAGCACCATCATTTCATATATTTAATTGTAGAAGGCTGGAGAACTATTTTGGCTGAGTTATTAATTAAAATACCATCTGGAGCTGCAGAAGACTTGCAAAGATGTATTAGAGTACAATGAATATAATTAAGTGACTTTTACAAAACTAGCAATTTTTTTCAGTGAGTTGCTATTGGTTTCTTTCATTTTGTATGACATTCATAGTGAATAGAACTAATTTTTAAGATTTCTGCTAATTGCAATTTCATACCTCTATACCTTATTATCTATTCTATAAAATAATTGCCAGCATCACCATAGATCAGCTTTGCTCTATAATACTAACCACTGTATGTTGACTTTCTTTTTCCCTTAAAAAGATTCCAGCTTTTGCTTCCTGTCCCTGAATAATGTCACTCTGTGAGAAAATAAAAGGTTTCTGCCTTATCTTTTGTTTGACAGGATTTAGGGGAGTTTATAGCATTACTTCAGTTCCTTGAACAATCCCCACAGGAGCTCAGACACTTTCTTCAGAGGCTGTGTGAACGATTTTCACATATAATAGGAGGAAGTAGTCAAGACAAAGATGGAGAGATGAACTTTAGCTTGGATCTTGGCTCATGTTTCAGCACTACCGTGTTTGCTGTGGCATCCAGTTTTCAGTTTGTTTATGGTCCTTAACTTTGTGACAAATGTATGATATAGCACTGGAAAAAATAGACCTGCAGAAGTCACCTGGTTGCATGGTTATTGCACCAAGATGAACAGACCAATAATGTGCTGCTTAAGAAAGTTTGTTCCTTTGAAAGCGAGGTTGGGTTTTTTACTCATTATTTTCCCAGGAAGTTTCTTTTGGCAAAGTGTTCCCTGAGAGCTTGCTATTACCCTTATTAAGAACATCTATCTGTCTGCTGGTGCTGGTAGTTTGTTCTTATGCTGTAATATTGCACAGATTGTTGAGTTTGGGGTTTTTTTACATTATATGTTATTTTGAAAAAATGTCATCATTATGTTAGCTTTCAGGAGTTGGCACTACTAATTAAATTCAGCAAAGGAGATCTTGTTTCTTCATGCAGGTATGAACCCCAAAATAAAATTAGAAGACCCAAATAAATAAAGTGTGTTTCACACAGTTAAAAATAATTAGCAAAGATAGAGAAATACTTTTAACAGATGTGCATTATTTTTATCTCTTTTCATTCATGCCTCCTTGTTACTAATTTTTTTCTTAAAAAATCATCGTCTCGTTTTCTTCTTTTAAATTATCACTTTCCCTTTAATTCTAGTACTTTCTGGAAAAAACCTGCTCCTATTTTAATATATATATTCATAATGTATGATAATTTATTTCCTTGTTTTCTACTACTATTCTCTGCTGAACATACTCATTTCCCAGCACAATTGTACTCATAAAAAGTCTTGCTGTGTACGTTTTGGTACATGTGAAGTAAACAGAAGCAGAATTTCCTGACTAACTAAAAACAATAAGTTCTTGGCACTCACATTCCAAAGGCATTTTTGTGAATGTTGACCGAAAGTGAAGTGTCAACAGCATAGCAGAATACTGTTCAAACCTTCTGCCATGTTTTCTGTGGATCTTCCTTGCTAAATAGTAATTGGTTTCTCTACACCTCTTGTGCCTGCTTTCAGTTCTGAAATCTGAATGTTTCACTAATGCAATATTTATGGTCTGGCCAGTAGTTGAGAACAGCACTGTGTGCTTTGGCTCATCATATACTGTAATATATAATTAATCTCTTCACTAAAGCAAGAGTATCCTTGAAATAAAATAATGGTTAGTATCATGTCCTTTTAATCTTTGTGTTGTTTGGGTTTTTTACTCCCCTAGCTTTCTAGACTGCTTTCAAATTGATTTTTCACTTAGATTTTCTTGCCTTGGGTGTCATCTGAGCTGGACAGAATTACTGTATAAAATTCCTGTTTAATGCATTTAGCTGTATGCTGTATTCATAAACATTTCTAAGTTACACAAACAATATAAAAACAAACTAACAGGTGTTTCTTAACCACATTGTTTGTAAACAGAGTCTGTGTGGAACAATCTGCAGTGAAGCTGTAGTTCATTCATTGCAGAAGAGGAAAACAGCCATCAGTTCAAATTTGGCAGGAAGCACAGAGAAACCAGTATTGGGGGGAAAATGAGATACAAACAAATAAAAGCTAAAAGCTTATACGGAAATTCAGCTATTTTTCTTTTTTACAATGAATTGAAGGTTTTTATTGCTTCCAATTAACCATACAAATGCTGTCCAGGAAGCATTGCTCTCCTGCCATTTAGACTATTAATACAAATGGAAGATAAAATGCTGGCATCTCATTTAGTATTTTATTGATTAAAGTGGCTCTGATTACTGTGGTGTGTTGAGTTTGGTTCCAAAACTCTGGGACATTTAATGCTGGAAACTAATAATTGATCTGACAGCAAACATACTGGGACATATTCCACTGCTTCACTTGGGTACAGCCTGTGTTGCCTGGCTTCCAAGTTGTGGAACTGATGTGTTCATGCAAGAGAGACTGAAATAATAGGAAATTAATAAAAGGCATGTACTATAGAAAAACAAACAAGCAAAGCAAAGAGAGGTAAATGACCTTATTTATTTGTTTGTGATGGTTGGAGCTGCATTTAGCTGTAACACACACCCTCAGAGAAGTGAGTTCAGCCAGCTCCTAGTAGTCTTCATGTTCACCACCTCTGTATGGCTCATGAGTTGTCCCTAACATCCATGGGCAATCACTTCCTCCCTCAGATACCAGCTGCAGTGTTGTGCTTCTGATGGCTGGAGGGGACACTTGAAGAGAAGAACCTTTTTCATTTCCAAATTGCCTGTTATTGATCCCTCAGGGGGTTTTGTGTGCTTCCTGCACCCCTGGCTCCAGCCAGAACTCAGCCAGGACTTTGGCAGACCAACCTCACTGCTGGCCCTAAAGTCCCTTTTTCTGGGTGCTTCCTTGGCTGGAGTGCTTACAGTGCACTCAATAAGCTAAACTCTTTGTTGGCTGGGACCACTCCTTGTCATGCTAAGGATGTCCCCATCTGCCAGTGTCCAGCAGTTTGTCCCTTGTTATGAGATGAAGTCTCTCAGTACCCAGGGTGCCCTGAACAGTTTCCTTGTTGGGTCAGAACAGCACCAGCCAAGATGGGTAAAGATTTGCAGGACACATGTGAAGGATGGCTGTGATCCATAGCTGCTGTGCTATATGCAAACTTTGTCATGTTGTTGAGAACTCTTCCCAGACTAGACTGGTTAGGATTCAAAGGTGCAGCATTTTCACAGTCAGCTTGAGCTGTGCCCTCAGCCTGCTGAGCTCTGCTGCTGAGAATGTCAGGACTTGGTTTGGCCAAATGCTAATAATACTTGTAAGCTCTTTGTGGCAAGGATCATCTGTTAGTCTGTTTTTGTCTAACACCTCACCCCATGGGTCCTGCTCCATGGCCAGGACTCCTAGACACTGTGTTAATACAAATAATAAATAACAGTTACAAAAATATCACAGGCATTCCTATGTCATTCACAGCCTCATTTTAGACTGCTCTCCCAACAACTGTGAGTTTAATCTGTAGATTTATAATTAGCTTTATTTGCACTGAATAATTTAGAATGCTAATATGCAAATTTGGAGGGAAAGGGAACCTTTTCTGTGATAAAACCAAGAGAGAATGGTCACTGGAGATGTCCTTTTTTGAATGTTGTTTTCTTTGCTGAATGGAGACACACTTTTCTTGCCCAGCCTTAGCATGCTTTAGGAAAAAGGATTTGATTAAAAGATAAGAGTCTGCATGTTTAGGATTATCAAATGTCTTCTCAAAGATATTATTTATAAAATATAATAATGATTGTTTACCTTTTTTTTTTCCCCCAGAAAGTTTAGTAAACTGAAGGATTCCAGGGATAACATTTGAAAATTGCAAAAAGGAAAACAGTGCTACTGCTGAAGTGATAATGCTAGGCAGCTGAAATGGAAACTTGTCCTTATCATGGCATTAACCTTTACTATAAATGACAGTGTTTCCTTGGTTTGGGGAGGGCAGCTGGCTTCCAGGAAGAGCTCATTTTGTACCCATGAAAAATGCAGGTTGCCCACTGGAGTAGCTTTTAGATTTGCATTCAGATGCTGGAGTCCTTCTGCAGGTTCAGCCATGACTTGCCTTATGTTGGTTTAATGACCCTGAGTTGAGTATTTCAGAAATGGGAAGCTTTTGAAGAATAATCTCTAAGTATCTGTAAGTATCAGAAAAAATAATGGTTTGACAAACAAATGCCATTTGCCACATGGCTTAAATTTGCACTTAATGAAGGATCAGTGCCTTCCTTCAGCTCCTATCTTTGAAACAAAGAGCCTCCTGAGCAATGATTTATACTCTTCAAAACAAATGCCACTATTGAAGCTTATGTCTTCTCTTCATAGCTGGGCAAATACCACATGCTCTGGAGACATGTTCCATCTTCAGGAATTTCCAGTGAAGGACTTGGATGCCCTGAGTCTGTGAATGTGTCACCTGTGTCCTGTGGAGAATGAGGCACTGTTGCAGTTGTATCCAGGCATCTGCAATTTTTGTGTGTCTTCTGTTGCAAAATTGATTAGTTTACAATGAGGATATAAAAAGAAGCACTGAGCTGATGTACTGCAAGTGTTTAGGCCAACACACATAAAATACGCAGAGCTACAACTATCCATGTCTTGAAGCTAAATAAATACCAGCTAAATATCAGCTTTTGTCCTTAGCAAGGAAAACAAGACCTGAGGTTATGGTTGGTTTCAGCTGCTCTGGGTTTGGCATTCCTACAAATGACAGCACTGGCCTTCATATTAGCTGGAGTGGGCAACTGACCTGGCTAAAAAATACCCTTTGTCTTACAGCACGAACAGAAATGCAGGCAGGAGAGAAGGAAGAGGCTCACCAGGTAGGGAAAAGGGGTGTCATTCCATCAGTTTAAAATAGTTCTGAAGCTGCAGCTACAGAGTTTAAACTTAGATGCACTCCTTAAGGTACTGGCCAGAAGCAAAGGACACAGGAACGTGGGAAAGTCTCAGTCTTAAATCCTTCGTTTAAAGGTTGTCTGTGTTTAAAATTACACTTGGTAGTATTTTCACTCCCTAATTCTGGAAAGCCCCGCACAGGTTGGAGTCTGTAGGTCTGCACTATAAATACCATCTCTGATCCCCAACTGTCTTTTTAGTGGCATGTAGCCTCTGCAGCAGGGGACAGCTAGATCAATGTTGATAACCAGATCACAGCAGCAGTGCAAGTGTGAAAAGGGAGGGTACCTTCCCGAAAGCCCTTAACCTGAGAAGTCCTGGGGTGGCAAGCAGGAAGAGTTTTCACAGTATAGTCAGACCAACAGATTGGCACCTCGAAATGGTCCAGGGAAGCTCAAGCTCCCTTGACCTTCTCTTGTGAAAAGAGAGCAAGCAACAGTCTGTCGTGACCCCAGCCCTTGGGCTGAAGATGGTGGCAGAAGAATGCTGTCTCTAATCCCCTCCTTGGCTGCAAATCAACTTGGTGAGGTCTCTATTGCAGTTAATGTCTGTTAGCAACTGTTCGTACTGTTTCTGTGCTGAAAACCTTTCTGGGCACTCTTAAGTGGATTTATTTTAGATTATGTGCCTGTTGCTAGCAGGAGCCTACGTGCTGAATGCAGATGATGGAACGTGTCTTGCTCCAAAGATCACATTGCAGTTGTTTCCTTGACTTAAAGCAAACAAGCAAAAAGGCAAACTAATGGAAAACTGGTGCCTTAAAGATCCATGCAAAGTGATTTCTTTAGTTTAAGAGCCCAGTAAAATTCTGTAGTCTGTTGCTGTGGTCAAGAGTTCATAGAGGTTGAAATACCTGACACTGAATTCTCCTTGTCTCTGCATTCCTCACTGCTCCTGGATTAAAGCCATTTGCTTCCTGCTTGGCATGGTATTTTCCAATTGTAATGTGTTTCCTCTTAAATGTCCAGAGGTCTAATGATACTATTGTAAACCTGTTAAAATTAATGCTGCAGAGGAAACAGCTTAGTTAATTGCTTATGGAAAATACAGTGATAGGCTGAACTATCTGAGTGAGGGACATCAAAACAATTAACTATTAATCTTTTGAAAGCTGAAAAACCTTGTGATATTACGTGCAAATCTGCCCCACAGCTTAGTAGGAGAGTTGCACATTCATTTATGGACAAGCAATATAACTAATGGTCTAGAAAATTAATACTGCAATACAGAGGCAATCCTTAGCTCTTTGGAGTGGTGTCCTTCTGTTAAAGTCCTCACTATTGCATTGTGTCTGTTTGTTTCTGCCTCCTCATCTTCATGTGGGAAGCACTATTACTTAGATGGTGAATGTCTGTTTTTCTTTGGAGCAATAGTGCACGCTGATTTATTACTGCATGATGTGTGAAAGGGAGTTTTCTTTTCAGGGTTTTCAATGAGGGGAGAGTATTGTACTCGCTAAATGTGTGCATGCATCCAAGTGTTAACTGAGTTCAGCTCAGCTTTTTTCAGTCCATTCTGTTACACTATTTCTTTACCTCAGCTTTTCTCCTTTGAATTGTAGTAGTTCTCATGCACAATTTAGAACCAAGCTTGTGATACCCAATAAGGCCAATACTAAACATGATGTTTTTCTCCCTTGCCCTTTCTCTTCTTTTTTAGTCATAATGTTGGTATTATTTGGTCTCCTTTTACTGTTAAAGAGATACTACTTGACTTAATATGTTGCAAAGTGATGTTGGTGTGTTGGGAGGCATGTTGGACTGAGTGCCAGATTGTGACACGTGCCCTTGCACCTGTTGTGGGGCAACAACTTTCGGGCCTTAAACTGATAGGCCAGGCTGCTGATGCTCTTGCTGCTTGCCATTTTTAACTCTTGGGTTGGATGGGCGCTGTGTAGCTTGGCTCCACAGCCAGCAAATCCTGCGGGTGTTACTGAGCATTCCTGGATATTTCTCATACCTGTTCTTAATGAAAGCTGCCTCGTTGCTGTTGTCCTTTGAGTACTGTTTCTAGTTTGGCTGGGAAGAGGCTTGCTGGTTTTTCCAAAACCAATCTTAACCTTACCACTCCTGCCTAGCAACAGCATTAGGGATCTTGGAGCTAATGCCTGCTGTTGGCTTCCCTAAGTTGTCAGTAGGTCATTGAATTGTCATCTTTGCATTCAAGCCCTGATACAATGAAGTTATAGAGGTTCCTGTGGAGCTGCTTGGTGAGTGCCTTCAGGGGGAAGCTGCAGGCCTTCTTGCTGGTAATGGGCACGAGAAGATGCAGCACAATAAAAAGCTCAAGTGTCTGTGGGTCATAGGCTTACTGTGCAGGCAGCACCCAGTCTTTGACTACAGGAGGGATCCAAGGTCATTCTGGCAACTAAAGAGAGCTGAACTGTGAAGCAGGTCTGTTTCCTTGGCCAGCAGTGCATAGATCAGGAATGCTGGTCAGTGGTTTTTTTGGTTTTAACCTTCCTGTCCTTCCTATCTCCTCCTGTGCTGCAGCCCACAGCAGTAAATAGGACCATGCAATAAATGCCCTCTGCCTCTCAAGCCTGGTTTTCAGACCAAAGCTGGCAGACCTGCTAGATAAGAAGTGTGACGTTTATGTATTAATTTCTGGAGTTACAGGGATCAGCCGTAAAGCATTAACACCACTATACAGTATGTCCTCTGTTATTTAAAAGGGAGGGTAGTGGGTAGGTTCAGTTATTTGAGGTTTCAAGTAATCCAGGGCAATTTTCAATGTAATTAATACATGTCAGGAATTTGACCCTTGTGGGGATAACATGAAGTTCTAGATAACTGAGGTGATACTATAAACAAGTTGTGAAAATTGTGCCAGAAGACTGTCTGCACAGGTCAGTAGCACCAGCTAATAAAAAAATCTTAACTTTTGATCTAGAAAAGTATTTCATGCAACTTTCACTTGACATCTGCAGAAGCAGAAAAAAGCCTTTATTTTTGTACAATTCCTGGATGTTTTCTTTCATTAAGTTTCTCCTGTCACCCCTAAGGAGGTCAGAGTGTAGTTGCTTCTTAAACTATAGCAACTGCATGAAAAGGAAAACTTGAAATGTTCTGAGAGTGCCACATGCACCAGATACTGATACACTGTTCTGTTGTACTGTTTGTTTCTTTTCAAAGAAAATACAAGCAGATTAAAAAAAAATAGGAACTACTACTATAGGCTTGATACTGTAAATTGGAAAGAACGTATTTTGTGATATTTTAGAAAAAAAATTATGAACAAATGCAGGAATTGCATCAATCATTGGCAAAACTAGTTGCAAACTGGTAAATAAAATAGAATGGTTCCCAGGGAGTGCTGTCAGAGCTCTTATAACAATCTCTAAAGAGGTGAAGAGAAATAAGTACATAAGTAAATGTTGTGGGCCAAAAGAACATAAAATTTGAAAACAGATTCAGTGTTTACTAGGGTAAAACTAGTAAGGTAAAACAGACTAAGGTAAAAAAAGTAACACGACATAAAGTTTGTCACAGGAGGCTGAGTTTTCTTTTGCTCTGTGTGTTTTGAGAAGTCAGGCTAGATTGATCTTCTCCCTTAGTGTGCATGCCTGTATTTTATTTTTACACTGTTGAATAGTGACTGGGTGGAATCTGATATGTCAGTGGACTAAAATTTTAGACAGGGAAGAAGCAAGATAATTACATCCTCTTGGACAACTGCTGCAGCCCAACAAAAATTTGAGTAAGCAAGGTATTAGCAGAAATATTTTAGGGTGGGTGATGTTTTATCTTCAGCAATATTGCAACAGTTTTTTCTTGTTCTTTCATTCTATCTGAAACAACCCAAAAGAGCAAAATTCAATCCAATATTATGATAAGTTTGAAGGGAGGTTAGGACCTGTATCTTCAGATATCTCACGCCCATTTTTGTGCCTCTGAGAACTTTGAATGACAGTCAGCACTGACCAAAATCTCTTTTCCTGCAAAGTATCAACTTACTGATATGAATCTCCTCTTCCCTGTTATGCTATATGGCACCTCAAGTCAATGGCTTCAGGAGTTTGCAATTAAGAAAAAACACATAGATGCAGTAAAAAGGGACAGAGAGGAACAAGGTGTTTGTCAGTACAGTGTTATCAGCAAACTCAGTATCTATCTCCCATCAGCATTTCAAAGGCATAACTAATACAGAATTTTGAGGAGGATGATGGAATAGTTATAATGAAATTTAGAGGAGGCTACTTGTAAGCATGAGGACTGTGTATGAGAAAATCCAAAATCTGCCTAGAGTCAGCACCCACAGTATTAGACTAAGTTGGCTAGTTCCCAGGGGTGTTTGAGACCTTAAATGCTCTTTAGTCCTTACCCTCTGGTTGATCAGAGATTAATCCCTTGCTTTTTTAAATACTATTACCCAATCTCTTGAGCCACCCAATCCTGATTAAAAATTTACTTTCTAAATTATGATCCTAGAGAACTGAAACTCCTTGAATTCCAGACCTTAATATATTTCCTGAAGAACTGAGAGTTCTTGGTGTTCTCACACCTGTGTCAAAAATTCTTGCAGATAGTTTATCTTCCCAAGAGTAGTTCACCTTGCTTATTCTTTTTCCTTTGGCTGAAATTTGATGAGCAATACCAGAAATTCAGCACTTAAATCTTAATACAAACTATTGTGTGAGTAAAATACACGCCAAGAACTTCAAAGATTGTGGTCAGTGTACTCCATCACAGCCTCCAGTATAACTAACTCTATTATAAAAGCAGCTTAGAAATATTCTTGTTTTTTATAACTTTGCAGGTTGGAGAAATAAAAATGCCACGCTGAGGATAGGAAGTAAAGAGGAAAAACAGTCAACTACTCTTTGAGGATATGGAAGGTGGAGTTTAGGATATGCTAGAGAATGCAGAACCCTGGATGACCTCTGTGGTGTGGGTGTGGGCAACTCATTGAACAGTCTACTTAGGTTTGGCAGTTCTCACCTTAAGTTTGCTCAGGACAGCCACATCAGCTCTTGCAGGAGAGCAGCTTGATGCCAGTGCATTTCCCATTTGAGGGCAAATGGCCCAAATGGCTTTAGCAGTGCAGCACAGCACATTTAGGGATTTCCAGGTAGCCAAAAAGCCCCAGAAAGTGGGTGTTGCTCAGGTGCTAGCTGACTCTCCACAGTCTGCAGTCACAGACGTGCTGAAGCCCATCTGCAGTTCTGGGTTGGCTGGCACAAGAACATACACAGAGTATGCAGAACATGTGTGACCAGAGTCTGGTGCCTCCTGGGTGGGTGGACTCCTGTGCTGCAGTTTGGGCACTGTTCCTGCATCACCTAAGGTGGTTGATAGCTCCGTAGCCCTTGTATTTGGATGGGGCTACATCTGTTGACCTTGTAAACCCCAGGTAGCTCCTAGAAGGGTCTCCAGATTTAAGGGTTGACTGACTTCAGCAGTGCTGAGCATCAGCTGGTCAGTGCATTCAAGCAAGGCAGTCCTGTGTCTGATGAATGCATTCCCCAGTCGCCAGGAAGGGCAGTGTAGAAGTGCTTGCCAAAGCCAATAAGTCCTGCTGGCCATCAGCTGATTTGGGGTAGCCATGTGTAACATTTGCATTCTCCAGAAATCTGTGCCTATGGGAGTGGTTTGGAGACGTGAGCTGGATGGGGACTGGGACTCTGCAGTGCTTTAAATCAGCTAATTTGCTGGCATCATCTTATTGGTCCTGGAGCTAGTACAGCTGCTTTCATGGTCTTTGCTGCCTGGCCTAATAATCTTGCTAGACTCTCTCTACGGGTTCTACTGTCTACATATATCTCTCTCTGATCAACTCTGAGTCCTGGCTCTTTGTTGAGGAAAGGAAAAAAATCATATTTACATTAAATTTACCATTTTCCTTTATATAGTCTCATCAGCTAAGTTTTATTACATTTTTTATGTGGCATTAAATTGAAACAGTTTTCAGAAATAGCAGATGAGGAGTTGGAAGCTTGTTATTTGATGGAACATGAATGTCTCTGCTGGTTTTATTTGTGACTGTTGTGAGCAGGAACCACTGGCTATACCCAGGTAAGCTGAATTGTAAGAATGATTGGCTCTTTTCTTCAAACAAACAAAAGTTTATCTCAGGTCTGGCAAGGACAAAGGATATGGCATTAACTGAAGTTTTAAAAATAAATTATCAGTGATATCTGATTTGTTTTCCTTTTCTGTTCCCTTTACCAACAAACAAGACAAGCTATTCCTGCCATCTGTTTAGATCTGCTTCTAAAGACCTGGTGTGATGCATGTGATGAGCACATCTTCCTACTCTTGTTGCATTGTGTATTCTGAGGGGAAAGAGTAGTAGACCTCTAATGTGTTGAAGAAAACTGAACAACAGGATTATCAGTCCCGTAAGAGGACACATCCTTTCCCATCCTCTGTTCTGCTGTCCAGAGGAACCAGAACAAAGACATTGTGAAAGAGCTGGGAAAATAGGAATGCACCATATTAAACAAGTCTTCCTTTCTTGCTTGCTTTAATCATTGGTTCTATCCCATTAATCTGAGCAAATTCTGCTTCTTAAATACATTATACTATTGTACTACATTTTATTCATCCTGAAAGCTTAGTCTTCACAACTGCAAATTACACTGGCATCCAGATGTAATCCATGAATCCTGATTTGCAAGTGGCTCTTCAAAGGCATGCTTGCATGACTACTATAGACTTAGTGAACAGTAGCAATTTAAGTAATTTAAGTAGGCTATTCTGTGTAGTCAGTATAGGTTTGCAGCTACAATAACTTCAGGAATAGTCATGCTATTTCTTGAATCTAGAGACAGCTTACTGATGGTTGAAAAGAAATGGGGAAAAAAATCACTGTCAGACTATTGGGATATTCATCTTGCCATGAATATTTACCATAAAAAAACCCACCAAAACTGGAGATACTCAAGATCACTGATAATTATGGCCATGCCATTTAGACACCAAATGTGTGTTTTCATATCTGGGAAAGAAACAACCGACACATAGATACAGTATTGAAGTATTCAAAAATTCAAGCTGTTATACTGTATATGGCCAAAGTCACAAATTAGCACTGATTTACTGAGCATATTTTTGCACAGCTAGTTTGGTTGTCTGTAAAATTCACTTGCAGAAAATTGAAAATTATTCATATTCTTCCTGTTCCATTTCCTCACCAAAGTAATTCTAGACACCTAAATATGAAAGCTTTTTATTTATTTTTTCAGTGGAAGTAAAAACAACAAGGTAGGTTTTTCATGGGGAATGTGCTGGAACTTCATTCAGTAGAAATAGCCAATTAAAAAAAAAATTGTTGTTTTTGGA
Organism: Sylvia atricapilla; assembly: GCF_009819655.1. Classification (NCBI taxonomy): domain Eukaryota; kingdom Metazoa; phylum Chordata; class Aves; order Passeriformes; family Sylviidae; genus Sylvia; species Sylvia atricapilla. The sequence goes on along the minus strand of NC_089143.1, from coordinate 9,275,640 downwards.
CTTGAACAGCTTCTTTTAGAAGTGTTTTAAGGAGACCCCAACCTGAACATTTAAGAAGTCCAACGTGTTTTATGTAATGTTGGCATAAAAATGCAAAGCTGTGAGTGGAGGGAAAATGTGTGTCAGGTATCGTGTAACAGCAGCAAAAAGATTTCTGATGTTTATCAAGCCTTGAACACCACAGATTATTAAAACATATTCCTTGGCAATAAAGAGTAGATGTTTAGTTTGAAAGGAGAAGTGGAATTCGTTGGGTTTTTTGCAGAGGTCACGAACTGAACAGGAATGAGTCCTCCTTGGCGGTTTCACTATTTTGCTATTTGCCGTGGGGAATAGAGATTTGGTCTGATTTTAACAGCTACTGCCAGGCCCCCGGCCCCCACAGGCAGCTTTCTTGCATCTTTTGAGGCCCACCTACAGCAGTTGTACTTGGACAGAGGGATGAAGAGGCCCTCCAGCAGCTCAGGATGCTGTGTCCTGATCCCTGAGGTGGATTGCTGTCTACTGAGAGAAGTCCAACTGACAAGTGTTACAATTTTCTGGCCTTAAATGGAAGATCGCTTTACTTAAATACTAAGCAGAAGGAAACATACCATGTAAAAGCAAAAAAGGGGCAGGAAAGTAAAGTCATGTTAGAAGTGAGTAGTTACTGCAATTAGAAAAAATGTTATGAAGTTGCCAGGTGGTGCCCATATATTCAGTTTTAGAAGTTTGATGTCATATTGATCCTTATTTTAGGTACTGATTTCTTTTGTACCTTTACAGTTTCAGACCATAAAAATAAACTTTAGAAAATTTCAGCTGTTCTCTGACTCTGAATGTTCAGCTGGTCCAATATAGCTGGGTGTCACAAAACTTCAGATTATGTTCATCATGCACATATTTTCATTAAAACCCTTCGGGGATTATACAGTTGTGATGAAATCTGCTTCTGTGCCTGATTGGGAAGACAGCTGATAAATTACATGGGGAAGGTAAGAATTAAGGCTCTACCTCCAACACAATTTTGTATTTCTAATTAACCAGGTTCTTGTGTATCAGAAAAGCATTATGTATAATTCTCACTATTGCTCATTTCTGTTTCCTTTTTTTTTCTTCCTTGCCACCTTCTCTGGATGTAATGACAGAGAAAAAATTAAAGCAGTCAGTAGTGATCACAGGTTGAGAAGTATTTTTTCAGATAGTAATCTCAGAAGCTGCATGCAGATGCACTGATTATGCTTTGTGTTACTTGTACTGGTTTATAATAGATGATGCTGGTCAGACAATAATACAATCAGGTGGATTGTATTATTTTCAGGTGGAAAGGCTCATGATACACAGAATTTTTCCTCATTTTCTTCTCTGCAAGACCCACTCCATCCCAAAGCTATTTTGCAAGTTGAATCTGATGGTTTCCTGGAGCTGGGTCCCTTGAATAGTCAACACTGCTCTTCCTGGAAAACAAGGTTATTTTCTCTTACAGTCAAGTCAAAATATAGAAAGCAGGTGTTGGGTATCAGTGCCCTGGGATATCAAATGTGATCAAAGGGATCTCATGAAGCTTGGACTCTGCAGGCAGAGAAAAGAAGGCAGGTTATATGAAAAAAAAAAAAAAAGGTACTATCTTTTTTAGACTTGCTAGTATAATTAAGGAAAACATGGAATAAATCTTAGCACATACATTTGCTTTGCATAGGTAATCATGTTTACCACCAAAGTACCCCTCTTAGCATGAACACATAAATAGTTTTTAAGAAGTATCTGTTGTGCCATGGTTTGACACACAGTTGCCCTGACAGCAGTCTGTGAGGGCTCAGGTTTATTCAGCATTGTGTGGTTTAATTGATGACTGTACATAACACATGAAGGACTTAACTTGTGTTGGAGATTGAGCTATTTGTGGTGTTCCTTTGGACCAACCTAGGGCTGTACCTTTTGGGTGTATTGCTCATGAGGTAATTCATCTTCATTTATCTATGTTTTTTTTGTTTGTGAGGTTTTTTTATGCAGAGTCATAAGCTTTAACACTATGTCTAGCAAAAAAAAAAAAAAAAAAAACAACAAAAAAACCCAAACAAAACAACCCATACTCTTCCTTATTTAATGCTCAGGTTAGTTTCTTTGGTGGTCTCCTTTACTTAAATTTTGTTTTCAGAACATCTGGTGTAGTGATTCTTATGACTTAAAACTTTAGATTTAAAGTTTATGTATTTTTGTTTTCTTTAAGCAGTTTGTTCGGGTTGGCTGTCTTTTGAGTGCTTATAAATCCATAGTCAGACTGTACTTTCCTTGACACTTTGGGTCTGGCCAATAAAACGCCAATAAGCCAAATTTAGGAAACAGCATGTTCTCCTTAGTTTTGAATTTCTTGCCCATTTTTAAATTTTGCTGTAGAGCTCATTTGTGGGGACGACAGCTGCAGGGATGTGCTGAGAAAGGAATGTGTCCAGTTTCCCCAAAGGATATCCAGAGGGAACCATTGTGGCACTAGCTGTGGTTCCAGGGTTGAAACCCTTGATATCTGTGTTTAGGTTAGTCATATTCCTGCACTCATTATGTGAGTGCAAATAAAGCTCCAATTCATCTTCAGGACCTTTCTTCCTCTCCTTCAGACAGCACAACTGTTGCCAGGAGGATGGATAAGAAGTAGCTGCCACAGTTGGGAGCTCAGGTTGCCCTCAGATCATGACGTTGTGATGTTTCTTTCATTCTTGTCTCTTCTCTAGCTTATTCCCCAACCCACTCTGACATAACTTTTGTATTGACCACCTTCATAGCCCCACCATGAAGGCAGAGTGAGATAAATAATAGTTCTTTCCATCGTTGCAAAAGGAACCATGCCTTACATTTTTACTGGTTTTGTGTTTTTATCCATCTGTCTCTCAGTTTGCAAGGTGACTTCCCAGGGGCTTCTAGGAGTGCTTGAATACAATTCACTGTATGAGAACTTGTTTTTAACCCTGCTCTTCATGAAATTTATCAACAAAAAAAAAGATTAAAGGTGGGTAACAGAAGAAGTCATAAAACTGAGACCAAATCCCTCACAAGCCAAGCCAACTCTGGTACTAAAAAGCTGAGAGAGGGAGCTGCAGGGAAGGGGTGGAAAGGAAATGTTATGCTATTCTAAGCCATAGCATGACTGTTACCATAGAATATGGCATCAGATAGGGCACTCTCTCTTCAAGACCTAGTGAAATCTAACATCTGTTTGACATCTGGCTGTGATTTCATCAGGATCAGAACCAGTGAATAGCCTGGAAATGTTTTGGGGTTTTTTTCCCTGCCTGCCTATGTTCTGTTTTCACTGCTGTAAACAAAGCCATCTTAGGGTGTATCTTGGTTTTGGCAAATCTGAGGGAGTTCACATCATCTGATCATCATCTGCTCTCTCCCCCAAAGACATGGAAGTTGACTGAGCCCCTGTTTGTTTAAATGTTTTAGTTGTGCCTTCAGGGATAATGACCTGATGCAGCAAGGGGTAATACCAGGACCTACTTAACTAATGAAGTCATAGCATCAGCCTTGTGCTCATGCTGTGTGCACCCCTCCCACCCTCCCGTGGTTTGCTTTTGCCTGTTGGGTTGAAGTCTGCTCTTGCTCATGTTCTCTCCTTTGCTCAGCTTAGATTCATGTTATTGAAGAATTATAAGATTTTATACAACCAATAGCAGCATCAAAGCTGTGCACTCTCTTCTTGCTCTAGGCACTTGCAGGTTTTTGCCCTAGTGCGCATGGGTAGGAGCAGCAGCATCTAAGCACCTTGGCACTTCCAGCCAAGTGATGTTTGGAGACAGGTACTGAGACACCCAAAGGGAGTTGGGGTTGTTTGGCCTGGAGAAGACAAGGGTCAGGGTGGACTCTACGTTGCTCTCTACAAGTTCATTACAGGAGGTTGTAGTGAGGTAGGGGCTGGCCTCTTCCCTGGCCTACAGTGAGAGGATTAAAAGACATGATTTTAAAGTGAGACAGGGGAGATTCAGACTGGGTATCGAAAAAAAAATTCTCTGGAGGATGATCAGGCATTGGAATAGGTTGCCCATGGATGTGGTGGAGTCACATCCATGGAGGTGTTCAAGAGGCACTTGGATCTGGCACTGAGTGATGTGGTTTAGTGGTTCAGGGGTTATAGGGGCAGTGCTGGGTGGATGGTTGGACTGGATAATCTTGAAGGTCTCTTCCAACCTTGATGACTTTACGATTCTTTGATTTTTATCTTCAGCCAGACTTAGATATTACCTGAAGGTCGCTCAGAGCCATGTTTGGGGTTTCTGGTGTGCTTTGTGCAGTTGAAGTACAGTATCAACTGGCCCATTTCTTCACACCATTTTGTAGGTGTTTTTTGCCTTTATGACAAGAGAGCAGAACTGTTATTGAAGGAAACACATCTTTTACTTCTCGACTGCCCAAAAAGAAGCAGAAAAAGGCTGGGCTTTCTTGGCAAAGTCATCCTTCACCAGCTTCTCAGGAAGGCTCTGCCTGTGGAGCCGGACAGTGCTGTGCCCGCTGGGTGAGCCCTGCTCCTCCTGATTCAGTGTGATCATCGCGGGTTTACTCTCGGGACCTGCCTCTTACCCTGGCTGCGCTCCCGGTGCGCTCCTGGTGCGCTCCCGGTGCTGCTCTCCTCCCACGCCGTGCCCTGGGGAGGCCAGGATCGGTCCTGCTGACGGGCTGGTAAGTCCTGCTTGTCCTCCCTGCTCCCAGGGATCATCTCTTTCTGGGGTTTTTCCCCACTAGCATTTAATTTTCGTGGGTGAGGAGGCTATGGTGTGCTGGAATCCTTTCGGGATGTAAGCAGCGCTGTCTCCCCTTGCTGCTCTGGGAGGTGCCTTCAGTTGTGGTGTGCTGTCAGCCTTGTTCTTCTGTAGATTAACCCTCCTCAATTTCTAAGTGAACGCATCCTAACTATGATCCATTTCCTTCCAAATCTACTGATCTGGAGTTTGCCACAGAAAACAATTTTTTATGTAGTTCTGTTATGTATATGCAGCAAAACATATTGGATGAACAGTAAAACACAGACACATACATATATATTGTTAAACATATGTATATAGTTAAACATACACAGAAAAGTATGTTGGAGAAAGAGTAACACATACATATGTGTATGTCTATGTATATACATATATATACACTACATACACATACACATATACATATACATATACATATACATATACATATACATATGAAAAGTTCCCAGCCTTTCTTATAGAAGTTTTCTCCTGGTGGACTTTACCTGAATATTTCAGCATTTCTGTGAATCAGGCAATATCCACTGCTTTTATGTAGTTAATTTATCACCACTGTTTACTTACATAAGATGGAAAAAAAAAAGGGAATTAGGAAGAAATGTTGAGACCAAACAAAAGTATTTTAAGAGTTCGTTGGAAACTGCTCAGAAAAGCAGTTTGGATATTTTCTTTTTTTTTATTTTAGAGATCTTCTAATTTATTCTGGAGCAGGGAAAATATCAGCATTCCAGAAATGAAAAAGGCCACCTGTTTGTCTGCAGCTGTCCTGCAAAACAAAGAGCAGTGCTACTGGCATCTAATAATATCTCCAGCTTGCAGAAGTGGCATGTATTTGGCATTTTATTCAGAGTTCTGTGCAGACATACAGCTTGGCTTGCCTTTATTTTCCCCAAGTTTATCTCATCTGGGCCCTGCAGTAGCATCTGACAAACGATGGCTCCACAGTGATAAGCTGTAGAACCAATTTGCAGTGTGAATACAGTGAGACTGTTTTGTATGTATTGTGGCAGATGAAAGGAATGGAAGTGGGCCAAGTTCAAGCTGTTTGCCATTGCATCTGATCAGCAGATCCTATGGAGAGAATTTGCCTGCTGTGAATATTTGATTCTCGCTAGCTTGAACTATCTTGTGTGTTGGCAGTGCTACTGTGTGAATTTGCAGTGGCTTTCCAGGGTGTCTGTCCTATTCAGCTGCCAATTTCTGAGGGTTTTTTTACAGAGTTCAGGATTTTGTGCTCCACTTCCTGCGTGAGGAAACTTACTTAATGCTATACAGTGAACATTTTTTTCATATTCATAACACACAGGTTAAAAAAAACCCAAAAAATTACAAGTGAGCAATGTATTATCTTTCCCCCCCTCCCTCATTCCCTTCCCTCCACCTTCACAAAGGTGGAACTCCTCCACCACCTACTCTCTCTGCATTATCTTCAGATGATTGTCCTGGCAAAGTGATTTTGTAGAGGTGAGTCTGTAAGATTACACACCAGGAGGGATCAAAAGATGATGGTGTTGACATGCAGCTGTGAGAGCAGGAGCATTTTCCCCTTCCTTCCTGTGCATCCTTCTGACTAAGTTCTTGAAGAGTCAGTGTGCTGTGTCCTCATCTGTCCATGACCCTTCTTACTGGTTCATGGCTGGTTTTGCCTGGGAGTTTGCAGCTTTGTGTCTTGGTTAATTTTTTGTTCCACTGTTCAGTATGGTGAAACATTTACGCTGATAATTTTTTGTGTTCTATACTTGCAAGTAAATGCCATTGCTTGTAGTGCTGATGTAACAGTAACTGTCAGGACTCTGCTGAGGCAAGCAGAAAAGGGTTGGGATTTAACCTATCACTGTATCCTGTGTTTGTGTCCTGTCTGTCACCACACTGAAGCATTTGTCTTCTCTGTGCAGCCTATTTAGACCTGTAAATTTATAGATTAAGGATAGATAAAACTGTATACCTATCTGTGATACCTATAGATTACAGATTTATGATTTATAGGTCTGTATAAACATAGATATTTATGGACATAAAATTTTATATATTAAAATAATAGAGAAAATTTGCAAAATGTATTTAGGCTGTAACCTATCAGCTTGTTCCTCCTCTGTGTGTATAAAGAAGATTTTTGATTGTACAGTGGTATGGGATAAAACCAAGAGGAGCCACCAAGAGACAGTTGCAGGTCCTTTGGGGCTGTAAAAAAATATGTGCTGACCAAGTGACCAATACTGTGTCTACTCCAGCACTGCAGCTGCAGAAAGTAATGGCTGAGGGAAAAGCAGTATCATTTCCATTTAATGTATTGAGGAAATTGTGTGATAGTGCCTCGTAGGGGCTGCCAGTGGGACCAAATTCTGGTTGTGTGTCTTCTGAGACCACTGTAAAAGATATCACTGTTAGCTGAGGCACAGCAGCTGTCCACCCTGAGATCCTTGCCACTGCAGTGTGACCCATTTGCATGACCTATTTAACTCTGCCAAGTTGAAAGGAGCTGGGCAGGCACATTCAATGTGTCTTTTCAGTCACCTACTTAAAGTAAGGATGGTTTTTATATCTTGCTACTTGTAAACCTGGTTTTTTCTGCTTTCTTTAGTTTCTTCAGCAATGACAGAATGGCATTTTAGGTGACAACAAAAAATGCGTAGTTGCAGCTAACAGAACACTGAACAATAAATCCGCTTGAAAGATAAAAGCAAAATTTTCTGAGAACTGAAGAAATCAGTATCTGGTCAATGCAAGGTGTAATAATCCTGAGAGAAATCTTTGATGGGAGCTGGGTCTTAACTTTAAGACTCCTTTCTCCTTTCAATGGCTTCAGAGCGCTTTTCTCCAGTGACTCAATGGAACTAACAAATGTGAATTTCATCTGTACCAGAGCAAATCAGGAAAAGTTTAGTTTTGCAGTAGTATGAGATACATTTTTGGCTTGGGGTTAGGCAGCCTAGTCAGGTGTCCTTGAGTAAATATATCACTTGAAAGCATTTTCTTTGTTGGATTTTTCTTCAGTCCTTTCCAACAAAGTGCCATTTTTAGGACCATTGGAAAGTAAAAATTATGAGATTGTTAGCAAAAGCAAAAACTTCTTTCAGGGCTCACTGATTGCATCTTGTTGGCATGTGTTGTTATTTGTGCCCATACAAGATACCAGCTTTCTGAGGAATTGTTTGGGTGGTAGTGACTTTGGCAAATGTTATTCATATCCTGACCATCAAAATAAAAGCATGTAGCCAAGCAGGAGTAGGTGATGCTTTTCTTTTAGGAGTAGGCATTTGCTCATCAACAGAAGACCTGGGTTTCCAAACTGTGTAGCTGCCAAATAACTGGTATTTTTGTTACCACTTATCATAACTCAGATGTGAACTTCTGGCAGGCATAAAGATGGATGCAATTAGTTATCGTCGGCATTCCTCCTCCTTTGATTGTTTTCTAAGTCTATTAGGTTACTGTGACCTCTATGTCCTGTATATTTTTGTTAAATTTGGAAATACTGTTAGGAACTTTCTTTGAATGCTTTTGCATTTTTATTCAATTTATTAGATTTACACATTGCTCCACCAACCATTTGAGGGTGACCAGAACTGTCCTCCATCAAAGACTAAACATCAGAGTTATTCATGATGCAGTTGGAAAAATTATAATGCAAACAGTAAGCCAGATGGAAAATTTTACAGGCATTTTTTTTCATCTCGTGAATGATGCTGTCTCTCTGGGTTATGGGCTCTCTGCTCTCTCAACTGCTGTTCCTTTCCCCCCCTGGCTCCCCTCCAGAGCTGTTAAGTTGCAGCCAGGGAAGAAAGGGAGATTTGAACTCCTCTGAATTTTCAAGTCTGTGTTTTCTGTGGTGTGGCTGGCGAGCTTTGTGTGGGAGTGTTGGCACAGCAAGAGCCACGGCGATTAGCATGCTGCCTGCAGAACAAACTGGGCTGCTGTCCCCAGCCCCAGGAAGGGCCTGGGGGCAGATGTGGGGAGAGCCCTGCTCACCAATCCTGCTCTGTCATGCAGAGTGGGTGAGAGCTGAACACCACCAGGCTCCTCTGCTTCCCAGTTTCTGTGAAAACAGGTCTCCATCACTCGCTGAGGTTCTGCTCCTCTGTAACTCTGCATGTGGCAGCTTAGGTGCAGGTTCGAGATGACACTCCTTAAAGAATATCAGGCTGTACTTGTCCACACATCTGCCATTGCAGTTACTGATCTAGGAAAGTGTATATCTAAAAACCTATTCTCTACTGGCCTGCAAGATTTATCCATGTAAAGCATATTCACTGGTTCTGTAACAGGGGAGTGGTGTACATGCTCATGTATAAAACCTGTATAACTGTATGTGCACACATGCAGATTCAGTCTCCTTGGCGCAAACCAAAGTGTCATTGCTTGGACTTGGTTTGAAAGAGACTGACATCAGTTTTTACTTAGCCTCTCTTAGTTATTGACTTTTAATTTTTACACTTTGAAAAGAGTAAGTCCTCCATAAGAAGTGTTACGAAGTTGGTGTTTCTTCGTAGAGACAGTGGCCATGTGAAGTGTGACTTCAAGGTTTGTATTTCAGGAGAAAGCACCTATCTCTTTTCTCAGTGGCTTTTGACTGGTTACTTTTGGAGAGGCAGGAGAGCAGTTGTGTTAACTGGCTTGCTCATATCTGACATGTGAAGTATTTTCTGAAAAAATTGCTTGCTTAAATGGTAGTGGGCTTTTTTATCTACTTTATCTGTTCCTCCTGCTCCCTTCAAAAATCCTGCCTTTTCTACTTTGTAACATGCTGAGGTTGTGTGGCAGCCTCCAGCAGTAGGTAGAGAAATTACTGGGCCTTTTTCAGTTAAAAAAGTTGCTAACATCTGTATTTGAAAAGAAGCAAGTCAAGAAGCTTGTTGTAGTTGCATATCTTGGGGAAAAAAGAAGAAGAAAAAGGTTTTGTATGTATCTGGTTTTCAAATAAAATCTACACTAACTTCTTAAATTATGAACCTGGAAATGTCTTTGGTTTTTCATGTAGCTAATGGTATGACTGCTCATGACCAGTTAGGGAAAAGTTGGTTTGGTAAGATTGTTTTTTTCAGTTAAGCTGAGTTTAATGTGTTGAGGTTTTATGTTTTTTGTCTCTTTTCAGGATAATATAATATTATTCTTAAGAGGCTGCAAAGAACTGGGCCTTAAAGAATCTCAGCTTTTTGATCCTGGTGATCTGCAGGACACATCAAACAGAGTAACCATCAAGTAAGTACAACAGCAGTTTGTGACTAGTGTGTTACAGTTTCAGGTGCTTGTGATGCAATAGTAAATATTTAAGAATGAGCAAAAAGGCTGTAGAATTGTACTTCGTGTAAGACAAATAGGAAGCAGAGGTTTGGGAAACTTTCAGTGTTGGGACAAATAGATTGTTCTGTTCAACAGGTTTTGTCCCAGAGACATCAACCACAGCTCTGTAAAATAGGACAAGACTTGGAGAATGCTCTCAGGCCTGTGGTGTGACTCTTGGGGGTGCCTTGGGCAGGGCCAGGAGTTGGAATTGGTGATCCTTGTGGGTCCCTTCCAACTCAGTTTATTCTGTTATTTTGTGAAAATACTGTCTTAGTTAGGCAATGAGATTCCAAGGCACTTAGGGGTTTTCCTAATCTAAATTGATGACATTCTTTTTTTGTCTGTCCAACTAATAAAATATTGTAGTCTGGGGGAAAAGAAGTCACAGCTCTGCTATTCCTGATTAAACTGTTCTGATGGTGCAATATATAGGACATTAGAGGCCTCAGATTGTATGAGATGCAGACATAAGCATGGTCCCTTCACTTTCATGCAAGAGCTACAGGTTGAGACACACAGTAACTTGGCTCATAAGAATCTCTGTGAACTGGAAGTGCCACAATTTAGATAGTTTTTCACCAAAGCCACACACCCACTACCACACAAATTGCACAGGCCCCCCTCACCTTTTAAAAGCAAAAGCACCCCACACTCTCATAAAATTAACAAAATTTATAATTGGTGTTATTTAGAAGTTTTCCTGAAAGTTTTCCTGAAGTTTTCTTGGGTCTGTCTAATAATCTATGTACTATTACAGTTATAACAGAAGTTATTGCTCTTCAGACAAGCAAATGCTGCTGAGTTGATTGAACAGTCTAATTTCATTTGGCCAAAAATATCAGTAATGAAATCCTGGTGAGACATATCCATTTTAGAAAAGTATATGGAAACAATTTACTAAATTTCAGTAGCATTTTTTTATTCCTTTCTGGCAATGGAAGCTGGGCAAGTGTTCATGGTGTTCAGGCATTGTCTGGGAAAATTCAAAGGCTCTGAAAATCAAACTGTTTTAAGGAATACCATTTTTTTGCTCCTTCCCAAGATTCCGACTCTAATAGGAGGTCCTTCTTGCCCTCTACATGGCAGTGAGGGAGGGCTATGTAATGTATTTCTTCTAAATCTGATAATACTTCAATGAAGTATGTTCCTCATGATATCCTGTAAAATCATTACTATGGTTGACTGGAGAGAGTCGCAAAACAATCCGTAATCTTGATATAAAACCCTAATCTACATATGAAACCAGAGAGGAAGAGCCTTTCTCATAAAAACCTTAATTTTTTTGGGTTGAGGATGGATGGAGTACCTTGGTGGAGGCAGGTTGAGAGGCTTTGGCTAGGGTGGAGCTGGAAGCAGAGCTGTTCAGTGTGTCACCAAGTTAAACCTGGCATCATAAACCCCACAGAGCTGGCCTGGCCCTGTGCTGCATGGGAAGGCTTCAGAGAAAGCAGCTGTGGAAATGAGCCAAGTTTTCCTAGCACTGTCCAAGTTCACGCTGAGTAACTGAGTTGAGGTGTACAAGCCAAGTCCATGACTGTTTTAGAGAAATATGTTGAAGGCTGTCTTCTGCTAGCTAGTTCCCAAAGCATGAAGGTGATTTTTTTTCCCTCATTGAAGACTTCTGGGTGATTTTTTTTTTAAACATGGTAAAAATATTATTTGTTCTGTGGTAAAGGATGAGTATGACATTATTGCACATGCTTAAGATAATAACATTTTAACAATTTTTTTCCATATAGATGCTAATTGAGGCATGCATTAGATCTATTTTTTGGATCACTTTGCTTATAAAAGTTATGAGCTAATGCTGTAAGGAATTTTTTTGTGACTCTTTTCCACTGTTATTTTACTAAGAAAAAAAACAGGACTGTTCTATTTTTCTTATTGTGTAGGTACTAGTGGACAAAATTTTGGCTTAAAAAGATGTTATCAAAAATACTTTGTTTATCATTGCCTATATTTAGGCTTTTGTTGTTCTGACAGATTTGAGTACATTTACTTTCAGTTTTGTCAGATAATCTTTAATGCTGGAGTGGTCTAACTGTTACAGTAGAAGACAATTCCACTATAAATAATCAGGACACAATCTTTACTAATTCTAAGTAGTCTTATTTAGTTTTCAGCACCTACGTATTTCTTTCATTTTTTAATGCTTTCTTTGCTGGATTTTGAAATGTTTATGTTGTTTATGTTTGTACTTTGTTGTTTTTAACATAAAACTCTTCCATGAACTTAAGAGAAAAAAATAAATCAAGAAGGATGATGCCAATGTTAAGCCTGAGTGCTCAAGTATACATTTTAAAAAATAAATGTTTTCTGTGGCATGTTCTAAGTGGCAGGGTCTTTGTTGCTTCATCCATTCACTTTGTTCTTTGTAATGTTTGTTTCCACAGAAGCATCCACAATATTTCCTTAATGTTTGGTGCTGCCTCATAGGCTGGTTCAGTTGCTTCCAGAAGCTGTATGGGTTGCAGAGCAGAATCTGACTGTTGGATAACTGCAGAATGTATTTTAGCAGTGAGGACTTTTGTCTTCCTTTTTTTAAGAAATCAGCAACTCTGTTTAAAGGAAATATTTTGGCATTGTCCTACTTTACTGTGGGACCATTATAAACACATTTTCTTTTTGTACTCTCAGAATTCTAGCTTAATGATTGAAATAATGGTGACAAAATACTCCCATGTTATGAATAAATGAATGTGTGAACTACATCTTCTTAACTTTCATGTGTTTCCAGACAGCAGAAGTATTCGGCAGGCTTTTGTTAGGGAAAATGTGATCTGCTGCATACAGCCTCTTGGAAAATATGTCTACTTTCTGATTTTATTTTTTCTTTAATCTTTTTATGTGTTTTTGTGTGCAACCAGGAACACTGACTATAGTAGGAAGCTGAAAAATGTAAGTACATCTCTTGGAGTTTTTCTTTTTGCCTGGTTAATCCTGTTATTGACCTGATCAAGAGTTATGTCAATAAAAACATGAGTGTTGCTGAAAAGTCTTTCTGAATACAAACCTAACTGGGTTCTGCTGGAAATTTGGGTAGAGCTGCTATGGTTCAGCAGCCTTACAACAGAAATAAAATAGAGAACATTTGTGTCTTCTTAGATACTCTTAGATGAGTGGTAAACAAAATGATTTCTGTGCTGACCAGTGTGATGTTTGCTGGGAACAGTCTGATTCACCCATGAAGCCACACTTTTGTAGCCCTTCACAAATATATAGGCACAGAGTACAGTTGCACAAAGCATTTAAAATGAAGCAAAATGATCATTAAATTGGCATGCAAGGCCTTACTGTCAGGTTTGCTAGCTTTCTCTCTGTTCTTCCAAATAAATCAGTGTTTCCCCAGAAAGACTATTTCCATTTAACATCAATTTCCTGTTAATTTAAACTAAGGGCAATGCTATTGGATCCTGTACTTGTTAGCTAGAAAAGAAAATGTCTTAACTTTGCTGGTCTCAGTTTAAAGCCTAGCAAGCTGTCTGTCCTTAGTTATCTGTAAACTGGTAAAATTTTTATTTGGCTTGAATCCTTATAATCTGATAGGAAATGCCAAGGTTTTTTCTAACAACTTTGAAAGCCAGTAATCATAACTTCCATGACTGGAAGCAAAAAACCCCCAAACAACACCCACACCACCCCCTCCCCCCAAATTGTTTCATCCTGTCTTTTCCATCATCAGCAGAGTAGAATCTTCTGCACCCAGCACACAGATTTTTAGGGGAGAAATTCAGCTTTGCTATTTTTACACTCTTTGTGGGCACTGGCTAAACATCTCTGTACAGATGTATTCCTTTAAAGGTGAAGTTTCAAAAGTATCCTCCATAATGTGCTTGTAGGCACTATATGCTTTCCAGGTGCATGATCCTGCAGCCTCAGCTGGCAGCCAGCCAGAATTGCTTGCAAATGTGAAGTTTTCTGCCTTTTTTTTTTTTTTTTTAATCCAAATAAAGAAAGGAAAAAGAGAGAATGTAACTAAATGCTAGCAAGAATAAATAAAAACACCAAAAATACTGTAACCTTCATATATGAACTGAATGGCAGAATGAATTTGACAGTTTCCTGATTGCTAGAAATATTGCTATTTGTGAATATTTTCATTTAAGTTGAGAATGCATACTATAAGACTTTTTGCATTGAATTTGTCAAGTGGTGTTGGTTGAAGGAAAACAGTTCAAATAAAGATTGTTTCAAAATCAGTACTAGCAACACCACCTCCTTTCGTTCAGCACAATAGTCTTGATTTGGATGTAATTTTAAAAAAAGGGAAACGTTTTTGAACTTTATTAAAAATTTTACTCAGTTTTTTCATGACATGTATACTACTTGTAAACAGAAGAAAAATGTAAACTATATTTATATATAAAATACATATTTTACATTATGTACCACAGTTGTTTTTAAACAGAAGGTGTGTATGATGCTGTATCCTATTCTGACAGGGCCTCAGCTGAAGTACTGCAGAATTTTGGACATTACACTTAAATGAAAGATGGGGATGCCAGAGCAAACTGATAAGAAAGGTCTAGCATGTTGCTGAGGAGGAATGTGGATGCATGTTTTAGGGAAGAAGAGTGTGAGAGATGTTTGTTCCCAGTGAAATCCCCCTTTGGGATTTCTGCTAGTCTTGTTTCCTTTAGTTCACTATATAGCATGAAGTATATGGCCCTGTCCCATCAAAACATAAAATACTGTATTTCAGTTTATCAATCTTTTTTGATGCAGTTAATTGCAACTATTATTTATTATTGTTGCGTCTCTTTTCCACGTCAAAATATTTCCTGTTCATTCTGCAGTTAAATACTTTGCAATGTCATGGAATATGCTAAAATAAGGAGCATTAAATGAGAAAAGGCCTTAAGTTCTAGGGCCATGGTTTGTCATTTTTAACCAGTGCAAAACACAACACTGAATTAAATTACCTTTGATGAGCAGTTTTCAGCCCAAATAGCTGCTGCACAGGTATTACTAAAGAAATTGCTCTAAGTGGAGACATATGTGGGTGCAGAAAAGGCCTTTCCCTGCATGGTATAAATGTCAGCATCTTTGGATGTATTGGATGTGACCATCCTAAGCATCTTAATTTCTCATTTTCTAAAACAAGTGCAACACCAGCAGTGTCAGATCAGATATCTTTGCTACTTGCAAGAGCAATTCTTGGTCTTTTTCCCTTACCAGTTTTAAATGGATTTTTGAGTTGTGGAGAGGTATCAAGTCAGAACTTTAATGAAATCAGTAACTTTTGCACTGCAGTCTGATAGAAACAACAGATGCTCATGGCTTTTGATTAATCTCAGGCTAAGCAGTTCTTGAACTAGCAGGAGCCTGGAAAGAAATGTTCCTGTGTCATCTGGTTACTTACATTAAGGTGATTAAAAATGTGACTCCCTTTTTTGTCCTTGAAATAGACACATATTTAGGATGCTTTTAGGCAGGCAGATATTCTAGGTACTTTCCTTATTACCTTGGTCTTAATGGTTTTCATTAAAGACTACTAATCTTAGTATTCTTTAGGGATTTTTTTTGTATTGAATTTAAAAACAAATGTATTTATGCGTGTCTTCTAGAAGTTTCAGATCTATTTGTCTAGCTTTTCTACTCAGATCCATATTTTCTGTTTATTTTTCCAGGCAGATATAACAGTTTTATTATTTTTATTAAAAATACCAGGGAGATAATATGTTAAGTTCCATATTTTGTAGGACTGTTTAAATTTTCATAGTTGTCTGATGTATTTATGTTTAACCTTTGACGGGCACTTCCCTTTCAATTCTGATTTATAACAAAATTTTGTGCTGCTGTGCAGTTTAGAATAAATGAGGGATGTTGCAGGGAAGTAAATTTAGCTACTGTGGAGATGGCTGAAATTAATTCTTATTAACTTCTGCAGGTATTAGTCACCATTTATTGGCTAGGGAAAGCAGCAAACAGCTGCACGTCATATAGTGGATCAACCCTGAACCTGAAGGAGTTTGAAGGCTTCCTGGCACAAATGAGAAAGGTATATTTTTGTTATGTTTTGGGAGTGAAAATTTACTTCAAGTTATTACTCCAATAAATAAATCTTTTATTGCTAAATAGGAGTGAAGGAGGGCTGGAGTGCAAATTACTTAGTAAACCTCTACTTACATCAAAAATATTTCTGATTCTACCAAACTCTGAAAACCACTTGGGCAGCCAGCTTTGTGGCGGTATCACTGATGCAGCAAGTGATGTGAAATAGGGCTTTAGACTTGTCATGTGGCTCTTTCATCTTAATTTCCGTGCGTTTTGGTTTGAGTTGTTTTCATTTATGACACCAAGTTTTAGCTAGAAGAGCTCAGATTCAAAACGAACATGGTGGGACTCACAAGAGCACAATTTTTTCTTCTTTAAAACATTCAGTCTCATGGGCAGCTTTTTTGGTTTTGTGTTGCAACATAAAGCATCAAACCAAAGGATCTAAATAAAGCTGAAGTGGAGGAGAAAGAGATTATATTTCACCAAGGGCATAGTTAGGATAAATCTGTTTTTGCCAAGCTCTAAATTCTGGCTGACATCATATTTGGTGGTTTATGGTGGGCTGATCTCTGTTGGAAGGGAAAAGTTGTGATCCCTGTAGTGTGGTTTGGGGATTTTTGGTTGAGCATTCTAGTATGCCCTGAACCTCGACATCAGACACTTCACCTCATGGTTCATGCTTAAAGCACTGATAACCAAACCTGCATTTCCTGGGGATGGAAGGGGCAAGGAGCAGGTGTGGAAGAAGACTGGCAGCACCATGTGCTGGCACCGCGTGTGTTGGACATAGATTTGTTCTGCAGTCCACAGAGCCTCATGCCTGCTCTTCCCTCCTCACCTCATGTAGCAGCTGTGTCATGACAGTAGAGTTTGGGGACCATGGGAGACTCTCTGGACTTAAATTCTCCTTGAGCTCTGTGCTGCTGCTACTGTGCCACCTGTAGCTCTTCATTCTGGGGTCTCACAGGGCCAGCACCACTGGGGAAGAAGAAACGCTTGTCTGACTGATAGCAGTTGCTACACCCTGGTGTGACCCAAGAACCTTAACTAGATGAGTAAAATTCCTGTTTGTGAGCCCAGTTCCTCTGAACGAGCAGGTGAAAACAGAGAGGGGAAAGAGAACATCCTGCTTCTCTGCAGAATTTTATTTTAGTCTTCACTTTAATGACTTGTGCTTATCACTTGGGACTTTGAAACTTACGAGTGATATAACTGAGCCTAAGCAATAAAAAGATTAAGTCAGTACTTGAGTTGTTTACAAATAGAAGTAGGGAAGGAGCAGTTCACACTCCAAAGAATCTGAAAGGTGAAAGAAACCCAAACAAGGGAGCTAGCACAGAAAAATAGCCGAAGTGCAGTTTGCCACTATGTTAGTGTTGCATAGTATCATGATTTGTTTTTTAATGTTTAATCTCACACCATGAGGCTCCTCTTTTTCCAGGTGATACTTACCCATGAAACTAATCATCAGAGCATTTTGGAGGTCCTTTCTTGGACCCTTTTGTGAGATGAAATAGATGAAATGCAAAAGGAAGCATTCTCCAGGGAGCTGGTGGTCGTGAAGGGCATGGCTGGGCATTGCAGAGTGCTGCAAATTAAGGGCAAAAGCAAGAGGCTAGTTCCTGATTTGTTGCAAATGTTGAATCTGGGAGAAGGGTAGTCTCATAAAAGTTGAAAGCTATATATGCCTTTAATGCATAAACAGAGCATTTTGCAGTCCTGAAAAGTCTTATTTAGGGTGATGCTGCTGTGCGGGCTGCTGGCGACTTCTTTTATCACGTCCCTGCTCTGGTACCCCTGCAGTATTTCCCACTGGCAATTGTGGGTTTGTATGTTACTGCATTTGAAGAGGATTTGGTTGTAAAATACAACATGTTAATCATGCTGTGCAACACTCTGATGTTCTTTATAGCTGAGCTAGAGTGATGAAAAGACACTTTATCACATTCTCTACTGGCATTTTTTCCACAGATTTTAATAACTAAATTGACCATAAATTCAGCGTGGTTTAGTTTTTCTGTTGTAAATCCTCCCTAGCCTCCTTTTTTAATAAGCAAATCAAAAGACAGCTCTGATGTAAGTTGTCTCAGACTCATCTTTTTCTACTTCTCATGCTGAAGGGGATATTAATTTCTAATTTTATTCATGTTACTCTGTTTTTAATTTCATTAACTATTTTGAGTACTCATTCATATTTACTTTTAAACTAGAAAATCCCAGTGACAAAACAGCCATGGCTTTTTGATTATATTCAGTGGGTGGAACTTCCTGGACAAATGCATCTTGTATTTGGCAATCAGACTTTAACTGCCACTCGGTGACATACCGTGTTTTTAATTAGATAACATGAAAGCCTAATGCACTGTTGTGTGTCATGTCGTGGTGTTATCAGTCCCACAGATAAGCACATTCCCACTGATAGCATTCGGGAGATGACGTTTGTTCAAGGCAGGACAAGTACCCGTCTGTGTGACGGCATTGTGTGCCAGAGTGTCTTTGCCAAGGGGAAAGC
The DNA here is from genome assembly GCF_009819655.1 of Sylvia atricapilla. Taxonomy (NCBI): domain Eukaryota; kingdom Metazoa; phylum Chordata; class Aves; order Passeriformes; family Sylviidae; genus Sylvia; species Sylvia atricapilla. The sequence continues at coordinate 9,257,109 of NC_089143.1, read as the reverse complement.
TGTAAAGAACATGTTTACAGAAGTCTAGGATCCTGTCCTGGTGCCTGCCTCTTAATTCCTAGTGAGCAGCATGCAAAATTAACATAAACAGCCCATTGAAAGTAGGTTCTGCAGAACTCATTAGTTCACAATTGGACTGTTTTCAAACTCTGGGAGATATTGAATGTGGGATGGGGCTTTTTGCCCAGTTGAAAGTCCCTGTAGCTGCTGAGCAATTCTCTGTCATTCAAATACAGTAATTTAGGAAAATGGAAATGTGCCTAAAGATTGAGAATAGCTGATTGGTATGAAGGGATGAGTGGATTTAAGGAATTTGGATTTTTTAAAAGATTTTTGGATCGTGTCACAAACGGGATTTTCATAGGATTTGTAGATTTGTTCTTGGCTGTGTGTAAATCATGCAGATTTCAGGGAGATTTTGGTTGTCTATTGTTTCTGTTAGCATTTTAGTTCACTAAGCAGAATTGGGAAAGGAAATTACATAGGATTCCTTGCAACTTTTTAAAATGCATTTTATCTGTTTTTAGAATATATTTTCACTTCTGTTTACTGCGAGGTTACTTAATGGCATTACCACAGTTTAGCTTGGCCTTAGGTGACCTTTGCCGCTGCCCTTAATGTGGAATTTTGGCAGATTAGTAGTGAGTGGCACTAATTAGGCCTTCTTCCTGAAAAGTTTGCAGTTTGGTCTGATGTCTCAGTCCTGCTTCAAGCCTCCCTCTTGTTGGGCAGGGGACTGTTGGTGTATTACCACAGTCCTCTCTCCATCACTTTTCCAGCAAACTCACTTTTTTGTGGAGGCAGCCCGCCATAGCCTACTGTGATATTCCTGATTGATCTTCTCATTGGCAATACTAGTGACGGGTAAAACCTTCACAGTCAGGGACAGTGGGAGCTCTGCTCAATATAGCCATTGTGCTTCAGCTAGTAGTAAGCAGGGGGTGCTTCTTAATTAGGAATTAATATTCAAATGCTTCTGGGGAAGAAAAAAAAAATCACATTCCAGCCTCTTTGGGTCACAAAATGTCAGTCTGATAATGGCGCCCACATCTCTGACTTTACTTACTGTCGGGGGAGAAAAAAACAGATTTATCTCTGAACAAACTTAGTTATTTTTGTTTTTTCTCAGTCTGTGCTATTGTAATTAATGTTAAGACACTCTAAAACAAGGGATTTATTATAATGCAAGGGTGAGGATGGCTTCTATTGACCTTTCCCTCTGCTGGAGTTTCAGTGTTTTAGTATGTGCTGCTTGCACTGGAAAGAATTTATAATCACAGGGCTGTCAAAGACAACCATTGTTCTCCCTGCTCTGAACATGTGGGTCAGCTACAAGTGCTTTCATATCCCCCAGAGCCAGGAGCTGGCAAAGAGTAAAGAGCACAACTGAATTCTTCTGAGGCATCGGGAAAAGCATTTTGCATATTTTTCATTGCTGATTGCTTGAGAAAGACATCCCTCTTTCATAACAGGAATTTCTCTTCAAGGTAGACGGAGGCTGAAGCACACTGCTTTATTATTTTGCCGAGCTGAAGCAGCAACAACAAATTCTGTCTGCTGGGGTCCTGGCCAGATACAATAGATGGGCAAGGAGAGGGGGGGATCTTTTGGAAAGCAGCAAACTTAAACCTGATGCAGGCACGATGTTAAAATTGTAGTGCCTTTGGCTGTGCTATGGACTGTGGACGACAAGTCAAGTTTCAGGTTACTTTCACTTTTGATCAGTTTATTAACTGGTCTGTTGGAACTTTTTCTCAGTTCATTGTACTAATCTAACGAGAGTAGCTTGTTTTTAAACAGCATAAAGCTGGGTTATTGCAAGCTTGCGCTTTGTTTTGAAGGGAAGAAGGGGCAAAACCCCAAGGAAACCCTTTCCTGGGGAGGAGATTTTTTAGCATTTGGGAAGATGCTTTGTTTTCTGATGTGTAGTGCATCTCACGAGTGTGTCAGTGCCTTCTTTATGAAGAGGCTCCCGCTGTATTTCCATGTAGGAAACGGAGGACATTGAGAGCCCCAAGCGCAGCATTCGTGACAGCGGCTATATAGACTGCTGGGACTCCGAGCGCAGCGACTCCCTGTCCCCGCCTCGGCACGGCAGAGATGATTCCTTTGACAGCCTGGACTCCTTTGGCTCCCGCTCGCAGCAGACACCGTCTCCAGATGTAGTGCTCAGAGGGAGTAGTGATGGTAAGTACCAGGCACATGCATAATGTGACACAGAGGTAATGTTTCTGGAGTAAATGTGCCACTCAGAAGCTGCACACAGCCTCTGTGTCGGGCAAACCCGCTGGGAGAGCTTCTCTGCAAATGCTGATCTGTGCTCCCTGAGGTGTAGATGACTTTGCCCACAGCTTACCTGAAGTTTCTCTCAAGAGAGCGTAGCATTGGGAAATGAGTTACATCATTGCAGTGTAATTTTATGATGGGAAGGGTGTTTTTCTGGGTTTTGGTGTAAGAGGATGTTATGCAGACTCATTTTAACTTACAAACTAGGCTAAGGCAAGAAATAAAATCACAGGAACAGAGTGCAGCGAATTGTAGTGAATAAAATGTTTGCTTAAGTAAATGCAGGGCCCATAAATGACGTAGAAATATTTTGAGAATGTCTGATATTTGACAGAGTTTTGAAGTCTGATGTACAGCACTTTATCAAATGTCATTTATGTTTTTATGGCATTTAGAAAAATTAGTAAATGAATACTTCCCAGCATCAGAGCTTTGTACACATTTGTGAGAGGGCAGGCAGCTCTAGGCATACAGAAGGGCTGCTGCTTCTCTGCCTTCCTTTTCTGATTGAAGAGGTTTTCAGAAGCTTGTAAACACAACATGCTGGATGAAGGATTTGCTAGGAATAGATGTGGAGCGTGCACTTAGGTTACAGTCACGAGCAGGATTCTGGTTTAGGACAAAAGGATGCATGATGGAGGCTCTTTCTGTGCAGTTACATTCCTGATAAACAGATGAGTAAGTCAAACTTCATCATCAGATGAAATTATGTTGCACACATGAATCACATCTCCTTAGTAATATTGTTTATTTAATTTAAAAAGGAAAGGCAGGAAGACTTTTTGGTAGGAACCAGATGTTCATACTGCTTTTGGCAGTGTGAAAGAAACCGGTGCTAATCATAACCGGACACATGAGAGAATTCCTGAGGTGATGGGGAACTCCTTAGAACTGGAAAGCTGGCAGGGAGAGCTGGTATCACAGTAGAATTATGAAAGAGCTCTGGGAAAATCAGAGCTAAGATCTGCTCTGCTGCTCTGAGTGGTCTGTGGTGTTTGGGCTGTTACAGGTTGACCATCCAGAACCAGCTGCTGGGGATGATTCCTGAAACAGCCTCATGACCCCTCAGACACTGAGTAGAGCACAGGCTTTACATTATAAAATGTTTTTCTGCCTTTGTAAATGAGACAAGCCTGGTGTTGGCAAATAGGGCCACCTCACATGTCCTACCTAATCAAAAAGTGTTGCTCTATCCTGGGTGCTCAGGGAATCTCTAGTGTCCCTACTGGAGCTGGTAGGCAGCCAGTCACATATGTCCTGTAGATGCTGTCCTGTCAACTACTGCTGTATTACCAGATGTTACAAAGGTCTTGAGATTGCCTGCCACAGATTGTTTGACGTATTATCTTGTCACATTCCTGAGCCTGCAACAAACACAAAATAAGATGAAAGCACACAATGCTTGTTCTGAAAAATTAGTCTTTAAGCAGGGTGCGTGCGGATGCTGTGTGCACATGTACGACTTGTCCAGCCAACACTTTCTTGTGTGTCCTATTTTCCCTGCTTACTACTGCTGTAACTTCACAGCTGTCTCCTCCAACAGTTGCAGGTGAGGTGTAACTTGGCTGACCTCTTTTATGTTGAACCTCTTCCTGTGGTCCCAGCAGGCATGTGTTTTACTCAGCTGTGAGTAGTTTTTGATAGAAACAGTATATTGGACTCGATGATCTTTAGAGGTCTTTTCCAACTTAAACAATTCTATGATTCTATATGCAAAGTTGGATGGAGGAAAACATTTTGATTTTGTTACTTCTTTCTCCATTCAAATAGGAGCTTTATAAACCAAATAATATTGTGAACTAAAACTGTGATTCCTTCCAGTTCTAGAAGAAAAGAAAGCCTGAATGGACATTATTTAAGTGATCCTAAGGTGTTTAGTTTAGGTGGAAGCAGTAAGTGATACTACCTTCACAAATGCTATCTGTGATTTGTCTCACTGTTGAGGAACTGCTCTGGTGTCCCATATAGAGCCTGTCAGTTAGCAAAAAACAAACAAAACCAGTGGTAGAGTAGAACACATATTTAAAACACAGAAGATTTGCATTCTAAACTGGCTTTAGAGTTGCCAATGAATAAAATCCTCTGCTTGGCCAGCAGTTGTGCGTGGATCCTTTTAAGAAGGATCTAGGTATGTCTATAGTGTATAATTGCTTGTTACTAGTTCTGGAAACTGCTGCTGCTTCTACTTGGAAATGAGAACAAAAAACTTAAGGTTATAAATGTAGAGCATAGCTGCATCTTCCATTCGGCGCTTTAGCTTCAAGTTGAGCTGAAAATAATTTCACGTGTAAGATGAATAATTAAAGAATCTGTTTTTTCTTTGAAGTACTCAGCTTGGGGATGCTGTTGGCACATCAGTAATGAGAGGAATGTGTTCTAATTCCTTTGCTACTGTGGTTATCTATTTCAGCTTTTCTGTTGGCCAGTTTGAGACTGGTTTTCCTGTGTTACAAAAATAGACACCAGAGCAAAGTCAAAAGCAGTCAGAATAGCAAATAACAGTAAGGGATCTTTTTCTTATCTTTTACCCTCTCTGTGCCCTGCTTTGTCTGATGACACTACAGCCTTCAAGCCTCAGCTGTCCTCAGACACCCATAATTCTGTGATGGTATCTCCACTCTTTGTTTAGACATAGATTCAGGGTACCAATTGTGGTGCTAGTTGTCATAAGTTCTTTACAAAATTGTTGAAGAAAAAGATTACTAACAAAAAAGTTAATTGTGATTTTTGTCTAACATTCATTTCTATTGTGTCATGTCTTTTCCTACTGTTGCTTTTCACTCTTCTTCGTCTCTCTCCAAGTAAATCATGAATAACTCCATCTACTGCAAAAGCTCTTTGCAAATAACATTCCTAGCATATTTAGACCTCTTTTTCTTCCCCCACTTCGAATTATACACAAGCTACTTGTGATTTTTATGACTTCATTGTTTTCAGTTGTTCAGTACGTAGCACAGTGAATTAAATTACTAGTGTTCTGAATTAACAAGAGGACACAACCTGAGTGACTTCCCTTCACCCTTAAAAAGGGGAACAGCTAACTGCATATGCAAGTGCTGCAAAGGGGCCAATGACCAGTGACATCCAACTCTCCACAGCTTGGAGAACATACAAATGCTGATGGGACAAATGGCTGAACACACTCCATTTCATTCTTCAAACCAGGGCCTGTGATAAGGTTACGTTGCTGGGAGAAAACTATTTGCATAACTTCTTTGTGAATTATTTTAAAAGGCTCATAATGGTGCAAGGAATCTAGTGAATGTCTATGAAGTGGCTTCTAAAATCAGTATGAGAGCAGCTCCACACTGCAAATGCCCTTTAGGGTGTTTCTGCTACAATTTGGGAGTTTCAAGTCAGAAACTTGGCAAAGTTTCAGTGTCTTAAATAAAGGTTATAAATATCAGGAAGCTTAGTTCATTTGAACAAAATCAAGTGGTCACCCGGCTCTGCTAACCTCGTATCTTGTTCTCTCCAACTCTTGATTTTTCTCTGCCACTTTATTTCTCCACACCTAAATCCTGAGATCACTTCCCTCTCTCCTTGCACCTTTCCATCTGCCTATCAAGTCTTTGTCCATTTTGCAGTGTGCTAGACTGATTGACTAGGCAACCAGTGAGACTGGAGAGAGACCGTGGAGACCCCTGGTTCATAACAGCCACTGCTATTCTCAGGTCTTGACCAAAGCTGATGTTGTCTGTGTTCAACTTGCTGTGTTAATGTGTGTGTAGAAACATCCCCATATTCCTGCCATTCTGTAGCTATACAACGTGGAACCTTTTTTTGCTTGTGCTTGAGCTGGGCACCAATAAGTCTAAGCTCAGGACTGTGAATCAGATCAGACGTGCCCTAATGTACAACTAAGAGTCATCTGGACTTTAGGAAAACTCCTGTGGCTGAAGATGAATTTTTCAGGGAATGATGGGAAAAAGTTTACTGTCTGTGTAGATGATATCGTTACTATCTTCAGTGACTGATTTTAAAATACAAATGCAGGTAAAAGTGGCTAAATGTAATTTTTTGGTGGCGTCTTCTGATTTGTAGTTTAAAAATAACCCAAACAACTGGATGAAAGTGAAAATGCAAAGGATTTTTTTTTTCTCCTTCCTCACTAGGGAGAGGAAGTGACTCAGAAACTGACCTGCCACACAGAAAGATGCCAGATGTGAAAAAAGATGACATGTTGGCAAGGCGGACCTCACATGGTGAACCTAAATCAGCTGTGCCTTTTAACCAGTACCTCCCAAACAAGAGCAATCAGACTTTCTATGTACCCGCCCCGCTTCGGAAAAAGAAAGCTGAACGAGAGGAGTACCGAAAGAGCTGGAGCACAGCAACTTCACCACTGGGAGACAAACCTTTCAGGTAAGACTGGCCTGTCCACCTTCCCCTTTCCTCAGTGATGATGCTTTAACACTTGCCCAAGTCTCATTCTTTTCACAAGGTGTAAGATACTGTAATAAATCTCTTGCGGGTGTGGTACCGATAGGTAGTTCTTAGCAATTGGTGAAGCTAAGAGAAAAGCAACAAGTGGAATATCATTGTTGTGATGTCATTATTTACAATGCAATGTATAGCTTGTGTTTGACAAGATGTTGGTTAATGTAAGTAACATGGATGTTGACTCAAACCCATGGCTGGAAAATACTGTTCTGGACAATCTGTTTCATTTCTCAAGACAATTACTGACAAGTGATACTTAAAAGCAATGTTCTATATATTTACTCAAAATAGATAATATTTTTGTTTTTTTTTAAATAAATTTATTTGTATGCTCTGTTTAATACACCAGTATGGTTTATATAGCTGTGACTCTGTGTGTGACTCTGCATGTTGGTTTTGTCAACTAATACATCACTTTTGATTTGGACTAAGAAGCAACTTCCTTTAAAGAGCATAATTATCTTCCCTGATTATTCATCAGAATTCATCCTTTGGCATCTTGATTTCAGCAAAATGTGGTTATAAGTGTGCATGTTTTAGGCACAGCCTACATTAAACTACCTTATATAATTCAATAGCAAACCCCACCCTGAAACCATAGAAGAACTGAATGAAACATCAGGACTGTGTGAAAAGGAGAAAATGGGCTCCATGGCTCCTGAAGCAAGCTCCCTTAAAAATCAATTAGGTGTGATTCAAAGTGAAGAAAACTCCACAGACCAGTCTCCTTCATGCAGTGCAAAAGAAACATCAGCACCCAAAGGGAAAGATGTGGAAGAGATGAGGAAGTTAAGAAGACTGGAACAAGCTGGTATTAAGGTCATGTCAGCAGCCCAGCGCTATGGCAGGTTAGCCCAACAGTGTGGGAACTCGTGCACGCCTCACAGTTATAGGATTGGCTGAAGTGTGGGCTTCCTCAATCCACTGCAATTTCACATCTAACAAAAATCCCGTCTGCTAAGCACTCACAATTGCTAGTGAAGGTCTTGGTCTGAAAAAGCTTGTGATGTGGCAGCTGTGGATTGCAGAGCTGTATGATGCTAGCTGCATTTGTGTTGAGAAATTGTGATGTCTTACAGCATAATGTAAACAGGCTCCAGAAAAACTACTACAATCACTACTTGTCGTCTTCCACTTAATGCTTTCTTGTATTTAATAAAAAAATATAGAATATAGAAATCTAGAAATATAAAATACAAATATATAAAGTATAGAAATCTACATTAAAAGGCCTAGGTAAAAGTTTCAGAAATTTATATTACTTGTTGCTGGTGGCATGGTTCAGTTTACTGAACCAAACTTTTTTCAGTGATTGATGTTTTTAGCTGTGTTAATAAATGATACATTTCTTTTTAATGGCAGGAACTGTAAAAGCACAGTGCTTGTTAACACATGTACCAGTTAAAGTATGGAAGCATAGTTCAGCAAACATAGTTTAACTGACTTTAGAATGGAACATATGTAGTTATTCACTTATTACCATATTACTTATTTTTGTATATTGTTCAATTTGGATATTTCTTATTCTTTGAGATCTGAATGAATGATGGCTAGGTTCACAGCCCATGCCTTTTCATCATCTCAATCTCTTCTACTCATGGGGATGACCTGCAAAGTAGAGTTTCAGCTAACATGTCAGAAGATTAGGCACTTAGAAACTATCAAAATGGTTTGGCTAAAGGGTAAGTGTCCAAATGTCCTCCTGTGCAAAACATTTTGTGTTGTGGGGTGAGATCCTAACAGCGGGCAGTTTTGCAGATGCTGGTCTACAGTCTCGGCTTTGAAATGTAGTAGGAAGAATTGTAGCTCATATGTGGTACAGTTTATTCATAGGTGCAGTGAAGCTGGTGCGCAACACCATACAGATGTGTCATATGCAGATGAAATGGTCACAGAATATATGCTGTCACATGTCCTCTTCTCAGGTCTACTTCACTGTTGTCAAGCTGTACTGAACCAGTGTTTATATCTGGTTGTGGGGTATTACTCTTGACAAAGCCCAGTGCTAATGATGAGAAGCTATCTGGCATAAATTAGTTCTTCAGCCTCACTTATTATTTTAGTCAACTGGGAATCCATAAACCAGAGGGGTATTAGCATAATCCTATTCCAAGTCCAAGGCTGTAATATTAATGGTAGTGATGTAGTAATATGTAGCAAAATGTAGTCATTGCTTGTGTTTAGCAGTGCAGTGCTTAACAAGTAGCTCTGTTTGGATGCTCACCATGTTGAGACCCTTTTCCAACTCTGTGCTTCATCTACTGTTTTGATGTCCAGAGAGGAAGGATGTGTGAACAAATGTGTGGTTCTTTCCTTGGACAATCTGTTGTCCTTACAGGCGTTACGGAGAAGGGAGGAGAAATAACAAGTAATTTTTCTTCCTTGCTCTCAGTGGAAGTGACTTGTGGAATTTGGCAGCTGGAAGGAGGAGATGAAAGTTTTCTGTCCCGGCTAAGGGTCAAAGAGCAGAGCTTTGTAACCCAAGCATCACTGTAGTGAAGTAGGAGCCTGCTTCTGGGGATTGTTGGAAGACATAGCAGAGAAGACACAGGGGCCAGAAGTCTGTAAGGAAAATTCTTTGTATATGAAAGGTCATATACAAAGGGGTGAGGAGAAAGGAAGAATTTAGTAATGACACTCTAGGATACAGGGGAGCATTTAATCATATTTCTTAATGTCTTATTATCTGAACATCTCCGTTTTACCTCTCTTCTTGGCATCAAGTTCAATTTTCCATGCACTAATTGCACTCAGCAATTCTCAGTTCCTCTTGTTTCTGTATTCTGATAATTTTTTCTTTCACCCCTCTTATTCCTCTGATACCAGCCTCTCTCTCTTGCCTTTTTTTCCACCTTAGGTTGTCAGTTTTATTTTAGTTCCTTAGAGTTTTTTACACACTGTTTCCTCTCAACTTATTGACCTCTGGAGGGCACCCACTGTGACTTTTGAGTTCTACAAGGCATCTAATTGTTCCTAAAGCTTAAAAACTCAGTAGGAGACTTTTCTGAATCCTGAACAGGAAAGATTTGTACTTGTATGCAAATATATTTTTGGTTGGAGTCTAAGGTCTTATCTCCATTGCTGTAGCATGTTCTAGGAAAGAGCTGCTTTAGTTAGCTGAATTAGATGCTACAGAAATGCATGCCAAAAAGTAATTCCCCTTCCCAAAAGAGTGAATTGTCTCTATTGCATGTTGTTTTATTGATGTGATTCTCCTTGCTTGCCTATTGCCTGCACATCTGTCTCTTAATTACTGTACTGTATATGAAAGGTAAGGATCACATTCATGGAGACACCCTAAAAAGAGAATAATTAAGTGTTTTTAAAGAGATGGTGGAGGGGAGAATTTAGGGGGAAATATGAGCAAGCGTTTATGATACATTAGTTGAAAAACAACATGGATTCTTTCCTTGACAGAGCATAGGGATCCAAAACCCTTCCATCAGTCTGAAATGCAGTAGAAAGATCCACAAGCCTTTATGAGACATTGCTTCAGGGAGTGCAAATGCCTGCAGTCACTTTGGGAGCACCTACTGTACCAGCATTGACCCATTTACTGTTTCTGCAACAGCTGGGTCAGGGTGTACAAGAGCAATTCGCAGCTAAATCTACTATTTTGTCTTTGCTGTCTATTCCATGGTAAACTAACCTTAAAAAAACAATTTTGAGACCATCATAAACTGTTTCAGGAGATCACAAAATGTCACAGCTAATCCTTGATTCCATGAAAAAAATAGTAAATTAAACTGATTACCGAAGTCTAGTTACGTACTAAAAGCTGTAAGTTTCTTATTGTAGTGGCTCATAGTTGTACTTTTGAATACTATAACTCAAGATTTCTTTGTTGTCAAAACCACTGCTCTCAGAAATGCTACATTTGCTCTCAAGTTTCCTAGCATTGGTGAACATGAGACTGAAAAATCCAGCAGTTTTTACTAAATAATCACTTGGTGAGCCAGCTGTTTCTGAAGCAGTTGTCAACACAAATATTCATGAGGTACAGGGACAGCAGTTCCCATTTGCAATGCTATTGGCCAGTGTTGTTCTGTTGCCTTCAGTGAAATCTTGATCCTTCAAAGAGATCTAAGGAAAAAGTTGCCTTTAGCTAATTTGAGACCATACTCCCCACATCACTAACAGGGGAGCCTGTGTTTTGCAGCGTAAGGAGGCAAAGGCAGATAGTTTTGTATGTCCTTTGAGCCTGAGCCAGGCTGGTCTGTCATGGATGGTTTATGGCTTCCCCAGAAGTTTCTCCAGCAACTTTGTGGTGCAGTACTTTGAAAGCAGCTGAGAACATAAAACAAGTGGTGCATGTAGCGGGCTTGCAGGGATTTGAAATGCTTTAAATGCTTTTTAAAAGCATTCTTTATAGTTTAGATAGTAGAGAAGCTCAGAGCAAACCTTGAGCTATTTAGATTTGCTTTCTTAATGCCAGTCTGTTTAATCCTTTGTGATCCCCTCTATTTCACTTTGTATAGCAAGATGTGCTACATGACAGAGCAAATGCCTCCAAAAGTACTGCATGGAACAGTCCTTGCTGCCCAACTTCCTAAAATACCAATACAAACAATTAGATTTTAAAATGTGAGAGTTGCTTAGCTCCTGCCATCTGTCTTTTCAGTTTGCCTAAGAGTATTGACCCTTACAAGTTAAAATAAGCTTAATCATTATGGGTACCAGCTGTCAAGTGTCTTTATTGTCATAATCTTCAGTAACAGCAAGGCTGTGTTGATAACAGTTGTGTTTCTGATGAAGGCAGGTGGCAATGTTTTCCAGGATGCCAATATCACTGGTGTTCTATCCTTGCAGCTACTGTATGTCAGCATTGGCATAGAGGGCTTATTCTGTAGGGAAGGAGAGGTTATTTAGGAAAAGACTCAATCATGGTTCATGCCAGAAGAAAGCAATTTAGCATACTGGGGTAGACAGCCTTAGTGATTAATCAGATGGGATTTTTTTTTAATAAAGCAGTTAAGAAAAACACCACATATCTGGTATTTCAGAGCTGAGCAACATTTGCCAAAGATCAGGTATTTGTATCACATTCCCTCCTTTGTTTGAAGTGTTCAAGAAGTTTAATGCTGCCAGTTACATTCACTGCATCTCATATGCTAAAATTTGTTCTTACTCGTTCTTCCAGCTATAGCTAAAATAAGTAAAGGTCCAACGTGTTGATTTTTGTTGCAGCAGCTCTCTTGTTAGAGGGTAGAATGACACAGTTCTTGTTTATCACAGCATGAGAAGGTCCTGCTTCATTCCTCTTTACAGCTCAGCCATCCTGGCTCCAGCAAGTTCCTACTGTAGGTTTCCCTTGCAGCCTCTGACTGCTGGTTATTTCCTGCTAAACTGTGACTGCAGTTATTAGTTTGCAGACTCTGACTGCAGGCTTTTACCCAGCTAGACTGTGACTGCAGGTTGCAACAACAGGCCCTAACCACAGACCCAGACTGACCTGACAGTCGTGACTCTCCCTTCCAAGGATCCTTCTTCTTCATGGTTCCCCTCACCAGCTAACCCACTCCCTTTTATCACACTGGTCTTTATTGGATATAGCTGTGACTGATCAGGGGAGAGGCTGAATTGGGTAATTAACACAGCTGTTACTTTTCAGGGAGGAGGTCACCTGTATTCCCTTCTACAAGTTTGTTGTTTGTTGTTGTTGTTTTTTTGGTTTTTTTTGTTTTGTTTTTTTTTTTTTTTTATGTAAAGTCTTTGTGAATTTGCTACTTGTATATGATAAGATTTATTTCTAGCTAGGCTTCGTGCAAGCTAACAGCAGCTTGTAGCGTATTTGATTAAGTGTGCCTGTTTTTTGATCTGGACATGAGTGCTGCATTGTCCTCTCCTCCCCTGGTGCATCAAGAGCTTTATTTAATTTTGCTCTGTGTCAGTAAAAAGGCAATATGTGAAGACCCCAGTGGAAGCACCCCAGACATCATCCTTCGTAAGGACAACCCCTTCATGACACATTATCAAGGAAAGGATTCTGGTTCAGAAGATGAAGCAGCCAGCAGAGTTCCTGATTTAGAAAAGGATGACTTTGCCACCCGGAGAGCCAGAATGAATCAGCCCAAAAACATAGTTCCATTTAACTCCTTTTTAGTTGGACCCTATACAAGTAAAGAGAAAGGCAAACTGGAAGATGTTAAAAAGCCATTGCAGATGGAGAAAAAGGAACATGCAAGGTGTGAATTTATGGTCTTACTCTTTCAATTATAATGCTTAATTTCACCATGATACATTGCTGTAAAGGCTACAAAAGCTGTCTTGGCTACAAAAAAGCCCTTACAGGTTAAAGTAAATGCAAATGCTTTATCATAAAGTGAACCAAATTAACTTTTTGGTTAGAATATGAGGAGAAGTTTTAATTGGCTGTGAGTGTAAATAAAATAAAGGCTGGACATTTTTGTTATCTAGGCTCATGTGACAGATCATGAGCATGAGTAGTGGAGAATAAACTTAGAAAATATGTTTTGCATCTCAACTCTTTTTCTGATCACTTTCAGTGCATGTTTTCTGGTGCATTTCTTTCATTTCATGCTCTTTTAATACCCTGCATAAAACACAGACCAGATGAGTCTTTGGTTAAGGCACTGAATATATATGCCTGCTACACTGCACTGAATTATGTTGCACCTGGTCCTAATGTGTGTTATACATCATTGATTTGGAAAATGGATCAGGGGTTGCAAGGCTTCAGCCTAGAAAAATCTCTTCTTTCTTCAGTTCAGTGATACAGACCTTTAAGAAGTTGCTGAACACAAATGTTTGCTAAGTAGAGATCTTTTTCAGGGAAAAAAGTATATGTGTTTTATTTATGCAAACAGATGTGATTCTAAATAAAACCACTATATACACATTATGGGGAACCTTGACTGTAACAAATGGTATGTTCAGAAAGCTTCTTCTAATCTTTAGGAGCTCTTTTCAATTTTCAAATGTCAAGTGAGCATTCAGTTGCTCCTAATTTGATTATATTAACATTTTCTAATGACTAGTTTGGCAGGATATCTGAGGAACACCTAACCAAATTTTAGTAGTCCAATGCTATTGACATGACTCTTAAGATCAAAGAAATTCTGTAGTATGTTTGAGAGCAAAACCTGAATTCACTGTGTGAAAAATATGCAAATTAGATATTTGTAACTATTTCAGAAAAAGCTTATTGCAGAAATGCTTAATACAGTAATAACATAAAGATTTTTCTTACTTGAGCTGGGAATAGAAGTTCAAGTGAAGAAGTGGTCTCAGTAGGGCATGAGTGTGGTAGCATAGCTGATAGGTTTGAACTTCAAATGATTCATTCCATGTTTACTTCCTAAAATTAACATGAAACTAATATTATAAATTCAGTTTTATCTTCTTGTGCTCTGAACCTCTTCTTTTGACACTGATTTATAATTGCTTCCTCAAAATATCTTTCCTTGCTGAACTGGAATATGCATTAAATTAGAAGAAGACGGGTGCACATGACATCAGTAAGGCAAATAGTTACAAGCAAAGAGAACCCACTTCTGCAAAGTGAGAAGACTGAGTCAGAGGAGGAACAGCAGGTGAAGGAGCTTGAAAATGAGAGAGATGATTTGGCGAAACGGAAATCTCAAAGCATCCTTCCTCAGCTACAAGAAGATGTGCCTTTTGTCAATGCCTCTATTACAAAAGCAGATCTGGAGACCTGGAAAAGATTGAAACTGTCAGGGGAGCCCAGGTATGGTTTCTGCTTATGGACTGGATTGGCACCCTGGGAAGCATGTTTGCCACAATCTGCTGTGTGTGCTTGTGATTTTAAACTTGAAGATGCCTTGTTGACAACCAGTCCTTACCTATTTCAGTTTTCAGGAGGAGTCCAAACATCTGTACAGATATGCTATCTGTCATGAAATGAAAGTGTGTCCATCATTTAGAGCACTATAGTAGTTTCACAGTCACTTTTCTTGTTGATACTCTTAAGTCAATATCAGAGATGTCCCTCTTGTCACGTGGCTGAATTTCCTTCAAAGCTGCTTGAAGTTGAGCAGCAGAAAGTTCCAAGTGGTACCACTAATACACTAGCAACTACATTGCTCCTTACCAAGCTGTCTTCAGGACTTGGAGTGTTTTGTACCTTGGGAGTATTACCTGAGGATCAGCATCTTTGCATTAATGTCTCTTTGCTCTTTTGAAACCTGAGCTGATATGTCAGCATAGCATTGTACTCCAGTGCTGTGTAAATACACCAACACCGTTTCTCACTGCAGCAGGGTTTCAGGAGCCTCATTGTATGGTGTTTGTATGCTCTTGTTGTTAACAAAATCTCTACAAAGGGAGCCAGTATAAAGCAGTTATTCTAAACCGTTTCCCTATGGAAATGGACTATAACATAGGCAGGTGATTTGTGACTCCAGTAGGAAAGGAAACAACTCCTAGTCTTCCTGTTTAGGTGCATGCCATTTTCCAGTTAAGGATGGCTGTCTGTTCTTGCACTCTTCTAACAATGTGGTTATTGTATAAAACTTTAGCTCTAATAAATCGCAACTCAATCAATCTTTCATCCTAAAGATATTAGCAGTCTCTCTGTTACTTTTAAGGTGATTTATTAAAGTCAGGATTCAGTCTGTTTGGTTTAGGGTAAGTGAATTGCCCTTGGTAGTGGTCCCATGCCACTTTCCCTCATGCCAAAGTGAGTTCTAGTGCCATACAGTCACATACAGTGCGTGGCCTGGCTATATGTGAGCAGATAAGAAAACTGTGGCTTTGATAGGGTGAAGAACTGAGTTTGGAACAGGCCATATGCTACATTCCTTGCTTTTAGGAGGTGCTTCCATGGATGTACTCCCCGAGTTTTCCCCACAGGCCTGCAGTATTTTTGCATTTTATATGTCACTTGGGACTCAGTATGGCACAGCTGTTTATACCTGTGTCCTCAAACTTTAAAATAAAACCCCTTCAAAACCTTTAGGAGCATTTAATTTGTTTTATTGTGAGGGTCTCATGTTGGGGGCATTCTTTTATTCCTCATTATGACCAGTGATGAAGATTTCAGATGTTCCAGCAACACCCTGCCACCAGCTGATACCACGGTGAAAGCGGTAGCCCATGATGATTTTGCTGTCCGCAAAACCAGAGCAAACAAAAAGTCTGGTAGCCCCAAACAGAAGTTTGTGCATTTTGGGCCAGTGACTGAGATTGATCAACAGAAATGGGACAAGCTCGTTATTGGCAGAGCTTCATCCAAGAGTGGAACAGAAGAGGAAAGCAAGAAAGACAGTGTGGGGAGATCCTCTGGTGTTGAAAGCTCTCCTTCAACCACTGCTGTCAGTCTTGGGTCTGCTGAACACAGCAGTGAAGTATCTGAGCCAGAAGATGAGTCCAGGTATTTGGTGTGGTTTAGGAAGTGCTACTGAGCTGTAAATGAAAACTGTTCTTGCCAGATGCTGATCTGCATGGGAGTGAACTGCAGCATAAACCCGAGAGCTGTTGACGCGCATGGCCTTGTTCAGAAGGCATCTGATGTCTTCACAGTATCTTAACATCTTTAGGATTATGCAAAACGCTATGCACAGGTCTTCAGAACACTTGCTCAAAATTTCTGGTGGGCAGTGAAGTCACTGGTATCTCAGAGGCTGAGCTGTCATTCATGATTTTTCTGCCGCTTGGATTCCAGCAGCTTTGTTCTGCCTGCTTTCAGCATATTAGGGATTTGTCATTCAGCTTGCAGGCCTTGCTGATCTTCAAAAAATGTTTTTTTCAAAGCTAATGGATTTACTTTCTTTTTGAAGATGGTGTACTGCTGCTCTGTGTTTCTGGCATTTATCTGGAGAAGAATTATCTGGGTCATTAACGCATTAACAGATCTTATATTTCTTTAGTGTTTCTTTAATCACTTAGTCTGTGGCTGCAGCAAGAATTTTTAATTAATGCTTTTAGCAAGCAGTTAATTCAGTTAAGTTTGTGTGTTTATAAAACATTTGCAAACTGAGTTAGATTACTCCTTTTTCTTATCTTTCATTTGACCTGAGAATGCCTTTGTCTGTCTCACTCCTCCTCTCATTCTCATCACTAGTAAGGGAGGAGTCAAGTCAGGTACAGATGACTCTTGCAGGAGAATTCCATCACCTGTACCAGCTTCTGATGTCATCTCTGAGGAACAAACCCCACAGAGTTTGCTCAAACAGCAAGAAAGCACCAAGGAAGAATGTGACAGGAATTTACCAGATATTGAGAGAGATGATATGTTGGTTAGAAGGATGGGAACTTTTCCGAGGCGTACCACAAGCTCCATTCCCATAAATTGTCCTGCCCTGTCAGTAGCTCCTTACCTGCTGCAGCAGCAGCAAGAAGAGGCTGTAGCTCGTGAAAAGGATTTGAGGATTCCACAGGAAGGAGGAAGGTCAGAGAACAGAAGCAGATCCCTCTGAGCCTGGTTTGTGTGTGGTGTTGGCTTGGATCAGTCAGCAGTGTTGTCCCATTCTTCACATGGGCCTTAAAGATGTGTTTTAGTCATTCATCATGGCATGTGTTCTGTTTTGTGAAACTACTTACAAGAACGTATCCTATGAATATAAAACAGCCTGTTTTCTTTCATAATATTTAAGTACTTCAGTTGTTAATTATTGCTCAGCATGAAAATAGTCCTTCATCTTTTGGGGGGATTTCTTTTGCAAACCATGGTGCTTTGTCTAGATTTTTATGCCAGCTTCCAAGTGAGTAAGTTGTCACATAGACTTGTATGCAATCCCAACTTCTAACAAATCACCTGCATAAGTGTGGAGTTCAACCTAATTTCCTCTTACTCCCTGTGCTGTGGCTAAAAATGCCTAGTTTGCCTAGTTGTCCATCATTCTCAACTTTATTTTGAGTAACAGTACCTCACATTGCCTGAGCAGCCAGTTGCTGTACAAGTGAGCATTATCATGGAACAGTGTCACTTGTCTCTCTGAGCAGTACTGTCACACAAGAAGAGAGCCAAGAACAGCTTGAAAACCCTCAACTGCAGAGCGATGGAACAGAAAACAACATGAAATTTCCAGATCCACAAAGAGATGACATGTTAGCCAGAAGAACCAGAACTTTTCTTAAGCAGCCTGGGCCCAGTGTTAAGCAGTTCCTTCCCATGCCATTTTCAAAGCAGCAAAATAAGCAGGGCACAGCTGCAGAACTTGAGAAGAAAACCATGAGGTAAGAAAGTTGTGTTTTTCTGTGTCCCTGTGGGCTGTCTGTCAAGATGTATATATCAGGAAATCTGCTGGTGGCCCAGTAGTGGTTATTTTCATACTCATCCTCAGGTTCTCTGCTAATTCTTTCTGCTCAGTAGAAGGCAGTAGAAAGTTTCTGGCCCCTTTAGAAGAGCCATGTGGAGTCTCAGAGCAGCTCTACCAGATGTGAAATTCTAAAAACATGTGGAAACAGATCTACATAACAATTACATTTGCATAGGTTTCTGATTAAGTATGAAGTAATCATTACAAGTGTGTCCAGCTAGAAATGGAGATGCTGCATGTAGTAGGTTTGATGATTGTCTAAGGTTTAACTAGTGCCGGTGACTTTCTAACAGGAAATCTAGGGCTCCCAAGATTCTTCCTGATAATGCTCAATGTCTTTCTAAGCACCTTTGTTCAGATGTTTGAGGCTGTGTGAGTGTTGAAGTTTTTGAAGAGAGTTATCATTTGGTGGTTGAGCTACATGCAAGCAAGAGTGGAAAGGTTCTTACTCATCAGCTTCTTCAGGGTACTTGAGGAGAAGGATATGCATGTGCCTGTACAGACATGGATGAAAAGCTAGCTTAAATTTCAGCTAGGAGAAAACAAATCTGTCATCTACCATAGAATTCAACAGTGGCTGGGTGTTGAAAAGACTTAGTACTTTAATTTTCAGTGGCGTTATGGACAGTTTATTTTCTGAATTAGAAGAATGGTACAAGCATTTGACTCTTAAAATTATGGTTTTTGCTCCTACCTCACTTAGCTTGTTCTATGTCAGCTACTTGGGTTTGTAGGGGCTGGTTTTTGTTAACTTATAGTTAGGCTTTTCCTTATGTATGTGCTATTTTTGAAACGTTGCTTAATCCATCCCTTTGCACTACTGCCTTTGGCTCACTCAGGCCTGAAAAATGTCCACAAGGCTACACTAATAGCTCTGGAAAACCTGCAATAGAACCATCTCAAGAACAGCAGCAAGGGCAGGAGGACAGTCTCCCACCTGCAGGACAAGATGAGATTATTAGTAGCGCCCAAGTGGCTGAAGATGGCCACAATGAAGTCCATTTTGGTGAAACACCAAAGCTTCAAGAGATTCCTGAGGAAAACAAAATGGAAACACTTTCATCCAAGGATGAGCATCTGCAAACGTGAGCTTTCTGGTGTGAATCACACGGCTTGTACACCCCTGTGTGCACACTTCAGAGTTCAGATTGTGCACTGCCTGGTGTGTTTTCAGTCCACACTAAAACACTGTATGTCAGTAATATACATTTTAGAAACTAAAATAATAGTTGTGTAATGCATTTTATTTTGAATTTTAAACATATTTTATTGAAAGCGAAGTGAAAGGAATGTTTGATTACAGTATATATGTTAAATTGCAAGAAACGTTTATGAAGAGGAGATGCTAAAATGGACTCTGCTTATTGAGATATGCTTATTCTATTTCTCCCATGATTAGAAATGTTGTAGTATTGACTTTTGTGCTTGATGCTCTTTTATGGTAAATCACAGATATAAATATGTGGTTTGCATAGCTCTAAACAAGACTGTAATTTTAGTGAATGCTGCTGGTTTCTGTATTACCAGTAACTTTTTTCAGCAATACTTCCCTGCCCTGAGGAAAGAAAACCAAAACCAACTAACAAAAACCAAAACCAACCAAAAAGCAAAGAAAACAATAAAAATTCCAAACCAACCAACCAGCCAATTAACCAAAAAAATCCCGAAAAAAACCTGCCCAAATGAAAACAACAAAACAAACAAAAGAAAAAATCAAACAACAACAAAAACTAAGGAAAAAAAAAAAAGGAAAAAAGAAATATATCCCTAAATACAAAAAGAAAAAGGAGACCCTATGACTCACTCTCTGACTATATTTGCCTCTTTCATGCTTCAGAAATAGTGGTACTATGCACTGCTGTGGAATGTAACTGTTAACTTTTGTCTCCATTCATTGCATGTATGTCAGAATGTAAATGGTAAGACATTTTCTATTTTCAATAACTATTTTCTAAACACATTTTAGGTATACTTCAACAGATTTTTATAATGTGGGGCATAAGTATGTGTTTAAGGAGGGATGGGTGGTGTTCTCATGTAGTTTGACCTCAGGATCATCAGGTAAGTCTTGTTTGATGAATACATAATCCCTGAACAGTATGGTTCTATTTTGGTCAGCTTTACTAGTAGAAGTGACAGTTGTGCAAACTTTATGGGTCCAGTTGCAATTACTACTTAATGTATTTATCCACAATCTAATTTTATATTTGGTCTTGTAGATTCGGCCCCAGAACTGCTGTGTCTGATGACGCAGAGTAAGTTGTCTTGTGTTCACAAGATTCTGTTTTAAACAACTTACACTGCATGCTTTCCCATCTCTCTACTAATTTAAAATGCAGTTGAATAATGCATCATTATTATTTTGCAGTGTTTTGGCAAATAAATTTTTCAGACAGCACTGAAAAATGGAATGCAATATGGCTTACATTGAAATTCAAAATAATTTCTATATAAAAGCCCATAAAAATAAGTGTAATACTAATGTCCAGCTGTTGCTTAAAGTATTGCTTCCTCTTTTTTTCTTTTATTTTGCCTTGGTTTTCTTCTGAATTTCCATTGCCTCTAATCAGCTACAGGTAAAGAGAGTTGGGTTGAGTCTGGGTGTTGAAGAAAAAAATGAAGTATAAGGAGAAACAGGAAGAAATAAATAAATCTCAAAGCAAAATAATATCACTGTGATCTTCAGAATAACTACCAGGAAGATACATCTTTGGCTGAGCCTTTACTCTATTTAAAAATTTTATATTCAATCCCTTCCAGGTTAGGTTTAATTTAATAATGTACTAAATGTCAGTTTTTAAGCTCTTCACCTCAATGTGTCATGTTTCATAGAAGGAGTAGAACTGACATATATTACACTCAAAAAATTTAATTGTTCATGTATACCTACAGACTTCAGTACAAATAGTATGCAATGTCATTTGGAAAGCTCTTTGGAAGTATTAGCTATTTAGAAGAGAAATATTTGGGAACTACCCACGTAATAATATCCTTAATGTCCTTCTGTTCACAGAAATGCACATGACCTTCTCTGTCTCCCAGATTAAATCCCAAAATAGAAACAGTATGGAAAATTGTGGGGGTTTTATAATGAGTATACACAGAGACTCCTGTGCAATTTTCACCCTTTCCTGTAATGATAAAGCTTAGAATCATGGACTGAGTGTTCTTTACCAGCTCTGTAATACCTTTATGCTGAGCAAAGCCTCTGTTCTCTGACTACAGAGTAGACATGATCATTTTCGAGCAGCAGGAATCTGTCAGGTCAAATTAAGAGATGAGATAAAAAGAGCAATATAGCATAGAAGTGCTATACACTTAACAATGGGGATGTTCCAGCTATTTCAGAAAGCCTGCCTGTGTGATTGATTTTTTATCTCTGCATGTCTGTATGAAATGCAGCCACGTGAGAAGGTACATGGAGGTGCCTTCAAAGAGGCATTGCAATGAGCTTGGTGACATAATGTGAGAGTAGCAACAATCGATAAATCATATTGCTTATTCCATATTGATTCTGGTTTTGTTTTAAAAAGCAAAACAATTAATGTTCAAACCTCATTGTCATCCTTTCCAGATGTGCTACAGTTTACAGAGCAACTATTTTCCTATATTGTCTTTTAAGTTCTTATGAAAGTAAGACTGTGTTTTCCCTTCTGAAGACCAAGTGTTTATGAAGACTCTAATAAAACTTGGCTCTCAAGTAGGAAATAAATTGAACTTACACTTAAAATGCTTTTTAAATATTTGCCAAGTCCCCATTGAAAACTGTAACTTGAATTCAGTCTTAGACTAGATGCTCTTTATTCCAGCAGCAAAACTAAGGACCCTTTTATCAGACTGTCGAAGTTCCCTTTGCTAGTTAGAAGAAAATTAGATATTATCATCAGCCCTGGTCTGTCTCAGGGTCCAGAAAAGGCAATACTTAGTGTGTTGCTGCTGCTCAGGCCCATTCCCATCTTCCAAAGAGGGAATTCAGGTGGTACCCTTACAGTCCAATGTGAGTTTAGCTCAGTTTATTGAGCTCAGATTTTTGAGTATTAGTTTACTAGAGTCTGATTTTGAACCATTCTGTCCCTTTTTATGTTTCGTTGGAGTTTCTTACATCTTAGTATGACTGTAAAATGGTAATGCAGCCACATAATGAATGCCTTACATAAGGATTGTTAGTATATTCTCATAAAAAGGTTTTTTACCTTATCTCTCACTTTTAAATTAAGTAATCTAAACACCGAAGTCCTTCAGTTTTTTTTAACCTAAAATTTATTTAGATCTGTTAAAAAAAAAGTAATTGTTGCATGATATCACTGACAAGAACAACTGTAATTTGTGATAATAAAGCAGTGTAGCTTGAAAATCCCAGCATCCCAAATACACTGTTGTATCTGCACAGTGCTTTTTCCCAGGTCACTGTTAGAATGGCAGGTCTGGTACACTGGTCAGCAGAAAGGCCTCTTGCTTCAGGACAGAGTTTGTACACAATCTCCAGAGCTGTGCTAATGGCAGAAAGTTAATGAACTTGAATTTGGTGCAGTTACATATTCCCTGTCTGCTTGTATGCTGTGTGCCTGCTGGCCCAGCATGTGGTCGAGGGAAGGAGTAAATCTAGTTCTGTTCATGGAGGTGTTAGTGATTGTCTGGAGGCATTTGTAGATTATACAAGACAGAAGTAGGAGAAAAATATGTGGGACTCATAGTGACAAGTGTCTTTTGATAGAAGCTCTGAGTTTTGGCCTCTTTGGTTCTTTTCTGAGGATGAGCTTGTCAGGCAGAGAAATTGATGTAGACCTTTCAGTTGGCCTTGTCCATGTACTCAGGAAAGGAGGTTTTTCTCCTTGAGGATTACTACATGCTGGTCAGAGTGGAGCACAGTGCTTTGAGATGGGACTCCTTCCAATTGCTGTCTCGGGAAGATACTGTTGCGGAAAAACATGTTGCTGCAGGGTTGAAGTTTGAACCCAGCCAGTTGTTTATCCAAGACAATGAAGGCCCAGCAGCAGGAGGTGACTGATGGAGTAGGAGGTGCATCTAGGGATGTAATGTATTTTGAGTTTGACTCCTGGCCAAGGCTAAAGCCTTTTTCAGAGAACCTTTTTTACTGCACTGTTAATAGTTATAAAATCTGTTGCTGTCTTTGTGCACCCTGTGAGACCTGCATGAATTCAGGGAATGTATATTAGACTTACATTAGGGAATTCAGGTACTCCTGCTGGAAAGGCAAGATTCTTCCATCCCAAATGGCATTCTGCTAGGATCAGTAACCACCATTTCAGGTCTTACCTTTTCTCCTACTGCATGTGAATGAAAAATTCTTTGGACATGAGGAAAGATTACAAGAGAGGAGCTACACAACTAGTTTGACCCAGTAGGCACAAGATATCTAATCCTGAACACTAAAAACTTTCCCAGGGTGAGTTTCAAAAGTTCATAAACTGGCATAAACCAAGAGTGTCTAAATAAGGAGTAACTTTATTTCAAGTTATGCATCTTCCAACCTTCCTCACCAATCTATCAAAGTTTTAAAAAACAACAACACTTGCCATCTCTTTAGGTTGTTATTTAGGAGTGTTCCAATCCAATTCTGAATGATGCAACTGTTAAACTAACCACAGAAAAACCCAAATTAGTGTAACCCTCAGCATTCTGTTTAAGGGGTGAAGCAGAGTAATATGTTGACAGCAATATATTAACTTCACTGTTCATGCTTAAAGGCAATAAGATGTTTATTCTGTCCTTCATTTCTGAATAAATACCTACTTAGCAGGATGGAATCTGTGCATTTCCTTTTCTATACACTGTCCAGACCTTTCAAGTTTTTCCTTGAGAGTGGCATTCCTGTCTTTGCTTGCCTGAATACAAATGGTGGCTCCTAAATATATGCACAGCTTTCCGTGACTATTCACTTTAATTACTGTGGACACAGTTGCCCACAATTTTATCTTCATTGGGTGCTTCTCCTGCTAGTTGGCTCATTGGCTCACGTAAAGCTGCAGGTTATCATTTGAGGACTGCTGTGAAATCACTTGATGTGGAACTGCATGGCTTTATTTTAAGTTTCCTTTTGCTTTGAATGGCACAACTGAGGTCATGTTTTACTAATAATAGGTAGTAGAGGTGGAGTAGTAAGCATGTTATCTTTGTGTGAAGTTCTTTATATAATATAAAGAGATGTATAACATCAAACCATAACCTTTTTTTTTTTTTTTTTTTTTTTAACTCTCCAAAGGTCAGAGGCACAAATAGGAAAACCTTTTTTTTTGTTCTGGATGTCATATTTTCCTTGCTAGGTTAGCTGTATTAGTAAGTTGGTGCTGGTAGTACTGGATTTCTTCAAGGCAGGGAGGGGAGGACAGGGGAGAGGAGAAAGTACCATGCAGTTTGAACCAAGCCTGCTTCTCTGGGTTTGCAGCAATAGCATTTAGCTGGCCATGCTGCCCTGGATGTACTTCTCAAGCCTTCTTTTACCCTGAAATGTAAACTTCTGTCTGTGGTGTTAATCTGAGTGATCTTGAAAACCCATTGAGTACAAATCTTCAGAAAATAAAATGTTCTGAATGATAGAATGATTTTAATAGGACCTATTGATGGAAGTGTAAAGTTAGTAGTGCTTCTTAGTGAGAGACAAACTTGTGGTCGACTAACAAACTGGGAAGTTGACCAGTGTAGTGCCTGAAGAACTGTGTAGGAGCCATAGGAATGCTAACAAGCCCATCTTGGCCACTGCTGCTTTTGGGAGCTTTGTAATGGAGCAGGTGTCTGATTCTGCTGTAGCACCCTCATGTGGCTTCAGCGCTTACAAGCTGAAGGAATATAAACCTCTGAATAAGACTGGGCTTGTTGTTATTTTTCCCCTTGTTCAGGAGTGTGAGTATGTTTGACATGAGATGTGAAGAAGAAGCTGTGACTCAGCCTCATAGCAAAGCTCGCCATGAGAAGCTGCAGAATATACACAACCAGCTGAAAGAGGACGAGACCAGATGGCAAGATGTGAGTATACAACATTGTCTGCAGTGCTGGCAGGCACTGAGGCCAGCCAGCTAGGCAGAAACAGGACAGCCTGCTAAATCTGCACTCGCTGTCAAGTTCTTTAAATCATCAGGAGAAATTTTATTTCTTAAGTGGATTGTTGCTAAAAGCATAGAAGTTCATAATTTGATGTAAATCAAAGAATACAAGATCTTCCAGTCCCTCTGTCTGTTCAGCAGCTATTTAGCTTTTTTTTAAAAAAAGTAAAGAAACTGTGATTAGGTTAAAAAAAAAATGGAAGAACAACTTCTAACTGCTGACTTCTCTAACTTTAGTAATTAGTCAATATCCAAAATGACAAAATACAAGACTAAGTCAGACAGGGAATAAATAGGTCAGCCTTTTCTTTAATAAATTTGCATAGATACAGAAAACATTAATGTTTTCCATCTTGTCCAAGCAAACAAATGGCACTTCATCTTAGCTACACCCTGCCTGGTTCACGAGGCCTTTCCAAACCCTCTTTCCTTGATGTATTTTGTGTAAGCTGTCCAGGCATTTGACATTGTCTGCAGCAAATTAGCAAGGACAGGAGAACATGATCTGCAGATAAGTTAGTGTAAGGAGTTTTAGTTTCAGTTCTGTTCATTCCTAAAGACTTATTTTAAATGAGAATTTTTTTTATTTATTTAAAAAACCCAGAACACAATAAAACTCATCTCTTCAAGTATAGTAGGTTCTCATTACAAGGAAAGCTGTTGAGGTGAAACACCTCAGAGAAGTTTTTGATAGAAAATTTAAGGAAGAGTTAAAAACAAATTGTATATACAGCTAAGAAGTGCCTTTTTTTTTTTTCAGTTGAACAAGGAAGGACTTCAGCCGAAAGGTCCTTATGTGTGGGAAGCCATAATTTCCCAGCAGAGATAAGAATAAATCCAAAGACATTCAATAAGTTTGAGGATTGTGCTTTGAATTGAAGATCCTCTGAGCTAAATTTCCTACATTTTCCAGGCCCTCAGCACCTTCTCCATGAACTAAAAGTTCTGAAGAGGTACTGAAAATGCCTGTATTAGAATGCCCTTGGCATTCTGAGCACTTTATAGAGACATATGGTCTGATATTTTAGATGCCTATGCTATAAATTTGCCAACAATTAACAGTTCCGTGGCTTTTTAAAATTATTGTTATTCTAAAGCATCAGAACGGGAAACGATAAACATGTCTGGGTTTTAATTATGAAAAGAGGAAGAAAGCTTATGTTAGAAAATTCGCTAATGAAAAACTAATTTCCAAACAATAGGCAATAGTGGAAGTAGCTGAATAAAGAAATGCTTTTGGTACTTCAGTGAGAATAATTAGTAACTGAGGAAAATGATAGGCCTATGTTTCATGAAGGGGATTATAGACTGATATATTTAGGTCATGTGAAGAAGTACTTTAATGAACATTCCCTTAAGTGTAACATTAATAATTTGTGGTTTCAAGCTAAATTAGAAGTGATGGTGTTTTTTCCTGATTTCAATAAAATAAGTTATGCTTGCAGTAGCTTCTGCTGTTTACTAGTAAAAGTGCAATTAAAATATTTGGGAAACCATGTAATTAATGAAATAGCCTTTGAATTGAGTATGTGTTATGAATATCTGAGTTTTATTAAAACCAAAATTTGTTAGTCTGCATGAAATATAATCTGTATACTAAAGTCCTGATATTGAAAAGTTAATGACAAATGTTCCCTTGCAGTTTCCTAGGAAGTTATTTTATTCTTTGCAGAACTTCTGCAGTGGATACTTTTTACATGTAAAATTTTGTTCCTTTGCTAGTTGGCTGCAAAGAAATTTTAAAGTTTAGAAAACTTCCTTACTGTAATACTTGTACTGTGAAAAAGACCTTGCTGCTCTATCCTCCAGGATTTTTGAATTCATAAAGGATGCAAGACATCACGGGGGCCCATAACAGGTACCTCCTGTGACTGTGGTTTAGTGTCAGGCAAGTTTTTCAGAAAAGGCAGAGAACCAGATTCAGTCAATCTTTGCACAATTTCAGGCAGGCAGATTCCAAAAAACCTGAGACTGTTACTTCAACAAGGACATCTCTATATAGCTGGATACAAACCATAGGCTTTTTACTCTGTCATGTTTCACACCAGCCAGGTATGAGCCACATCACTCCCTAACCTCTCTTGCTCGCATTTGGATCCAAAATACTGCAGGGTGGCCATGATGAAGAATTTAAATTTGGTTGCTGCACTGAATTTTTCTGTCAAAAAACTCAACAACATCATGGGTCACCCACATTTGCATATAGCTGACTGATAGCATGGGCAAAGTATGGAACTGTCAGCTCTCCAAGGCAGACTATCAGTGCAGCTGTAGCTCGTGGTAAAACAATATCTATTCTTCCAATGAACCCCTGCTTCCCATATATCTGATTATTAAAATTCTTCACCAAACATAATTTTTTACTTAATCTTTCTGAGGAATTGGATTTTCTCCCTAGTGTTGGCCCAAGTGAAAATGAGTGTCCTTACTGGTCCTTTTAGGCCAAATTTCCTGCCAAAAGCAAAATAAGCAGTGAAACTGTGGAATCCTTACTGGATCCTGCTGTTATCAGGAAATCAGGCAACGTCTTCATTTATGGCATGACCTCTTTTTGTCATTGAAATAAACCATGCTGCCTGCGGGTGATGGGAGCCTAACCCACAGGCAAGAGCAAGTATTGCAACCAGCTGGTTGGGTTGGTTGTTACCTGCAGCCACTTTTTAGTTATTTGCAGCTCTGCATTCAGATGCCTTCCTTCTCTCACAGGACCTGGCTCGGTGGAAGAGTCGTCGAAGGAGCGCTTCACAGGATTTGATCAAAAAGGAGGCTGAGAGAAAGAAAATGGAGAGGTTATTGGCTGGAGAAGGAGTGAATGAGCGCAGAAAAAGCATCAAAACCTACCGAGAAATCGTGGAGGAGAAGTACGTTGTGTTCCTGGAGTGCAGTTGCATGTGAAAATGAGTGTGGACTTCATAGGTGATAAGTAACTGTGGGCAAGTCTGAATGAGGGAGAGGGGAGGATGTTGATGGAGCAGAGGAAATGGATGTGATTTCCCACGCTAACGCCATGGTTTCTCCTGTGTTGTGTTCCTTGCAGAGAGAGAAGGGAGCGGGAGCTTCATGAGGCATACAAGAATGCAAAGACGCAGGAGGAGGCTGAGAGCATCCTCCAGCAGTACACTGAGAGATTCACTATCAGTGAAGCTGTCCTTGAGCGTTTGCAGATGCCAAAAATTCTGGAAAGAAGCCATTCAGTGGAACCAAATTCCCCACTGAAAGACCCAAATCCTCTGAGATATTTAAGGCAACAGTCACTCCCTGCTCCAAAATTCACTGCCACAATTGAAGCTACCATTGTTCCCACCACTGAACTAGAGCCCAGCAGTTCAACAGGATGCACATCTCCCAGCAAAAATATCTCCAAGGCTGTGCCTATGCTGACACCCAAGCCTTACTCACAACCCAAAAATACACAGGAAGTTTTAAAGAACTTTAAGGTAGGATACATCACATGTCCCAAAGTCATCTAGGAGACAAAGAGATCTTAACTCACCTGAACATATAAATGCTTTATGCAATTATGCAGAAGATGATGGCAGCATTCTGATATTATAAAATTCAGCTTCGTGTTCTGTGCTGCCCAGTTTAGTGGTTTCTTCATGTTTACTAGTCCTCTTAGAATCTTGACCTCTTCAGACTGAAATATTTACACTGCTCATTTTTCCTCCAGCTAAATTCATCTGGGGGAAGAGGGAATTTAAGAAAAAAGCATGGCATTTCCTCAGAAAGATTTTAGAAAAGAGTATGTGGTCATGGTTTTTTTTTTTTATTTTTGAACGAAATGGAAGGTGCAGGAAATGTGGAGACCCTGACTTTCGAAGCACGACCTGAACTGACTTTTTGTGTTGGGAATTTAATTTTTGCCATACCCAAATAAGTGTGTCCCTACTCCTTCAGAGCCAAGAGCCAGTTTGCCCAAAGATATGGTCTGTCTTAAGCATGCTTTTCACCAAGGATGAATGGGGAAAGATGCTTCACAGGCATAAAGAGAGGATTTAGGTTGTGCATGGAGGTTTAGTGAAACAGGTTGGTACTGGGGTAGCAGAGTAACTGGAGATTGATGGTGAGAGAGGGAGAGTGGCTCCATTGGATCACAAGAACTGTGCAAAGGTTATGAGAGTAAAAAGAAGTAAGAGAACTTGGATGAAAGCAGGCCTGCTGGGAATAAGCCAGCTGTGAGATTTGTGAGAGAGGAGGATAGGAGAAGAATAGGAGACAGTGTTCTGAAACCAGAATATGAAATCTGAGGAGTGTATCTTTTGACTGGGTGGTTGTGGAGAATGGGAGTAAGATACTGAACCAATGATGGAAAAAACAAAGAACTGGGATGTATTAAAAAGAACAGACCAGAGTAAGTCAAGTTTGAAAACATCTGCTTCACAGTGCCTGTACCAAAACTGGAGCTTTTGCAAGTATCATAGCAGTCATGTTGTGAGCAGTGTGAAGCCTACTGGCATGGCCCCAGTCTCTAGAGTTTGGGTGCCCTTCTGTCTGCCATTGCTCATACTTTGCAAGTGGCATTCAAGGGTCCCTGAAGCCCTGCTGATATCCCAGTAGCACCGCTACCATGTATATTCAGGTTGTTTACTTTCAAAAAAAATAAGTCAGCTGATTATAGTGAGTGAAAAAAGTATGTTGTGATGTATAATTTATTGGAGTCTGTCCCAGCTCTTGTGGAAACCACACCCCGCCAAGTTTCCTGGTTGAAACATGAAACTGATAATACCTCAGTTGGTATGACTCAAGTTTACTTTTTAGATATCAGTGAATCGTGGATTTTTGGGGTTTTTTCTGATCCTTGACACTTCTTTCATCAGAGGACCAAGATATGTGGGTGTATCACCGTAATGTTATTGCACATATAATTCACATGTGTGGGAAGAAACTAACCCATGAAGGCTCTACACCCCACGAGCCACCACAAAAAAAATTCTCTGAATCTTGCTCACATGATGTGAAAAATGTGATTTTTCTCAGTAAGAATTATTCCCTGGCACATGTAGCTGCAGCATTATTTTCCCTTGAAATGCCAGTCTGTCGATGATTCTTAGCTCTGGTGACAATGTGTTGACTTCCTCCAGATCAGAAGGAAAGGAGTACATTTGTTTAACTCTGCAGCCAGGGCATCTTCCTCATTCGAACATTTGGTTTTCCCCCTTAATATAAATAGAGAAATGTCTTAATCTAAACAGAGACACTGAAATGGATGGTGCTGCCTGCCAGTGTTTTCCTGCCCTTTTTATTTTTGAGATCTTTCATAACCTGCCTCTCTAGTAGATAATCCAGCACACAGGACCAGAAGGCTTGAGGCTCAGTTCCTACTCACACTTGTGTTACAAAATAAACCCTAAGAGAGGTACTGTGTTAAGTGGATGATGTCAGTGTAGAAAGGGAGGGAACATTTTCATCTGAAAAACACTCAAATGATGGAGTGAAACAGGTGATGGAGCTGCTTGTACAAGGGCTAACTCTCTCCACCTTCCTGCACATCTGGCAGAGCTAAGTATGCCCAACACCTCAGAGATGGCCTCTTAGTTAATCATGCTCATAAAGAACAAGGCTCTGGATGCACAAGTACGAGAAGTCAGTGGAAGGAGTTTGCACTCAGCTTGATACTGATGATATGTGCAAAGTTGGAGTGCCACTCTTGATGTGTCCAAGCTCAATAAGTTAGGAAGGATCTCTGCACAGAGTAGCAAGGCCTCCTTACTCCTCACGCCTGCTGACAAGCCTGTGAACAGCTGTGCTGTGGCCAGGCAGGAGCAGTGTGGTGGTACGGAGACCTGGTCCTCTCCACCCGTGCACTCTTAAGGTGAATGACCAGTGAATTTTCTGTAGCAAGACTTCTCCTGTATGCTTCTACAAAGAGCCCTTCAAACTGAAGGGAGTCTTTACATGCCACCTCCATTCAGAAATTTCACTGTAAAAGTACCAAGAAGTTGTATCAGTGCAGAGAAAGAAGCCAAAGCGTATTTTGTACTTTCTTGTTTGCTTAAATGTTCCTTAGCAGGAATATATGGCCACCAAGGAACTGGCTTGACCTTGAGAAATAAAGGTAGTTAAAATTGTTTCCACATTCTCCTTTTCAAAGAGATTGCCTAAAGTAATTTTTTGGGAAGCACCTTATCTATTTGATTGCCTTATGGAGGGGGTGGAATGTTCAATTTGCTGGTGTCTTGATTCCCTGTTATGAACAATATACAAGTGAATGAACTCTGCTGCTCCTGTCCCTTCAAAGTCCATGTAACAGTGCTTCATAAACTCACAGACTGCTGATACTGTGGTGAAGTCATTGAGGTACATAAGCAGTCCATCAGCATAATTAGTCCTTGAGAACCTGCTTGGCTCATGCATAAGGCAATGCAAAACCCAGCAGTTTTGGTGTAAATTTCACATAAAAAATGATTTTTAAAAAACATCCTTTGATCTGTGATGTCGCAAAGGGTGTCTGTACGTTACTGGGAGAACAGAATGTGGGAAACCAGGAAATCCAGAAAAATTATTTCCTTGCGTCTGTGTTTTGTTTATGAGTGCCCTCGGGTCATAAGGTCTTCTTCTGTTTTGGCCTGCTACATGAAATATGAGCTTGGCTTCATCCCTCAGTGATAACACAGACTGTGCTAATGATTGTAGTATCATGTTGAACTCCTAATTTCCTAAATTCTTTTGAATGCTACTTGTCTCAGCATATTTATTTAACTGTGTTCTGCAGGTAGATGGAAAAGTCAGCATGAATGGAGAAAATGTCAACGGCGTGGAAGAAAAGGATAAAGAATGTACAACAGTAATATTTACTCCTTCACCAACCAGATCTCTGAAATTTGATGGAGTAGCCAGAGGGGACAGGCCCCCAGTAGAGTTGAAGAAGGACCTCCCAAGTGTTGAGCTCAGTTTACAGAGGCCTGCCACTCAGAGTGTGCACAAAGAGCCAACAGTAAGACCAACACGAACAAACCAGCCTTATTTTCTTTGCCAATTTTCTGTCTCATGATGTGTTTGATCACTAAGTAATGATACCCAAGTGCCCATGTTTGCCTTATTTCAAAAGGGTGTGCCCAGACCAGGAAAAAAAAAAACCAACTATAAACAAAACCCCAAATCCTTTGTAAATTAAAGGCTTCTTCCTTTTGTATGTGGGTAGAGAAATAGGAGGGTAAGACTGAAAAAAATTTTTGCAGCCACTGGGGGTATTGGGGGGGATTTTTTTTTTGTCTTTTTTTGTTGTTGTTTGGGTTTTTTTTTCCCAGATGTCATGCAGCTGATAAGCATGCTTTAAATGTGCTGGGCCAGGGGGAAATTGATTCAGTGTCCCAGCCGTTGTACAGGTTTATTCAGCGCTTCTCCTGATGTAAGCTGATTAGATCAGCAACATAATTGGACTGTGTGAGCCATTATAATTAGTTTCAGTTTTCAAAAGAGGATGTGGATGTGCTGGCAGTTTTGAACATTTGGTTTTCATTCCCCTCTCAGAAACACTAGAAAAGGGGATAAGCTGTTGAAATGCTCAGAGAGACCAACATGCTTCTTAACTGCCTTATCAGAGAAACAAATTAATTTTACCTTTTCATCTTTCTCTCCTCCTCTTCCCCAGAGAAAAAGGCAGAGGTAAAACTGGAGCATATAACAGCAGGCATCTAGATGCTACAAAACTGTAATAAAAGTAGATAGTAAAAACAAAACAAGAAATGAGGAGAGGATTGCAAAGAGACCATGTAAAAGAGCTGCAAGCAAGTGGCAGGAGAGGGAATTCTCACAATTTCTTTCTGTGTAACAACAAAGAGAATTGGAGATGTGGTGGGAGTTGGAGTATGTTAATTTTTTCTTTCATCTCAGATTTCATCCAAGCATTGGCCAGATGGATAACAGGGAGCAGGCAGAGATCTGTCCTGGGGCTTGATGGCTCATTCATGAGAAAGGGTTTGTGTTTTACTCCCCTGCTTTAGTGCCAGTCTCTAGCTATGGACAACCAAACCATGGAGCTGCAGCAGTCATGGGAACTGAGGTTTGCCGTGAGCACAGCCTTGATCCTGTTGGAGGGAACTGCTGTTGAGTCAAAAGTGAATGATTTGCAGGCAAAGCAGAGCTGAGGCTACTCCTGTCACAGCAATTTGGCTGTGAGGGAAAAGCCAGGCAAGCATTGCATCTGATACAGAAGAGCAGGTAATGGGAGTGTTTGGAGAAGCAGAGAAGTACCTCAGCTTGCTGGAGATTAGAAGCTCAGCAACAATCAGAAAAGTAGCCAAGTGAAAGTGTTAATGTCTCCTTAATTAGGATTTTCAGGCCTAGTTAGAATTATGAGGAAACTCAGCAGCAGAAGTCCCTGTTAGTTCTTGAGTGTGCTTTTATCTGTTTGGTGTCCTCTCATCCTCCCCTTTCTACACCTTTGAGGATGATACAGCCAGCTGAATGCAAATTTTCCTGTGTCTGGTTTCTCCTTCCAATTCTTAGCTCTGTGGTGATACTGGTGAAGGAGGCAAAAGACTTTGACTCCTCAGATTCCTTGTGACTCTTGACATTTACAGAAAAGCTCCTGGTTTGTAAGCTTGAATGCACTTAATGATGAAGCCTTACAAGAGAGAATGAGTGTGCACCAAAATGGTGCTAGTGTCAGAGTGTCTGTGCTCTAACTACAAATTTTGTATCACTAGCCTCACAATTCCATCAGCAATATGGCTGGGTAGTGCAAATCATCGTAATTACTCCTGGCACTTCAGCTTGAAGCAAGGTATGTGTATTAAGCATGCCAAGGGCAGAGCAAGGAGAGCAGACTGCTTTGACTTCTCTGCTCTGTGGGAAAACAGGTGGAATGCACTGAATGTAATGGGAAAGAAGAGAAGAAGATCTGCCTGTGGCTGGAAGGGAATATTCAAGCCTAAAATAAGACTTCAGGTTCTATTTCTTCTGGATGTTTACTTCTCTTTACCCAGATGCTTTCTTTTAATTTTCCATGCCTCAGACTAAAGCATGGGCAGTAACTTAGCTATTGAGCATACAGGAGAGCCTTGTTTTGCTGATGGAAAGGGCCTAGATGCCAGGTTACAGAGATGAGGTGTAGTACTGATGCTTGGCTTCTTCACTGTGTGTGTTGGGACACAGGCAAGCACTGCTATAGACAGCATGATACGGATTTAATTGGTCTGGAGGTTTATCTGCAGGATCTGACCAGCTACACTGGGTCACTTCACTCGGCGTTCTCCCTGTACTTATTTTACTTCAGACTTTGGACAACTAACACCACGATGACAGCCTCACCTACAGACCCTGAAAGGCTGAACTGCTCTCTGAAGGATATAACCGCTCCTAGGAAGGTTGGGAATCCAGATTAGGAAAGATGAGATCTTCCTGGGCTTGTCTCACTCCCCATAAAACAAGACCTTTTGCTCAGTAGGATACTGCATCTCACTGTCACTGTCAGCATTCCAGAAGGGAAAAAGAAGTTTGATGTTTTGCTCCAGGGATGGGACTTCAAGGCTATACATTCTTAGAAGTAAAGAAGCCTTCTGAAAGCCTCCTCTATTACCTTGCACATGGAGAAAATAGGGCTGTAGGTTTTCTCTGATGCTTAACTCTTCTGATTTTCTATATGAGGAGGAGAAAATGACAGAAACAGGCATAAAGAAGCAGCTGAGATGAAGAAGAGCTGTCTAGAGTGGAAGAAATTACTGAAGCTCTTTTGCCTCGAGAAAACTTCTACAAATTAGGCATATTTTCAAAGCCATTTTTAAAATTGCTTTCACTGTGTTTATTTGTATATTTTATTGATTCAGTTCTTGTTATCTATGTCCTTCTGAGGCTTTGAATAAGATTCACAGCCCTCTGTGAATAAGTTCCTCTGTTAAGAAATGCTTAGTCAGGGGTTTGTTTTTTCCCCCTCTAGTTGCTTGTAGATTTGGGTTGGGTTTGTGTCCTATTCATTCATTTTCTGCTCCAGGTCTCTTTTGTGAAAAATATATTTCTTTCCATATATACCTTACCTATGGCACTCCTGTCCTTCCCTTCTGATTCTCTTCCTGTTCTTTACATGCCTCTTCCTCCTCCTCCATCCCTCTTAGGGCTGCTCCCCTGCTGTTTCAGTTCATTTGTCAAATGGACTAGTTCTGTCTTCTCTCAGCCTGGCAGGCTTCCCTTTGAAGTCCCTCCTGTAGTCCTAGTTTGAGTCTGTCTGGCTGCCCTCAGGCACTGTCTGCAGCAGGGGAAGGTGCTGTGCAACTGCACTCCAGCAGTGCTTTTGGCCTGCAGTTTAAGTTGCACCACTTGAAACACTAATACTTTTGAGGCTTTTGGGGAGCTAGTGAAGTGCAGAGATCATTTCCTGTGGGTGAGACCTCGGTGTCAGTTGTCTTTTTGACAGGAGAAGGACTCCATCCGTATGTGCATCAAGTAATGTTCACTAATCAGAGACTGACTGGGAAACCTATGTAAATCCTGCCTAAATCTACTATGAAATGAGGTGCAAAAAACTGCAGCAGGTGGGCAGGACAGTAAAGAAAATATTATCAAAAAATTTACTTACATGTCAAGAGTATTGGTAGAGTATTAGGTAGACTATAGGTAGTGTATAAGTGATTTTACAGGAGACTTACCTTTGCTTAAAGTAGCTTGTGAAATTTTGCCTATGATTAAAGGCTAAAAAGGATGAACTTGGCCTACAGACAGGAGACTAATATCCCACTGGTGTTCGTGGAGCAGTGTGGTGCTGCGAGGGGTGGTAGGTGAAGCTTACTTATACCTCTCAATGCAGTTGGAAAAATGGGGGCACAAGCCCAAAGACTGATCAATCAGTGGCAATACCAGCAATAATGTGAAAATCACCTCATCCTGCTCCTACCTGTCAGCCATTTAGGCTGTGTTTTCTTCCCATTATACAGGATAGTGGTGGACACTACAAATGCTGAGAAGCTGTATCCTCCAGCTCTTTGAATCAGAAGTTGGCAAAGTAAATGTTTTATTTTAGAACAGTGTTTGTGCAGATTTTAGGGTAGGGGAATTAATTTCTCAGTAAGTAACATCACTTTATTTTATGTGAACACTTAGAAATTATTGGCTTCCTATAGCTCTAGTTATAACTTTGCTCTGATCAACCGAAAAAAAAACCCCAAAACAAAACCAACCAACCAAACAAAAAAATACAGGCAGCAACTTAAAAAAGAGGTAGTGGAGGTGCAGAGAGACAACTTTCTTTTAATTTTTCACTAGCTAGATTAAACTTGTCCATTTCTACTCACTGCACGCTTGGCACAAAATGCACTTGTTTTCTATATCCAAGTAACACTCTCCTTCTTACTGAAAAA
The DNA here is from genome assembly GCF_009819655.1 of Sylvia atricapilla. NCBI lineage: Eukaryota > Metazoa > Chordata > Aves > Passeriformes > Sylviidae > Sylvia > Sylvia atricapilla. Next base: position 9,220,788 of record NC_089143.1, on the reverse strand, counting down.
TTCACCGATTGAACTGAGATTAAAGTATAAGCTTTCTTGTGGTTGAGGATTGTTGGCCAAGCTACAGGAGAGCTGGGCTGAAATCCTGGTTTGTACATATCCGGTAAGACAAGTCTTTGTTCTTTGATTCATGACGAGAAACACTCGTAGAGTAAGTCTGTCTGTTCCAGCTTTGCCTCGAACCACACATGAAGAGATGCATGGAGGGCTGGACTACCTGAAGGGAAAAAGGTGTAGGATGAGAAGTACAAGCAGCAAAGCTTCAAAGCAGCTGGAAGGGAACTGTGCTCAGCATTTTGTTATGAACACAATATGCCTGTCTCCTGTCCTTCAGACAGCCATGTACTTTTCACTGTCTGTCAGTGAAAGAAGCTAATTTTACACCCCAGTTGAGCAGTAATAACTCTAATGACTATCAGGAATACTTCACATTTTCTTGCAGTATTTTCAAGACTTTTCTGTCCTTTACTGATTACCCTGACCCTCTGTTGTAAATAGCTGGCCTGAGTATAGCATTATGTAGCTGGCAGATGACTTAACCTGTTGAAGCAGTGTTCTGGCTGTAGTGCTATATCTGGCATAGCATGCAAGAAACTAAGCTGTGGCAGCCCAAGGTTGTGCCATCAGCAGCACTCATGTCAGCTGCCAACATGAATATTGATGAGGAAATCTTTGTACGAAAATTTTGAAGTCAGTGATATGTGTAGAATTCGAATCGAAGAAGTTTTGTGATTTGTCAGACAATTTCTGCATGTGGCTATTGATGTTGCAACCGATTTCGTTCCTGAATGGTTTTACAGAATTTAAATTGTAGTTTTAACCTGATTCTTTCTGATATCACTGCATTCTTACTGGTTCTAGACAGCTTGTTTTGTCATGTTTTCATAAAAAATACAATAACAATATTTGACGCGATTTTGTGTGCAAGCAGTGTTAACTGATCTATGTTTCAATTTAATTTACAAGGAGGATTAATAAAGTTCTACTCTAACTTCTTTTGGAGTTTGTATTCTTGTAGAAGTTGTGATAATCTGTGTGTTAGGTACTTCTGGTTATTGTATTTTTAGGGTTTGATTAAGAGTGTAAAGTTCCACAGCAGTAGCCAAGATGGCCATTTCTGGCTTGTATGATCAGAATCAAAGAAATACTTAGACTGATGTCCTAGTTTATGTGGTAAAAATCCTGTCTGTCACAAACTGAACTAATTTATTTTCATTTTATTTTATTTTATTTTATGTGGCAACACTATATGCTTGTGCTTGTGTCTTTGTTAAATGGATACTTTGTTTATCAGAACACCAGTGTTGCTTTTGTCCTCTGTACTTATGTGCTCATAACCACAACTGCCATCACAATATTTAACTTTCCATCACGAATTAAGGCCAAGTCACAAATGGGGAAGCTTACTTTAACTCCTAGGCACCCAGATGGATGGGGTAATAAAAACACCCATCCAAGCAGACAGCATTCTTCAGTTTTTAGAAGTTTTAATGGGACAGTCTCGACACCAGCCTGATGTGTGGGCAGAGATAATCACAGCCCCCATGCACTGAGGTTTTTCATAGCTCTCTCTAAGGCCTTATTACCTGTGGTGGTGTTGTGTGACCTTCCCTCAGAGGCGCCCAGAGCAGAGCCTGTGTTTGCAATGACTCTGTTGCCCTGCAGAAAGAGACCTCTGCCCACACAAACACATGTGACAGAAGGGTGCTGAGAGGCTGCATCAGTCCCTCATCCCAAGGCATGAGAGCTCCTCACAGAACTGAAGCACCTCAGAAATGTCACTCACTAGGTTACGGAATCTTTCAGTCAAAATACAGTCCTCCTAGTTGTAATGAAATGTTTGTTTGGCTTTTTTTATGTTGAGTGACAACCTCATTATTTGATCACGAATATTTATGTAATGTGAAGTATGATAGTCTGTGGTAGAAAAGATATTCTGTCAATTTTATCAGCACACTTAAGAATTTTCTTAATTGGATCATATACCTGTGGATAAAATACAAGATAATACTACATTAACTTGGTATTATAAATAGAATTAAATTCAGTGGAAATAAGAGAGTTCCCCAGTGAAGTTGACTTCATTTTTTTATAAATTAGTTATTAATCAGTTTTATATTTTTAGCTGTATGTCACTAGCATTTAATTTCTCAGCAGAGGGAGGAGAAAGAGTCAAGTCTCATGAGCAGGAACAGAACTTTTGTAGCGTGCCATTGGAAAGACAATTTTGCTGCAGCAAGAAGTAGCTCTTTTTTCTATAAATAACATTTATGTCTACACCTGGTTCAACCTCCTGGGTATAGGGTATGAGTAGGTTTAGTTATTGTGCTTGTGCAGGATGGCTGTGTGACAGCACCGTGTTTAGGTTCCTGAGGAATTCTAGACCCAGAGGTGATACAAGTGCATCGTGTGTGTGCATCGTGCATCACTGCAGCATTCACTGGGCAACAGTGAATTTTAGCCCCTCTGAGAGGCCACTGTGGCTGTGCTCTTTCTCCAGCAGCACCTGACATCAGCAGTTGACTTTCTTGGGTATAACAGTTCAATTCTTTTTGTACTAGCCCTGGAAATGTAACAGTTTATAGCTTTAAAGCCTCTGAGGTTGAAATAAAAGTTGAATGTATTTATTTATTTTAATATTTTCAATTTGGACAGTTCCTTTTTGAAAGTGAAAGGTGAATTCCATTGTTTTACCAAAAATATTATCAATCTAAATATTCATAATTTAAATCTACAACAGTTTCTTTGGGAGGCTTATGATTTGGATCAGTGGGTGTGGAGCCTCTTATTTTCCCATGGGAAAACTACCTTGTTTAGGGCAAATCCTGAGCTCTCAATAATAGCCATTTGTTTAGGTTTAACAGAGTTTTGAAGGTTGTAGGGTGACATAGAATAATTCAGGTTGTAGGTCTCTATCTGAGTCTGACATGAGATCAGAACAGGTTGCTAAGGGCTTGATCATTGAAATATTGAAAACCTCTGAGGACAGATATGGCATGACCTATGTGGCTAGCCTCTTGCACTGACCTGTCTGTCCTCATGCAGAAAAGAAATGCTTGTTTCTGCTTTAGGCAAGGCTGGGAAGGATTTCCTGTAGCTTCTCCCCTGGCCATTGTTGTATCAGGAGCCAGAACTGAGGCTGCAGGGGAAATGTTCCTTAGTTGCAGTAGAATTCTGGGGCTTTTGCAATGAAAACTCTTAGTGACACACCAGGCTGGAGTCCAGATGAACTGGGGGAGAGAAAGGTGGGTTGTATGAAGGAAAAGAGCAACTAATTGGCAAGAGATAAACCTCTAGGGCACAGGACTTGCAGACTTGGGAGCATTTCTCTGGGACTGTGTTTTAGCCTGTGCCTCATCTCCAGTGACCATCCTTCCTGGGAGTGGTAAGACATGGAGGGAGAGGTCTGTGCTTTCTCCACTCTTGGTATAGATGCATTCACAGGTGGACATGGTTGAGAGAAAGTCCTGAAAGTTTCCATGTTACCTTTCTAGAGACTCTATTTCACTTTCTGCCTCATCCAGTTCAAGAACTGCTTTTAGGCAGGTGGGAGACATGTTTCCATGTCCTACCTGGGGCAGAGGCTGAGGGTGGCAGAGGTGAGGGTGCCCTGGGAAGTGGTGGCAGTGGCGAGGATGGCAGGCAGCCAGCCCCAGCATGCGCTGCCACTTCCAGAGACTCGTGGCTGTGATCTGGCGCCTGTCCTGCTGAGAGGTGGCAGCACAGCCCTTGGCAGCTGCAGGTCCCTTCTCTTGTTCCCAGCACTGCTGGCTGCCTGCTGGGTTTGCCTGGCCCCACACCAGTCTGCACTGTTTCCTTGCAGGGCATCTTCCTAGACATGTTCTTGCCCCTCTTGAGAGCATGTCTCCCTCCAGAGAGGAGACGAGGGAGGGATTCACAAGCTTTGCCAGCAGTAAAGTTCCCTGGAGCTTTGTGGTTTGTCTGCAGGTGTTGGCATCCTGTTGGCATTGCCAGATGGTGTCTCCAGTTATGGAGATGTGAGAGACCAGCTCTGTTTTTCATGGAGTCTGTTCAGATTAGGGCCATAGGCTCATGTGGGCTGTAGGGATAGGAAACAGGATCTGTACAGAAGGTGGAGGTCTGATTCCTGCCTGCAGAAAAGAGGAAATGTCATCAAATTTCCTCTTTTGTGGCTGTTAAGAAGATGGAGGAGTGGGAGGAGGACAGGAAAGAGAGTCTACAATAGGCTATTTCTGAAATATGTTACTTTTTATTTCTAAAAATTGTCTGCATTTTTTGTTTTCCTCCATTGAATCTGCCATTTTCTAGATTTTGGATGCATTAAAAGCACTAGCTATCAGCAATGGCTGATAACTGTGCTGCAGATTTTTCATGATTTGCTTTCTTGAAAAGCAGATGTATGGTGGAAGCTGCTGAATAGATCAGCTGAAGTGTTACCCATGTTTTGACAGTGTGGTTTTAACTCTGCAACAGCCCTGTCCAGGTCAGGAAGCTTGCTTTTCAAAGGCATTTGAATTATTGGCTTGATACAGTCTCACCATATTTTTTCAGTCCTCTCTTAATAGTGTTTCAAGTATTTCATTACTTTTAATACCAACTCTGGCTTTTCCCTTCAGATAACAGATTGTTTAGACAACCGTGAAATAAAGGAAGTATTTAATTACTTTGCCACTTTCCAAACCCTAGTATGTGCTATCTATTCACTAATGCATACGTTTTTGTGTTATTCTGGAAGGGGAAACTAGGGGTGAAATGTATGCTTATCTCCAGCTAACACAATCCAAGATATCCTACAGTTTTAAAAGCTTGTAGGAGCTATTCCAAACCAACCACATTAATGGCTGGCGATGAGCGATTTGAAAAGGAGATTAAAGCACAGCCATTCAATACCCAAAGGGGCACATATTGCTCTGAAACATTGTCCCCAATGCCCTGCTGAGCTCCACACTGATGTGGTTCAAACACACTACAAAGGAGCAGCAAGCGCTGCCTTGAGGAACTAGCACATGCTTTTATTTCCACTGTACTCACTCCATGCTGTGTTCCTCCCTCCAGGCCTCCCCGGTGGAACTGGATGGAGCTGACAGCCTGCAAGCTGAGCCCAGCCCCAGCAGTGTGGCACCTGTCCCCCCGGAGTGCCCATCCCCAGGTGGGTGTGCTGCTGCCCTCACCCTGCCCCTGTCCCTGTCCCTGTCCCTGCCCCTATCCCTGTCCCTGTCCCTGCCCCTGTCCCTGTCCCTGTCCCTATCCCTATCCCTATCCCTATCCCTATCCCTATCCCTATCCCTATCCCTATCCCTATCCCTGCCTGTCCCCAGGTGGGTGTGCTGCTGTCCTCACCCTGTCCCTGTCCCTGTCCCTGTCCCTGTCCCTGTCCCTGTCCCTGTCCCTGTCCCTGCCTGTCCCCAGATGGGTGTGCTGCTGTCCTCACCCCTGCCCTTGCCCTTCCTCATTTATGGGACCGGGTTGAGGCACACCCTGTGGCAGGAATCCGCTAGGAGCATCACCAGCACCACCAACAGAGCTCATTAGAAAAATGCTGCAGGTATCAGTAATCTTAAATAAAATGAAATTGTGTGCTGTCAGAACAGTCATTCACTGTAGCAGCCTCCCAAGGGATGTGTTAGAGCTCCTGTGGTAGGAGTTTTTTCAGGTGCAGCTGGACAGGGTGCTAGGGAATCTTCTCTAGGCTCCCTTTCCCACAAAAGGCAGGACTAGATGTCTGTTGAGGTCCTTTCCAGTCTGGGCTGTTCTGTCATTCTGTGGTTGAAATGGCACACCTGAGTTGTCCACTTTGTGCAAGTGAAAAGCCAGTGCCACAGCATGCTGTAACCAGAAAGTAACATGGGCAGAAGCTACCAGTCAGTAATAATTTCTGTTTGGCACATTTTTTTTTCCCCAAGTCATTAAGGAATGGAGAGAAAGAGTAAGAAGGGGCACTTCAGTCCCCATAGGGGCTTTAAATGGGCAGTATTGTGCATACTCCTAATTTTCTGCCTTAAAGCCTTTATGCATGATTCCTAATCTGGGGAAAGGAATTTGCTGGTAGAATTTTAAGCTGTTTTCCTCAAAAGTGTGTTTCTGAAACATTGTCTTTGAGCAAGCACATTATTTGCTCTGTGCTGTTATACTAAGTTCATGGTAGTTTTTTGTTGTTCATTTTTTTAAAATGGGTCTATCAAAGTTCAGCTTGGTGTGGGTAAGTAAAAAGTACTATGTCAAGTAAGTGTTTAAATGAGATCTCTGGCTGTAGTTGGTATGTAAGCATAATGCTCCTATTTGTTGGGGATAAATGTGACTGAAACAATTGAGCTTTGCCCTCAAACATCAATGAGGTGCCATGCCCCAAAGATTAGAAGCACATGGGCTGTTAGCAAGGGCTCATTAGCTGCTTTAATTACTTTGGCTCCTGGATGCCAAAGTACATCATTTAACAGTTTTAAATTGCATCTGGCAGGTAATGAATAAGGTGCAATCTTGTAATGAAATTACCAAATTTTCCTCTCCAGGGTCAACAGTGATGGGCTGGTGTTGTCTACCAATCACAAAGCCATCTTGGCTTCAGCTCCCCAGCTGTCAGAAATGCCAAACCTTTAGTACTGACAGCAAAATTTAATATTGTCTGGCAAGGAAAACTGAGAGAGCATTGCAAAAATCAAAATGATAAAGTGACATGGAGTTTTCACTATGTCTGCTTTGCGGGGATAGATGGGGTCCGAACTCTGTGAACTTCTTACAGAGTAAACAACCTCCTCTACTATTCAGTGCAAGCCAAACACTTCCATGCTGTGGCCCCAATGCCTCTAATGGTGGGGGAGCATCTCCAGATGCATCCAGGTTGCATCTGCCTTGGACTCTGCTTGTGTCCACATTCTTAGTGGAGTTGTAGGCTGCATCTCTTTCTTAGCTTACTCTCCAGCCTGTCAAAGAGGTGTATTCAGAAGCTGCTAATGCTGCTGTGGTTGGAAAGGGAACAAAGTCTGAAGTTTCTGCTTTAGGAGATTGGAGAGATTTCTGAGTGTTTCTTCAGTGCCTGAGAGCTGGTGACTGCTTTGCTTCCAGTGGTGGCATCAGCTATCACCAGTTCAGCTGTCACAGTCAGCTGTAGACCTGTGTGCTTCTTGTCTCTCCTTCCAGAAACCAGCATCAGCTTGTTGGCTTTCTTTAAGAATTTGATGACAATTAGGTTATTCCAGTCCAAGGCTGCCTGTTAGCAGCTTCTTGTCTGATGATTAACTAATGGTCAGTGGAAGTGGTAGGTTTAATAAACTCTTAAATAAACAGGGTTATCATCCAGTGCTGAGAGTGAGACCATGTCATATGGCTACTTATCTTTGTAACACCTTAGGGTAGGATTCATCACATAATTTCAGTAAAGAGATCTTAGCTCAGTAGGCCCATTGTAGGTTACAGCTCATCTCAGACAGAGGAGTGCCTGAAATAGAAGTTAGTGTGACTCTGTTTCTTCTCTGGTTTTGTTGACCATGAAGAGTGTCCCATGATGCCCAAGTCTACTGTAAGCAGATAAATTTTGACAGGTGAATTTCATTCTTTGAGTTTTGTCTTCTCTGAGACATAAATTTTTCCCATGTTAAAGAAAAAATTTTATTTTTTCAAAACATTCAGTAAATGGGCTCACAGTATATCCAATAAGAAACTGTATTGTAAGAAATAGGCATATGTTTTATTTGAAGTATCTTAACCTTGCAACATTATCTCTTTTATGTGTGGATTGGGTTTAGATCAAAAGCAATCCAACTCAACTGCAGCTTGTGCCAGCCCTGTTGTGAAGAGATTAGAATTTCTTCCCAGTCCTGTCCCTTCAGAGGAAACTGCTTCAAGCAAGAAAGATGTGAAGAAAGCTGAAACAGAGCAGCAGAAGGAAGCAGAGCTTCCTCCTACACAGGAGGTACGTACAGGCAAGAAAATAGGGAGTAGAAAACAAACAAACACACAAACAAACAAAAAATATATTTTACACAGAAATGTTTATTGTGTAAATTGGTATTTTTCTGCATAAAATGTCACTTCAGGAGTTCATTCCAAACATGACCCTGAAGGATGATTTCAGCTGCCAAATCCTGTGGACATCAGAGGGTTCCCCCTCAAAAGGAACTCCACAGTGTCTGCCTGTAGGATTTGAACCTATGAACTGATGAGACTAGAAATATGAACTTAAACTGCAAAACCCCAGTCCTACCACCTGTTGGGAGGGCAGAGTATCCAGAAGGTGTAGACAGTGGAGCTTATCCTCTTAGTCCTCCTGAAGTGCTGAACAAGTGCTGGTGGTGGCAGAGGTCACAAATGGCTGTGACCACAGAGCCCTTTCATGGGAGTTGGATGTTAGTTAGATGTTGTTAGAGGATTGACTTTGGTGTGCAGGGCAGTGTGAATGTCAGCAGGAAATAGCTACCAGTTATTTACAGGACTTCAATACTGCAACTCCCTGTTGTCATCCTGGAGATAGAGGCTTCAGCTTTGATACTGTTGTTTCAGAAAATAAGTAGAGAGGGTTTAAGCTAACCTTTGATTGAACTAGTTGCTTTTTCATGCTGTTTTCTGCTCCCAAATGTCTGAACAGGTGATTAAAGCAAAAGCCCTGGAAGAAAAGGGGAGTCTAGTGCTGCCATTTCTAAAGAAATTACCTGAAACCAGCCAAGTCACTTTGCATAACTCTGGTTCACAAGGTGAGCAAAAAAGCATTTGGAAAACTCAGCCAGACAGTAGCTGAATATGGGCATGTGGTGTTCAGGGATATGTGCCTAATCCATGACTTGGAGGGTTTTGGAGCTAAAGCAGTTATTTTCCAGTTTTATTGACTGATATTGGTACTGTGGCTTCTGTGATGAAAATGACTCTTCTGGCTATTCCTCTTAAACATAACAGCAGAAATTTGACAGCGCAGAGGGAGAGCTCTTTCTTGCATTTACCTGGCCTAGCAGAAAAGGTTGTGTTATGTCAATGAGTATTACATACTGTTGCTCACAAATGAAAATGACTTAGCAATTGGCTTTGCCTCATGATAAAATTTCCTGGAGATAATTTTTGCACTCATCTGCTCTTGTGGAGCTCCTTTTCATAGATGAATAATACATGTATCTGGGCCACATCCTTGAATTTGATCACTGCCCAACACAAGTTCTTGCCATTCAGGACCTTTTGTTTTTTTTCCTTGCCTCCATGACAAGGTATTGCTTGCAACTGCTAATGTTAAGTAGTTTAATTTTATATGTATTTTAAATATGCATACATGTAAGTATTGTGGAAGAAAGAGAGAAAAATTAACTGAGGGCTTTTTCCCCATAAGAACTTCCTAGGTTTTTAATCTATAGGTAATATACTGATTAGCCTAATGTTTTCAAGGTTAAAAGTACTGAAGGTGATCCACTTTGAAAAAACAGAAGAGGGAGTTTTCACAAAGCCATGTAGTGACAGAACAAGAAATAAAAACTTTAACCTGAAAGAGTGTAGATTGAGATCAGATATTAGGAAGAAATTCTTAATGATGAGTGTGGTGAGGCACTGGAACAGGTTGCACAGAGAAATTGTGGATGCCCCATCCGTGGAAATGTTCAGAGCCAGTCTGGATGGAGCTTTGAGCAATCTGATCCAGCGAAAACTGTCCCAGTGTCCCCCTGGCTGGGGGAATTGAAGCTAGATGATCTTTAAGGTTCATTGCAACCCAAACCACTCTATGATTGTCTGTAGGTGCTACCCTGCAGACTTTGAGAATGATACCATTTTATGTTAAGCAGATCAAACCAAGTATCAAGTGACAGGTTCTAAGTCTCTTGCCTTGTCAGTTTTCTGACTGGTACTGAAACACTTGGCTGCACTCTAGTGTTCACAGCATATAGAGCACTGAAAGGCAAAATCCATCAAAACCTGCATCTGCAATAGGAATGAAAGGCAGCACCGTGCAAGACTTGCAGCAGTATGCTGGAGCTTTCATGTAAGTTCAGGTGCCATGTTGCAAAAGCAGCCTCTAAATACAGACAGTCCATGCGATTTTCAAGTCCGTTGTAAATTAGCTGCCGTGGGCCAAAGCGACTGTAGGAAAACCCTTCCCATGGCCAAGGTGGCTCAGGTCTGAGAGTCTGTCCTCACCTTTTCACCAGACTGTTTCTTGTTTTGTCTCCGTGCCGTTGCCTGCAGAGCTGCCCAGCGGGGCCCTGGTTCCGCTTAGGGTCCGCAACCACTGGCGGCGCTCACAGTTTTTCTCCCAGTCAGGTAAATGCGGTGCTGAGAACAGCTCCAGCCCTCCTGGGCTCCAGCCCTTCTGGGCTCCAGCCACGGGTGTCTTTGGACACGGGGCTGGGGTGAAAGCTGATGATCACGGGGACTTGTTCTACCTCTTGCTTTCATAGAAATTGTCTATTCCTGCTGCACAGTTGACAAAGAGCTGTTGGGTTGCTCACTGTTGTGACGCTCTGGTTTCAGGCACCCAAAAGAAATCCCTTGCCTATAAATACCTTTTTCTTAATTTCTTTGAATCAGTCTAATTTGCAAACACATTTGGATAGAAAATGGCAATGGTTCTCTTCGTAACTGTGGCTCTTGAGTAGTGTAGTCCCATCCTTTTAGCATTGCTGTACTTTTTCCTTCCTTGCACTGAATCACGAAGGGAAAAGTAGATCAAGGTAGGTAAGACTCAGTGTCTGAACACTGCTAACATCTGTGGCCAGAAGTAGATGGCATTAGCTAGTGGTAGAGTAGAACCTGATATTAGTTAATTTTGTGCTCCTCTATACCCAGATAAAAAGTAGTTTTGTTGGTGATGGGTGTAATCGGGTTTTCTGATTTATTTGCTTGCCATTAGTCCTTGCATTTGGTTGTGGGAGTAAATAGGAAACTAACATGAAGCTCATATACAGTTACAATGTAGATTTATTTACAGGCTGAAGAAATTTTGCTATGTTAAATTTAATCTTTCATTGTTCTGGGTTTTTTTAATAGCTGATTCTGATACTGGTGATAAGTCAAATGTGAGTACCTTTTTTGCATTACTCTTTGGTTTAGCAATTTGTGTTTAACAGAAATTAATTTTTTATGCAAACTGTCTTGTAAGATCCCCAAATCAGAATGAGAATTTTTCTCATGGACATGTGAAAGGAAAAGTACAACCCAAATCAAGGCATTGTCTGAATCTGGAATTCATGCATTCTCTTCGTATCTGGAACTAGCTATACAGTATTTGGTTACTGGAGCCACTAAAGCTTCACAATCTCTAAATAATATGTAATTCTAAACTATCCATTGTATTTTAAATGCATAGAAATGAAAGGATTTCACAATTCTATTGTTTTCCTCATTGAAACAAAAAAAACCCAACACACCACAAATGCTGCTCTGAAGTACACAGTATTTCACATTCTGTTTGTCATATAGAAATAGACATAATCTCTTCCTATGAGATTCAAATACTACTTGTAGTGGAAAAGGATATGACAGCAAGTATCTCAAATTGCCCTTGATTAGAAGTATTTTTAACATGTCATGTAATGGGATCCTTAGTGAAGCCTGAGGATTTATTTAATTATGGATAAAAAGTCAAAGCAAGACATGCAGACATGGCAGACATCAAATGAGAGAATATTTTTTACAACCTGAAATTGCTTTTCATGTTGGGAAGATTATAGAGAAGCAAAATATGTATGTTCCTTAAATTTGAGTCCCTGGAAGTGGCTCTGTTCAATGATGATTACAGCTTTCTTTAAGACCTTTTTCCTCCCTTCTGCTGAAGTGTCCCAAGACTTTCTTTGCAAACCAAATGATTCTTCTATCACATGGCTAAGAATGGGCAATCCCAAGTTTCAGTGAAGCTAAGAATAATGTCAGCTAACTGAGAGAACCCTTATCTAGATCTCAATTTCCCATTGTAACATCAGCCACAGGATTCAATCAGGCTCAGTCCAGTTTTCTCTGGTAGCCATGTGCAGTGTAGTGCCACAGTTTAATAGTTTGGTTTTTCTTCACGTAAGCGTTTCAATTTTTGGTCCTGGGATCCTGAAGAAGAGCGAAAGCGCCAGGAAAGGTGGCAGCATGAGCAAGAACGTTTGCTTCAGGTAGGGAAGAAACTGTATGTCTTCCACTGTGTGGTTCAGCTGTTGAATTGTCCCTTTGGACTAAAGTTGGGCATTTTGTGTCATGTTTTCCACATCCTCTGTGGATGCTTGGAGCAAATTCTGAGGCAGTTGGGTGATAAATGAGTACACACACACACGTTCTCTGTGGTTTAGGCACTCTCATGTCACCCTTCCCCAGTCCATGGGAACACCAAAAGGACTTGGTCCTGTAATCCAGTGCAGAGTTAAACCAAATGTGTTGGTCCTCAATTATATTTAAATTATGCCGAGTATAGACTGCAAAACACTTAATTACTTGGAGGCTCCTTGTCAACACTGACCATTTGTTAACCTTGATGCCTATGCAACTCTTCTTTAAAATTATTGTCTTAATAGCTTTTCATAGAATTCTGCTTTGTTCACAGGTTCTTCTTGGAAAATATCAAGCTAAATTTGGACATGAAAGGACTTGGGTTTGAGGGGGTTTTGTGAGAGAGGGAAATATCTTCAATGCAGCCATTAGTTTTGCTTTGTGGTAGAATAAACTCCTAAAGTTCTAGATTTGTGTCCTAGTTGGAAGAAATGCAGTGGCCAGGAGAACCTGAATTTCCCAGTCAGTCAGGAGTCTCTTTTGAAACTGTGACGAGCTTTGATCCCAAAAAATTCATATCTTTGTTTCATGTAACAGAAGATCAAACAACTATCAAGGGATGGAGAATATTAAAATGGGGTCTTTTAATCCTTTAAGAAGGACTTGTGTATCTCTACACTTTCTTGAAATCATCTAATTTTGCACCTATTAAAATGGTGTAAAATTCTTATAATAATTTTTCTGGCACATGTGGGTGCTCTCTCAATAGTAAATGCTTCTCTGCTGGATTAGGCAGATGTTGTTACCAATCTAAACAGATGTTGGAACTTGTGTAAGAGGGAAATGGAAGTCACCATTTCTCTCCCTATTCAAACCAGTTCTGGCAAACAGTTTTAACATCTCTTTGAGATAATTTTTTGTGCAAAACTCTGTGAAAAATATTCTTAAGAAATCATCCCCTCAAGGAAGAAAATAAGCTATTTAGCTAATTATAATCTTACTCTCTTCAAAACTTTGCACACTATTCATTTATCTTTTAAACTTGCATAGTCATTCATTAAATTGTTTTGGCATATCTCTTAAATTAGTACCAGTATCTGCAAAACCTACTGATTTACATGCTACTTTGCTGAAGTTTTAACATATAACCATTATCTCAGTGTTTTGGGGTCTGTGAAACATTTTTGAAACTTATTGCAGTAAGATAAACAAGGAATTACTAATATTTTTAAGCATAAATTTAATTTTTGCCCAAAGATTTAAAAAATTCTAAGAAATTAAACTTCTCTAATGTGTCAAAAGTACCTTTTTTGGAACTTTTCTTCCTTGAAGTTTGAAGGGGTTGAATGTAAGTCCTAGAATAAAATGGGCAAAGTGAAAAAGAAGCTTTTTTTTTTTTGACAGCTGTGGATGTTTCCAATTTTATCCTTTTATTTCATCCTATTTCTGATTAAACCACTCTTAGCAAATTCATTTTTGCTGTGGAAATACTACAGAATTTACTCTTAATACTGAATTCTCTGAATTTACCTGTGTTTGTACAGGAGAAGTATCAGAAGGAGCAGTACAAGCTGAAAGAAGAATGGGAAAAGGCCCAGAGAGAAGTTGAAGAGGAGGAGCGTAGATACTATGAGGAGGTACAAGGCTCAAAGGAGGAAGTTGTTTTCTGGGCTTTTTTTTGTATTTAAATGCACCCACTTATGTAACAACAAAAAAAAAATCATCCCATACCTAGATTAATTAATGAAAAATCCTCTTCAAGGCTGAATTCTGAGGAGGATTGTTTCTCTTAAGCACTGCCATAAATGTTGAGGAAAAATATTTAAATATTTGGACAGGTATCCTCATCACCTCTTCATAGGTGGAGGTGTCTAATTGCTGTGCAAGTCTGGGTGAGTCATACAGCTGTGTCTGGGCATGCTCAGACTTCCCTGTGGGGGCAGAGCACTGTGTATTTTGGCACATACTTGGTGCCTAGGCTTGGTAGAACTCCAGATGAAATTGTTGCCTGCCTTGGGTTTGATCATGGAGGTATTTTGTAACTGGCCTTAAAAATAAAAATACACAGGAAATGTTCAAAGCTTGCAGTTGTGGAATGTTAACAATCTATAAGAGAGTAGTATTCTACTGTTGTATGTGAGTCATTATTTCAGGAAACTGGAAAATGCTTATAAATTTTTCTATGCATTATGTAAATGGATAGTTTCTCATCTGTGCTTGAGGGACATGCTTGTGGTCTAAACAAGAAACTTTTTTCAACTTTCAGAACAGGTTTCTCCTGTACCAAGGGTAATTTCATACTTTTATATTAAACTTAATACACTGGTGCTCTGCGAAACAGAGTTCCATGCAAGTGAAATATTCTTCCCTGTTTTAGAAATTCCATCCTAATGGTAAAATGAATAGAAGTGCAAAACCTTGAAGCAAATTAAAAATTGAGGTGTTATCATTATTCTTGGTACCACAAGTCCTTATCTAACCATCTAAATATGGCACATGGCCAAATCCTATTTTTCTTATGTGTTTCATAAGCTCATAGTTTACATTCTGTATTTTTAACCCCCACTCTCTCCTGGTCCTCTTTCTTTAGGAACGCAAGATAATCGAGGATACTCTAGTTCCATTCATTGTTTCTTCAAACTCTGCTGAGCTCCTCTCCTCTGCTTCCTCTACCACTGAAGGAAACAAGACAGTGGTGAGTTTCTCATGGATTAGTAAGGCACTGAAGAGTAAACCTTCTTTAATGCAAAGTTTAATCCTTTACTGTCAAAGTCTGAGAGCCATAAGAGTAAGGGTTATTCCCTGGGTCCCTTCTCTAACTGGTGATACCTCAGAGTGAGATTTTAACAACTGAATAGCTGTATTCACACGCGAATTGCTATCATCCCATTTTCAACTGGAGCAAGAATGATTCTTTCTCTCTGCAGCTGCCTCTGTCCTTTAACTGGTGCTGTGAAATTTTAATTATCTTCCAAAGCCAACAAAATCTTAAGTGGTTTCTCTGAATCTAAAATCTCAAGTGTAAATGAGACTGAATCCTACCTCCCCGGTTTTCCTCCTTTTCTTTCTGATCATCATTCCTAGAAAGCAGCAAAACAGAGGAATGTTTACTCTCTGTGTTTGGATTTTTTCACTCATGCAGCATGAAATGCTTCATTCAATGTCTCTAGCATCTGATTAAATTGGTTTCTGCAGAAATCAGGAAATGACACCCCAGGTGAGATTACAGTTGAGTAAATGTGGGATTCACAGATATAATTTTCTGCTGCCTAAGGCACCTGCACCCAGTCATCTGCCTTTTTCCACTCAACTTCAGGATTAGGAGTACTGTATCATTTGGTTCTCAGAGAGGGGCACTCTTCCTGCCCCTCTGTTCTCCCTCATCCCTGTGCAAAGGCATTAGCATGGCCAGTTTTCCACATGGCTGTGTAGCACAAACTTCCCTGGTGGAGTTGCTTATGCCAGTCAGGACACTGCCTGCACCCAGGAGTGAAGGATCTCATGCCATTGCTTATTCCAGCTCCACAAGTCAGGTATTGGAAGTAGTACTGGTTTTGTCCTTTGAGGATGTCCAGTGCATGTGAGTAATGCTTTGCTCCTAGGCAGTGAGAACAAGCTGAGTTCACTCACAAAGTCCTCACAAGTCCAATGGGAGATTGTCTAGACTCTCAAAGTGATTCGAGGATTTCTGCCAAAGAGTATGTAATAGGAAGTTTTAATTTGCCATCCTTAGCACCATAATTGGTACCTAACTTATTTCATGCTCAGCTTAGTCCAACTAGTTGTTGTTTCAGCTAAATTATTAATTAAATCCAAAGTTAGCCTTACCAGGGTGAAATGGTTCCATTATATAAATGTCAGATGTTCTTTTTGATAATAAGGTGTGTCAACAAAATGTATCTAGGGGCAGCCTGTACTTTTCCCATGCGTGTGCCAATGCCAAATTCAAAGGGAGCTCCTTCTTCTCTCTTTTTCTGTCTTCTAGAATTCAACTGATTCAAACAGCTGTCCGGGGGAAGGCAAGCAAAAGGAAGTTACAAAGCAGAAAAAGCTGCTCTGGGAGCAGGACAGTATGTCATCTCTAAAAACCAAGGAAAACGAACTCTGGCAAGAAAAGAGGAGGTATGTATTAACCCTAAGCATTTCATAACCCTGTGGAACTTTGTGTTCTGTTGGCTTCTGGGATATCACATGTGCCCACGATTGATGTATCAGCACTTGGTGGCCTCAATACAATATATCCTGATCAATATTCACTGGCCCTGCAGACCAAGGCACGTGTGGCAGTGCACAGTGCTAGCTGTGCACATCAGAAGGCTTGTCTTTTCCTTCTGTGGCTTTGCCAAGAGGCTGTCACAGCAGCCAGCTCAGACCTTAGACAGCTCAGACATCTGTGTACATCACTGCTCTGTGTATGTGTACAGTTCACAAGCCCTCTGAAGGACTAAAGGAGCAGTAGCTGTTTTCACTCAGAATCTGTGTGAAATTGCCTGGCTGTCTTAGAAATGCCATACCAAATCTTGCCAGGTGGTGTTTAAAGTCCTGGACTTTGCTCAACTGCTAATTAACAGGTTTCACAAAAGAGAAGAGGCATCTGGTGATGCTGAGCAGTGTATAGAGAACATGGATAAAAGCTTTTTTTCTGTCAAAGAAGCCGTTTTCTACAAGTCCAAAATGATCAACATATCTAAGTGGCATTTTGAGGTAAACAGGAAGACTTGGACTATTTGGAGACAAACTTGTTAATTCATTAAAGTTTTCTCATTGCTTTGTCATTGCAAAATTGACACAATAGCAAAAATCTTTTTTGTAGAAAATAGACTGATACTCAGAAGTCTGATTTTGCCATTATATTCTAGGTGGGTTTTTTTCCTGGCTTTATTTATACAACGTGACTTATTTTTATTGGCAGTGGAAATAAAGTGCTCTCAGGATACCCAGAGACTGGTATCTTGAAAGGAGGGAGTGAACAGGAGCACCATGTGCCAGTGATGGAGCGCAGCTCACCTGCCAGACTGAATCTGCCACTGACTCAGGATGAGAGTAAGACTCTTGTTATGCATGTGTTCTTCTCCAGATAGAAATCAGGCAGAAATCTGACTCAAAGAATTTTGGAAATTGACAGTGCACATATATCTTCAAAACTGGAATGTCCAAGACCAAAAAAAAAAAAAAAATTATGTTAGCAAAGATAAATATGTTCACATGAAATTTGAATTCCTCTTGTTTTCATCAGAGATGAGAGTTTCTGCAGCAGGTATCTCGTTTATAGGCCTGCATGTTCACAGTAGCAGTTAAAATGGTTATCTTCCATCTTTTATATAATCTTACATACATATAGGATTAATCTTGATACCGAGATCGTATTTCCAGCACTTATTTTGTGTTTTTATAGCTAATTAGATTCATGTCCATTTCAGTCCAGTAAAAATCACTACATGTGAGATGTAACCTTTGCAAGCCAAGCCTAAAGTGACACCTGCCTCAATTTTGTTATTAGCAACGTCTAATGACATTTGAAGTTAATTTATTTTTTTAAGCTCCCATAAGAATTGATGTTTTTGAAGGATGGAATTTCCACAAAGCGTTGCTGTCATGAGGGTCACTCTCAAAAAAAAGGCAAATTCACGAATTTAGCACCATTATCTATCTAATATAAGTGAACTGTGAAAAGTAAGTAAGTAGGACTAAAGACAGAAAGTAAATGCAAATTTTGAAATTAAGTTTTAGATTTTTGTTTTCAGTTCAGCATAAAAATTCATTGTTCTAAAAAATGAAGTGTCTATGGATGAAAAAGTTTTCAGTGTTATTACTTGCTCCAAATGCAAATTCAGTCTATTAAACTTAGTAAGTTTGCTTTCCCTGTCTCAGTTTTATTTTATTCTTAGTGCTTTGATAAAAGTTGCACAAAGGAAAAAAGCAGGATATATATTATCCAGCAATTCCCCCTTGGGGATTTGTAGTAGTGATTGAGCAAACTTTACTGGTTTGACAGTTTTAAACTACATCTGCTAATAACCCTGCTTCAGGGTTTTCCTAGGTCCTTTTCAACAATTTGGTCCTCTGGAAGAGTTCTGGCAGCTCCTTTCTTGCCTCTTAAAGCATCCTATCCTTGCTCCCTCCTTAAGCCCTTAAATTATTAGGTGTGTGGGTTTATTGTCTTGATATCAAAATAAGTAACAGGCCTTTCACAAGCCCAGCAAAGTTTTCATTCTCTAAACAAGATGGTGGGCACATAGCAGGGTAAGGCTTCTCCCCAGCCTGTGAGACACAAAATTCACCTTGCAGGGTCCAGGTACCACACTGTTTCTCAAAGATGGGATGGTTGGCTGCCTGGGCATCTCACAGATCATTGCTTTTTGCTGTGAGCCTGTTATTGTCACTGAGCCATCTGAAGCACAGAAGAAAATTATGAAGGAATTCCTATTAATCAGTAGGTTTATGGAGAGCAGTGACTGTACCACCATTCCCTTAACTCTTGTTATTGGGAAGTTTGGTTCCTCCAGCACCATAGAAGTTTGTCTCTCTGGCGCTTCCTTTATTATGACAATACATTATTTTCCCAAGTGTTGTTTGTGTATGGCTATTGTGTATTGCCCTTTCCCCTTTCAGAAATACATTCAGCAGCAGGTGATCAGCTGCATGTATGTGAAGGTTTGAACAATGTTCCATAGGAGTCTTCTGGTGTAGCAAAGCCTGTCTCTGACTTTGTGGGGGGTTCTGAAAAGTTTGTTTTAAGGAACAATACATCTCCCTCCTTTGTGGTGTGCCCACAATCCCTGATGGTCTATAAATGTTGACAAAAGCACTTGGCCTCAAACACTGAGTTTTCCCCCCCTGTTGCTGTAGATGTCTCCTGGAGGCAGCAGCTGCTGCCGAAGCGATCTCCGCAGTGTGCAGAGGACGGTCGGCAGAGACCTTTCCTGGGCCAGGCTGGGGGACAGACACCCAGCTCCACGGGAGAACCAAGGAGGTGAGAACATAAAGGTCATTGAAGAGATGGAGAAGTCCTCCTTGCTCTGTTCTCCCGTGTATTCCTGCCCAGCATGCTTTATTGGTTGGGTTTCACTAGTCCAGCAGTGTGAGGATGCCCTTCATATCTGGCTTTCCCCACTGAGACTGCTAACATTTATCTACTTTGGTTCTCATTACAGGCACCAGGGTTACTAATTTCAGGAGGGAGCACAGCCCCTGCATGCCTCCCTCTTCTTTCTCCCTAGCTCTCTTAGCACAGATCTGCATAACTTTTCGTGTGCTTAATTTGTTTTGAGTGCCTGAGACAAACATTTATAGCTAATAAGTAGCTAAATATGAGGGTGGGAAGGTCAGGTTATATCTGCCTCTTTGAAGCTGGTATCCACGAGCTTCATTCCCCATCATCCAAACACATATCAATTGCTATTTTCTAGTCCTTTAAAGATTATACCTTTTAAAAGAAGATACATATAGAGTAGCATTTTCTTTCTACTGTGAATTTTGGTGAGGTGTTTTTTCTTTGCTGCTTTGCCTGTGCTTTTGGGTAAGCCTTACTGAACAGTAACACCAGTTCTTTTGGTAAATAAAGAATCTTTTTGTCTAATATTTACAAAAATAAGCTATGTAACGAGAAAGGAAAATCTGTTTTCATTAGCATATGTATGAATGCAGTCTTCTGCAGAACCTGTTACCTCTATTAGGGTTGTAACCAGTCAAAACTAATGTAGATTGAGGTTTGGTTACCCATTCCTCATTATAAACTGCTTGTGTGTGTGTTTGAGAAAGTTGTTATTTAATCTGTAAACCATTTTAAGCAGTTAGAATTTGGGTCAATTGTATGATTTCTGGTAACAAAAACCATGGGTTTGCTCACCAAACTTTTTCAGAGTAGCATGGATACAAATTAATCATTGACCAAATAAACCACATTTGGATGCTGGTAGCTTCCTTTTTACTCAGTAAAGGGCCAACAGAGAGTGTAGTGTGGTGTGTTGTGACTTGGTTTAACCCTCCTTTACCATGGTGGGAGCTGTGGTGGATTGATGGGGTGGGCAGGAGTCTCACAAGGCTGATGACCTTGTGACTCACCTGACTGAGCAGCAGCCAGCAGAGTAAGACTCAGAACCAAAAAATCCTGAAATTCACTAACTGGAATTTCTCCATAAAAAAAAAAACAACTGGGGTTTATTTGTTGTTCAGCTGTAGTAATGCATCTTCTCTGCTGTGTTTTAGGGCAGGTTATCATGAGAACTTCCGATCTGGGCCGTCATCTCCCTGCTCTCCTGCTGCTCTGAGTCAGTCACCCAACAGGTACTAAAGGTCAATAAGGGATTTTGCAGACCAAACACGTCTTGTAGTTGCTGCTGAACTGCCAGAGTGAAAATCACATTAGTATTATGTGGATGCACTATTAAGTCTGCTAAATGTTGCAATCCATAACAGTCCAGGGGATAAACATGTAGCTCCCTCTCCCATATTTCTTTCCTGCTTCAGTGGTATGTTATGTTTTCAAACAACACAGTTCAGAAATAACTGGAACTCTATTTGTTCATTGAAGTGTCAGTAAAATTTTAATGGGAAAGTATAGACCTCAGTCAAAGTGTGGACTCAGAGCACTTAAGCCAAAGAATGTCTTCATTGTGAATAGTCACATGCTCAAGAGTAAGATCTGTTCTAGACTTTGGCACTTGCTGATTTAAAAATAATTTTTCCTTTAATTTCCAAACTAGAAATGCATTTTGGTTTTTGCTGATTTTTAATTTGCCCACAATCATGCTAATCTCCTAGAGATTTGATTCTCTTGAGCAACCTGTATGTCTTTCAGTGAGTTATGTACCAACTCTAAATAAATATTAACTGTAGCCTGATTAAATCACTGTTAATTTGGGGTATATTAGAATCAGTCCCTCTTGACAAACCTATTTGGCTTCATTTTAGCATCAGTTGCTGTGTTCTTACATCTGTGTTTGTTTCCTAGGTCTGTCAGTGGGAAGAAGCTTTGTTCTACCTGTGGTCTCCCTCTTGGAAAAGGAGCTGCCATGATTATTGAAACACTTGGTCTTTATTTCCATATTCAGTGCTTCAGGGTACGGCTCTTGCTTTAAAAAGAGAAATCTCAAGTTGTGCACATTGCAAGTGGAGAGTAGATGTGAAACTGAAAATGAGAGGACCAGGGGATTTACATGGGTTTTATGTCTGTTGAAGTATGTTTGTAAAGAAGTGGAAATAACACAACTAATGTGTTATTTTGCAGTCAGATATGTTAATTGGACTAAAACACTAAAACCTGTGATCAAGCAAGCAAACTTAGCTTCTGTACTTCTGGTGGGGGGGAAGCATCAAATAATTTCCTCAATTGTGCTCACTGTTTTTTAAATGTAACATCATTTACCTTGCAATTTTTAGGTGGGCTTTTTTTCCTTCCAAATGCATGACCAGTCCAAAAGCCATCTTTGATCTGCCCCATGGTTGGAAAGCTTTGACTATGGAATGAATGGTGTATTCTGGCTTTTCCCAGAAAAATTTCTTGACTGTTCTTGAGTGTTTCAGTTTGGAAATAACCTGAAGTGTTTTCTAGAGAACTCAGAAAGTATCCATTTCCATTATCTCTTGCTCAATTGATATTAGACATACATGAAGACTTTTTTTGATTTTAGACATTTACCCAGACTAAATCTCTGACCTCTTTAAGCTTTATCCATCACAACTGACCTGCCTCTAGAATGCAACCTCAAGGTCAGATGTCCCATACAATAATTAAACTTCACTTCTGTGTTAGTGGAGGTTGCTGCAATCCAGTCCTAAGCACTTTTGACTCTATAAAAACCCTCTTCCTGATTTGCAGTGTTCCCCAGGAGTATGGGCTGGGTTCTAGGGGAGTACTTTTCTCACCATTCCAAGAGCTACTTAAACTAAAGTGAAAACTTGGGAAGAGTTGTGGCAGATAGTAGGGCATGGTCTCTCTTACTTTCCCTATTCTTCAACTGACAGTGTGGCGTTTGCAAGGGACAGCTGGGAGATGCAGCGAGTGGCACAGATGTCAGGATTAGAAATGGTCTTCTGAACTGCAACGATTGTTACATCCGATCCAGAAGTAAGTACCGAGTCCTGGGAACTCCAACAATACCCTGGCCATGATTTTAACCGGTGGGTTTGTCCAGCTCTGACACTCGGGCATGACTTTGCCATGGGAACAGGAGTCTTCTCATGCCATTTTAATTATTTTCTTGTATCAGAAAAGATTTCCGAGCCCATTAAATTTTTCCCAGACCACCTCTGCTCAGCAGTATTAGACTTAAAGGCTGTTTCTGTACATAAACATAAACTCCAATACTGTGCACACATATTGCATGACTTGGAGGCTTGGATCTCCCACATCACATGAGACAATGTAGGTAATTCTACCCAATCCAGGACCCTGGGCTGTGTTTGGAGAAGTTCCCATTGTTTAAATCTCTAGGCCTCTCTTTTGTGGACAAAAGAGTCCTGTAAAATATTAGGCACATTCTGTAACTCATGGTGAGTCCTTGTGCTGGTATCCCCAGATATATGCTAAATACCTTTGCTTGCCATAGATTTTAAAGAACAAGCCAGACAAATGCATGTCAAAAAGAAAACTGTGATTTTGCTGCCTTAGAGCAGGTCACCTAAATGTCTTTCCAAGTCCTGGATTTCTGTGACTGATACGAAATTACTCGAGCATTTTAGTTTCACCCCAATGTCACCAGTGATGGTCAATGCTCAGGCTGGTTTCCACCTTGTGGAAAACAGTAAGATGCAAAACAATAGGAGTAATTGTCATCTTCTGTTAAACATTTATTTGGTATATTCACTGCCTGCAGTTCCATCTGATAAGTGGACATTTAGAGCTCTTTTCCCTTAGCTTACTATTTCCCTTGTCCTCTCCCAAAAGCAATCGCTGTAGAAATCCAGGAGTAGGAAAGGTACCTTCCTGCCTTTGCCAGAAGAAAAATGGGTACTTTTGTCCTGATGCTTCAGGAAGGAGATACTTCTCCATCAGCAAAGCTAGAGGGTGCTATTGTACAACTGATTTTTTGGCGATTTTTTTTCTTAAATTCTGCTAAGAAATGTTACCAACTTTTTATTATTTATTTAACCTGAAGTATTTCTAAATAGATTTTTCCCTTTGTGCTTGATACTACAAACCTTCCTCATGTGGATGAGGTCCTGACCCTTAAAATTCAGATTTGCATATCCATCTTTACATAAAAAAGAGAGGAAGGTACAGAAGTTATAATTTCCTTCTCTTCTTAGTCCTTTCTGCTTAAATAAAAACTGACGACCCTTGAGGATAGATAAAGGCTCAGATAAATTGTCAGCTTATATGCTATAGAAATCACTCTCTCCATCATCATTTCTACTGCAGTGTTACTAGAAAATGTATTACAGAGCTGTGTGCAGTATTTCATGTAACAATGTTTTTTGCATTTGTACATACCCAGCAGAATGGTAACCAAGTCCATGAAAGAGGAAATAGGTTTTGAGAAAATGTATGGCTCCTGAAGAATAATAATGACAAGGGTTTTAAAATTTTTACTACAAATTGCTTCTTCCTACTCTGAACCACTGGTCCTCCAAAATCCCAAAATCCAGTTAGCTGAATTTAACCTACAGCAACTGTTGTTGACAATTCAAAAGGACTGGTTTTGATAGAACTGCAAATATTGCTAGTTGCTAATTTCTGACTAAAATTTGCTGCATTGCACACCTGAAATTAAGAATAAACTGGTGCTATATCAGTGTTTTGCCTTTCAGTTCTGGGAATAATGCTGCAAAATGTCAAATCAGTTGTTTGATTGCATGGTTTGTGCCTTCCTGCCCCCATGGCTGCATCTGAAACCTGTGCAGCAGTGGGCAAAAGTGATGGTCTCTGACTTACCTAGGGGTAGTCAGTATTGTTTTGAGACACTTATGGACATCTCCATGAAATATTTTGGCTCTCAGAAGCTTATCTAAAAAAAAAAAAAAAAACCCAGATGATTCTGTTTCAAAATAAATCATAAGAAAAGATGACTAGAAAAGTATTAAAGATTATGTAGTGGTCCAGGGTCCAAAATATTTCTGGTCTTCAGATAACAGTGGATGGGTTTTTAATCAGTAAGTTGTTTCTGTACAACGAAACCTCACAAGGAAAGAAATTCTCTATTCAATGTCAAACACAAGTTGATGAGTGTCAAAGTCAAAGTCTAGAAGTAAATTCATGAGATTCCCTATATGGCTAAAAAACACAAGGAGTCTTTTGCTTTACTATTCTGCCACTGCAAAGCCTGAAATAAATATACACACAAATACTTTGGGAATAAAAATAAAACTTCATGCAGAATGCATTTGACACATGGCAAGGAAAAGCATGGAATTATGCTGAATCTTCTTTGTAGTAGTTACTGCCCCAGTTTTGTAGGAGAAAGGCAAAACAGGGCACAAATGTATATATAGCTCCAGATGCATTTTTATGAATTGTAGAGATCATGTAAAAAAAAGTCTGTATTTGTTAGAATTTGTAACCAGTTATTTGTTTTGGTTTTGTTTTACCTAGCTGCTGGACAGCCAACTACATTGTGACATGACTTTCAGTCCTAATAACTTTCAAGAAGGAACTCTCTTCTCATATGTATCGGCTGCCTCCAGACAATCACTTGTGAAAGCTTGAATCCATGGACATGATGGCTCTCATCTCGTTTTTAAAAACTCACAAAAAAAGCTGCACCTGCTCCTTTGAAATGCAATATGTTGGTTTTTGCTTCCTTAAGAAACTTGCAATATGTATGACCATGTTTGGGAAGGCAAAGCCTAAGTACTATAAAAAACACCTTTCAGGTATGCTTATGATACCCAGTCTGTTACCTTGTTCTTTTGAAAGTAATAAGAGAATAAACATGCAATAAAGCTGTTTTGTTTTAATATTTCTAGCAATTAAAAAGTTTGAGTTTACAGAACCTTTATAGAATATGCCAACTTGAGCTGAGAAGTAATTTTGAGATAGTGTCTAATCAGTGCATTTGAAAAACTAAACATCACAGCACGACTTCTCTGTTATAACTGAAGCTATAACTTTTTTTATACAGAGACTAGTTTGATAATACATCCTGTAATTCTGAAGCATTTTGTGTTTATATTACCTTCAATGGAGGGTAGAAGTTAAACAAATAAATTATTGCACCTTTAGTCATAGGATTTTTTGTTTGTGTACCTCAAGTAATGTTCACGACTATAGCTTAATATTCTCTGAAATAAAGATTTCTTCATTTAACCTAAAGACTGCATACCATTAACAATGGAAAAGTTCCCATCAGGAGCAATCATTCTCAGTTCAGCAGCCTGTATTGTTATTAAACCCAGTGAAAGGTGATGTGGGGGAGAGGCAGCCGAGCAGGCAGACCCAGTAGAGTTGTGAGTCTCCAAGCTGCAGTTTGATGCTGTGGTGAAGCTTTTCTCTTTGGCATGTAACTTGCCAATCGATTTGAGTGGGTTGGACTTCTGCTCATTCACTCGCAAACATTAACACTTGGTTGAAATCTCTCATGCAGAGAAACACGTGTGGTTTGGGTACCTCCCAGGGAATTAAACAGCCTTGAGCCTGTGTTCCTCCATCCACCCAAAAACAGTCAGCAAAACACAGAAGTGTGGAAGATGGGCAGGGAGGAGGCTGGAGCCACAGGAAGAAAAACTACCTTGCCTGTGTTTGGGACAGTTTTCCTTTGTGCTATTTGATTAAGCGTGTGCTCCTTACTAAAGTGATCCAGCAGCTCATTGAAACAGAGGTTCAGCAGATATCTACAATACACAGACAAAGTTAGGGAATGTGTTGCAACTGTAAAATATCCTAACACTTTTTGGTAAACAATTACTAGAAATATCTTCAAATGGAGGGGAAAAAAAAATCTTTTTCTGCCTTAAAACCAATATAAAACTAAATGAATCGAGATTTCTTTTTATCTATGTGTGTATCTGTCATCTTTTGATGCGTTGGTAAAAAAAAATGAAGTGGTTATTAGGGAAGCAATAATTCTGAGTTTTTCTCTAGGTAGCAGTTATTTATTGAAATGCTAGACAGTTGCTTGCATGTGAGTTGCATAACCATGCAAAACTGCGTGTCATCAAACACACACATGTCATTGGAGGACATTGTGACTATCTGCTGGAAAGTTACATGTTACTTCCTTAATATTGTGCCTTAGAAAATGCAAAGCTATTGCACACAGTCAGCAATGACTTATGGATGCAATAAATCCAAAAAGCTGAAGTCCTTCATGGACTTCACCTGGGGAATATTTTTAAGTATAAAAAAAAATAAATCAGACAAATGTTTTGGAACTAAAAGTGATATCCTATATTTTGATCAACCACCTGCATGATTTACTGTTAAAGGGTTCTGGTAACCAGGATAACACACTCTTTGCCTGTGGTTGTTATAACATTTTCCCACAAAGAATGTGTAACGTGGAAATCCAAGACGCAGATTTCGTAACTGACGTGGTACATCCGAGTAACTCCATGCGCTGCATTAAGGATATGTAAATACATCATGTCTGAACCTAATTTTTAAATGAGACTGTGCATGCTTGTGCATCTATTCAGTATGAGTCTCTAGCACTGCTTCACCCTCATGATAGAGTTAGTTGTGCAAATCAGTCCCCAAGTGTATCAAAGGGTTGGTTGTCTCAGAGGTCAGGTCCGCTTCTCATTCATGTAGGGGTAAGCGCCCAAAGGGCTTAGGAGCATGGTTGGGATAAAGTGCATGAACGAGGGGGGAGGGATATTGCATTGCACTGCAGATACATCACTGGGTCTCTGGAGCTGCTTAGAAACTGATCGCAGTGTCTATCAGATAGTTTTGTACGTGCATGTTGTAGCAAAGTTGATTGTGCGTAAAGCGAAATGAAGCAGCGCTCAACGATGACGATTTTTTCCCCTAATGAACATCTATTCACCAGCACAGAATCATTTTCAACAGGTT
The DNA here is from genome assembly GCF_009819655.1 of Sylvia atricapilla. Lineage (NCBI taxonomy): Eukaryota > Metazoa > Chordata > Aves > Passeriformes > Sylviidae > Sylvia > Sylvia atricapilla. Next base: position 9,193,697 of record NC_089143.1, on the reverse strand, counting down.
TTTAAATCATACTTGCCAACTTCTTATGTTTGATTTTATATTCCCTCTGGAGTCAATCTTACATGGCAAATTCATTCAGGCTAAGATTTTTTTTTTTTCACTTTTTTTCCAGTTTAAACGCATTAAGATGATACATTTCTAATCAGGAACTTTGGGCACAGGAAAAAATGCTTTCCTACATTTGAACTGCAATGTAAATGTATTTGTTGCAAAAAAAATGATTTACTATTACTGAGCAAGTACAATATATGTAATGGGTTTTAGACGTTTTGGAATTTATTTAGCCTCTTACTACTTCAGAGAACCTGAACAGGTGTCATAACCCATCTGTATTTTACAAACCCATTTTCATGGTGTATTTTTTCCTTACTCTTGCTATGTAGTGTTATTGATGCAGTACATCTGTAGTTTTCAGTGAATGTTGTAAAGGTTGGTGAACCAGAAGGGAACCATCCTTACCTGCATGTCCATTCAGGGACAAGGATTGCTCTCCTAGCTGGGGCTAATGTTGAATACCAATTATGCTAATCTTCCCTTTATTTTATTTATTCTAAAATGCCTCTGGAAATTAGGAAAACTTGTCTAAAACTCAACAGCTTTTATAGTAAATGTATGTTTATAAATAAAATGTTGATTACCTTTGGTGGTGTTGATTTTTACTTATTCTAACTAATTTCTATTTCGTGAACCTGGATTGCACAGTGGAGGCTTCTGCTTGGTTGGGTTTGGCTGAGCCAAGCTGTGTTCCCCATGGCTGTGTTCCCATATGAGATGATGAGATGAGTTGAGATGAGACAATAAAAAAGGCATAGCTGAGATGGCAAAATACACTGTGGATTGCCACTGTAAGCTGTTGCCCTCTATTCACAAGAGCATGTGGTGTGCCTGTTGTGGTAAAAGATGAACAGAAAAGGCTTTCTGTAGAGGGGCAGACCCAAGGTCCTCAGATCTTTCATTGGTGTTGGTAGACCATGGTTCAGACTTTCACACAACAAAGCACTTTATATATAGCAATGCTAAATATGTTCTTAGTTAATTCCATTTTCACGTAGCAAAGATCCTGGAATTTGTGCTTAGTTTTGCATATGTTGGGGTAGCTCACTAATTCTTGAATTGCAACAATGTGTGACTTGTCCAGTCACCAGCAGAAAGTTTACACAAAATTTTAAACTAATAACTGCCCCTCTTTCTACTTTTAATTGGGTCATAAGTGGATGACGAGTTTGGGGTTGTGTCAGTAGAGCATCTCGGCTGTTTGATGAGTCATAAGGACATACAGATAGGTTTGTTTTTTTTTTTTTTATTCATTCATTCATTCATTTTTATCCTGGTGCCCTGATGGCAGTGGTGGTGGTCGTGCATTATTCCTGCGTGTCCACGAGGGCCAGCATTCTCTCCAGTGGCAGAGGCATTCTGGGATTCCTGGTAGTGCCATCGGTGCCCTGTCTGCGGGAACAGCTCACTGCCACTGGAGGTTGCTCTGAGGCTGGATTTGGAGGCACTCAGGCAGCGATTTCTGCTCCAGCAACTCTGCACCAAGGCTGCTTGGCGCACAGACAGACATTGTTTGTGACCCTTATGAGCCGGGGAAAATGCTGGCAATCCTCGTATGATCTTTTGTATTATTATTATTATTACTACTACTACTAATTTCTAGTGAATGTGACCTGCATAGTCATTCATGATTCTAAAAGGGAACCATTTACTGAGGTGCATTCATTGAGCCAAATAATTTTGAATACCTTATAAATGGCGAGTTGTGCCACCTGGTCACCTCCCCAGGACTTTCAGCTGCAGGTAGCAAAGGCTGCCTGGGGGTCCCGAGAGAAACCACGATGCTAACAGGGCCTTGGAATGCCCCAGGAGAGGACACTGGCTTGTTCAGCAGTGGGATGAAGCTGAGGGATATGGGAGGAATAGGAGGTGATGGGAGAGAGGAGTGGACTACTTCAGAGAACCTGAACAGGTGTCATAACCCATCTGTATTTTACAAACCCATTTTCATGGTGTATTTTTCCTTACTCTTGCTATGTAGTGTTATTGACAGCTGAGGTTTGAACATCAGAACAGAGGATACCTCATGCAAAGAGGGATGTGTTCATGGCCACCCAGGAGAGCTCTGTGCCTCCTCTACATCCTGGCCAAGAATGATGCCTCCATCCCTCTCCTTTACCCCATCATAGACTGTTGGGACAAGTGCTCAGTTTGCTCCTTCCAACCCACTTTGTTTAGCCCATTTTTTTTCTCTCCTTAGCAGGTATTTTTGTGCAGAGGTCAACAGTGAGCACAGACAGGTGCTGGTAGCTGCAGGAGACTCTAGGCACAGGTGATGAATGTTAGTAGCTTGCTTACCTTATGAGTACAGATCTTGATCCAGAGAACTCTTCTGGAGCATAGTTAAAAGCAGCCAGCTACCACTTCGTTTAGAAAATTAGCTTTAGGTACAGTTCTTGATGGGTCCCCTTCCTGGTAGTGGGAGGCTGGTCAAGTAGTTACTCAATAAAATTTGCAGAGTGGGAGCCTGCCCTTTTCTCCCCTTTAGCAGGTTGGTAACTGGGGAACAAAATGACCAGATGACAAAATGACAAGATGACAGAGGTACATCTGCAGGGAAAATCAGAAGGGCTTGTGAATGCTTGCAATGAGCAGATGACCACCACTTTGATGAGAAACCAAAAATGTCAGTAGCATATATCTCTTGTAAAGGCAAGCAGGTCTCTATATAGTTTTAAAAGCCTCCGGTAGGAATGTAATTTCATCTGAATTTCCTGATAAGGGGAAATGACTAAACTGGAAGCTGCTCAAGTTTTTCAAGTAATAAGAGTGCAAAAAAAGAGATAGAAGGTACAGGACAGGATGGGACTCTTCCTACAGTACAGCAGGGAGTTGGTCTTTGAGAGGGTTGGGGGGTGTCTATTTTCTAGTTCACTTTTTTTTATAAAATGTAGCATGAGTTAAACATGCAAGAGGGAGCTGCTGCTCTGTAGATCTTATTAAATGCCCCGTGCTCTGCAAGACTAGCTAGTGAAGCTAGATAAATCCCAAAGCATATGGGTGTTTAAGTCATTTAGGAAAAAAACCCCTCCATTATTTAAGATAATGTTATAAGTCACTGTTAACTCATCCATAGAGTCCATCTGCTTCACTGCATGTGATGCACTGTAAATTCTCTTAGCCAATGCCTCATCCATAGATCACAGATGTATTTTTTCCTAAGCAGATGACCTGCTGAAGCCAGTCGTGAGTCTAGAAACTAAATCAAAACTAACCAAACTGCAAATCTTTCTTTGAAACAACAGAATTCATCAAACAGGAAAAGAAAGCAAGATTTCAAAAATTCACTTTTTCTGTTACATCTGATTATAGACAAAACCACTCCAATTACAAGCACAGAAATAGAGACGTGATATCCAAATCTCTGGAAATTACATGTAGTAATGCTAGAACTGCTGTGCCAGGAACCTGGACTTGGGTGTTTGCAAAGGCTAGTCCCCCTTTTTCAGTGGCCAAGTGCTCTTTGGTTGTCTTTGGAATGGTTCATAAAACTTTGTGAGTGTGCACAACTCAAAGGAGGTGTTACAATAATCCTCAATATAGCAATATGTCCCTATCATTCAAACTGAAGATGTCACCTACAAATGCACTTTCTTGGGACCACATCTAAATATTGCCAAGTGAGAACAAAGTGGCCATTTGTCCAAAATGTTAAATGTAGGGGTGTTAAGATGTTAAATGTAGGTTTTTTGGGTTTTTTTTAATCTAATTACAAACTTTTGTCAGAATGATTTGGTGTCTGTGTGGCGTATTAATGAATACTAATGGATAGAAGTAGACTAGATTGCAGCATGGGCTTTCTGTGTTGGACTTTGTGCAATTTTGCAGGCCTAAAGTCTTTCCTGACTGATGCACAGTGATAACACTGATCATTTCCAGCCTGAGGGTGAAACTCTCTGAACTGTTTCATGAACTGATGATCTGGAGGTCTTCTAGAAAACATTTGGTTTGGCTCATATTTGGTGCCCTTCCTGGTTCCATGAGTTTATACTGGAAACGTTCTTGGGCAGAGGGAAGTGGTCATGGTTTGCCATGGTTTTTTGGGGGTGGAAGACACTGTTTACAAGTCTTGTTTACTGTCTTGTACACAGGACAAGAATCTGCAGGGGGAAAGCCTTGCACTGAACACAGACATGACTCCTGCAAACCCTCTGTGCCCAGCCTTGTCCCAGTTAGGCTTTAGATAGGTTAAATGTGAAGACAGCAGGTTAGATAGACCTATAAAGTCCATTCTTGTCTTCTTGTTCTAAGTATTCACAGGTCTTCAGCTGAGTTTAGAATGGATGGATAAAAGGACAGCACTCTGTAAAAACCAAGCCAGTTAACACATATCTTACCCATACTCCTAAATGCATTTTGTATCTTGTTATTATTTCGAAGCAGGTAGGATGACATTAAGAGGGGATCTATGTCACTAACTGATGTAATTACAAACCAGTTCCAGCAGACTAAAGCTGAATTTTAAGATTAACTAGCAGCCTCCCAAACCCACTTTGAACCATTTCTGTTGGAATGCCACACGCACATCCAGCGTGTGTCCGTGTGACGATGACAATGCCGGGAAGTGGCAGCAGAGGCCAACCAGCCATCCTGAACCCTCATCCCCTCCACTTTGCTTCTGCCAAAGCTGTTATCTCTCAGAGCATTTGTCACAGATACAGCGGAGCACACAGCAGTTGAAAAGCCGTTATCTCTTTCAAAAGTAGTGACTAATGTGCTTTTGCCCACAGCAATGTAGAAAGTCATTGGAAGATTTTGCTGTAGAATCAGCTGTGTTTATCTTGCAGAAAAACAGCTGCACTTTCCTAATATTTCTTTAAGACAAATGGAGGTCTTAACTTCTTGCAAATCTTTTCTGGTAGCTTTCTTCTTATATTTCTCCTGGAACTGTTGATTGGTATTTTTATATCCTTCTGTCATTAGCAAACAGGAAATTTTAAAGATTTTTTTCTCTGAGTAAAGTAATATTTCACTTTACTGGATGATATTGTCCAGGGTAATTACATGTGGTTTGATAATCTAAACTTAAAAGCACCTTTCAAAAAAAACCATGAGAGCTGACTTTTCTGCCTGTGGTGGCAGCCCATCTACCACAATATTCTGCAGCATGGGGCCCAGCATAATCCAGCTGGTAGCAATGCACAGTGGTGAATCAAATTCATCACAGCCAACTGATGCACTCATTGCACTCCATTTTATACAGAAAAGGATGGTGCTTGTAGTTCATTGCAAAGCTTGCCTCATTAAACCATCTTTTCAGACAATGGACTTCTGAGAAACCTTTGGGAAAACTAAACTCCAAGGAGCTCAGGTGAGCTCAGGTGGTAGCACTGTCTTTGCAGTGATTCTTTTCGTTGTGGGGGATGAAGGGGAAGGAGTAAGCTTTTCACTTGTGCAAGCTGCAAGTCATCCATGCAGTTGGGTTTATATCTGGGAAAAAAGCCTGCATCATTATGTACAGTGACATTTACAGCCATTGCATTTCTTCAAATTGCTGTAGGTGGTACAATAACTTCAAAGCTGTATTTTTTTCACTTGGGTTGGTGTGTTAATAGTTAAATAACTGAACAAGGTGTAGGTTCAAATAAAAAGTTTATATATATAATGAAGTTTATATATATATAATAAAAGTTTATATATATATAATCACATGATACTAGGTTTTCTCAATATCTCTGTCTTAAATGCTTAAAATCTGCTGTAAGCATGAATACAATTAACCATGTGGACATATTTCTCTTTACTGCATCAAGGCTCTTCAGGCATGTGGCTGTTTTCACACACTTCCAGCTCATGTGTTGTTACCCCAGGAGCTGAAGACTTACACTGTACTTGGTAAACTTTGATGTAAAAAGTGATCAATTTTAATTCCTACCAGATACAGGCAAGGTAAGATGAAAAGACAAATAAATCATTGGATGCAGAAGAGGCATACATCCTAACTTCCAGAACCTCTGTATCTGTCTTGGGAAAAGTACTTCAATGAGGATCAAGCTCTCGAAAGATAAATGGTGGAGTTGTAGCACTTCTCCCCTCTTGTTCTCAACCTAGGACATAAGCAGTTTCTCAGTCTCCTTCTGCATACCAGTTAAAACCAGCTGTGCCCCCATGGCACATCCCAGCTTGCCAGGAGGCTCCTTTGGCTGTAGCCATCTCTGCACAGCCGCCCATTCAGCATTGCCCCGCTGGGCTCAGGGCCCTGCTGCTCTCTCTGCACCTTTGCTGTGCATCTGCTGCAGGCAGTTCCAATTTTTTCCCTCAAATGCTGAGGATTTTGATTTTTTTAAGCAAGAAATTCTCAGTTGATCAATACACCATTTCCCAGCTGCTTCCTGCATGTGTGCAGTCAGAATGAAGAGCTGTAAAATAACTAATGTCTGCTTGCAAACAGGGCAGCACTGCCTGCTGGGGCAGTGCTGTAGCAGAAATGGGTATGTAAGAAGATGGTTTGAGCAGCCCAAGTGTGGCAAAGATGTCTGTATGCTGCACTGAGACCCTATTAAAACCTTGGGGCTAGCGAGGCAAATGTAAGAAGACATGTCTCTGTACGGGCTGCCATAGTACTTTTCTTCAAGGAATAAATACCTTTTTATTTATTTACAGTTTAAAGATGTGTCTCTTTTGACAGTACTGAGCTGAAGTTTAAATATAAATATCAACGACTTCCTTATTATTGCAGGAATATAAAATAACTTGGGCTAGATTTTGAACAATTTTGAATGCCACAATACATGAATTCAAGATGTCAGAGACCTTGGAAGCAGCTGGATTTTCAAGGATAAAACCTGATGCACACTCTCAAATTGGCAGACATCATTATCAGGCCCCAAGTCAGGTAGAGAACCTCTGGTCTTACGTGTAAGCATAGCTGCCTAACCTCGGTTTTTCAGGTTTTTAGAGCTCATCATCACCAGAAAACAGTGAAGCCCTTTTCAATTGTTAGTTTAGTCAGACTTAAAAACACCACTGTGAGACAGAAAATTACTGTTTACCTGTATTTATAAATGAACATATGGGTCACAGATCCATTTAATCTGAGCAGAGAAAGAATGTCTTCACTGATGAATTTGATTTAGCCTACAACCTGACAAATAAATGTGCTTGAAACTCAGAGGAAAACCAAACCAAACCATTTTGCATGCATTTACCAGCTGCCGTGACTACAGCACAGTGACTGTGGAGTCCAGAAGGACCAGGCTATCTGAGCAGCTCAGCAACAATCAGCAGAGCAAGAAGCCCATCAGTGTGGAGTCAGTCTGTCTAGAAGCACGGCACACAAAGCAGCAGCAGCAGGGTTTGCCCTGCCTACAGCAGAGCACCAGGAGTGCTGTTGGGAGAGCAGACCTGCTGGCCTTGGAGATCATTCCCTGGGCTCTGAGCTCAGTGAGCCAAGCTGAACCCTTCTGGGGAAACGCCCTTTGGAGAGTGTGCTGGTGCATGATTTGGATTTTACTTCACTTGTTCTGTTCTATGAGTTATTTCCAGAAAGTTTAATGTAAAATTGTTTGTTCATTGTACCCCCCCTCCTGCTCCTTTCCCTTGCTTCAGCCCCAAGTTGTTTGTCAGATATTCATTAAGTGTCAATAATTAGTTACATAACCCTATGCTCCTGTCAGTCACTCCGGGGCCTCTCCCTGCGTCCAGAAGATTCCAGGAGAGGAGTTGAGTGGTTGGGCAGGATCAAGGGGGTCCCCTCCCATTTGGTTACAATTTGATATTGCACCTGAATGTTATGTTAAGAGTCACTCCTGACTTTTCTGTTATTGGCTTGGCACTGTACCCCATCCCTGAGATCTGCCCCCCTTTATAAGTTGCTCCCCTCACATTCTCAGGGTCTGTCCTGACACAGAGCCCTGGGGTGAGGATCCCCCTGATCCAATAAACTCTGGAGCCCTGTCTCTGAAGAGTCCCACCTTTTATCTCCTGCCTTCACCACATCCCTGCCCTTGGTCAGCCAAGAACCCCAGTGTGGTCGTGGTGCCAGGGCTGGCTGAGCCAGGTGACACAGACAGCCACTACAGGAGAGAAAAGGTGGCAAAAGATGTTCCTTTTCTGGAAGAAAGGGGGTTTAAAAGCTGTAAACAGATTGTTGATGCCTGCCACAGTGGTGCAGGAACTGTGGTTTATTTTCTGGTCTTCTTTCCAAGATTGACTTTTCAGCTGGGTGATGTTACTTTGGCTTGATATGTCTCATCTGTGGAGAAGGAGAGGTGGAAACATCCACAGTGCTGTTCCCACAACCTTCTGCCTGGAGAATAACTAATATTTTATCTTAGCAAATAATTGTAAAAAGATCTAAAATTTTCTGGAGGAGAAATTTTCACTAAGTTTTGGTTCCAAATCAGCTTCAGTTAATCGTAAAATGGCTTAAAGGAATAGTCCACATGGTGCTTATCTCTGGAGATGGTTGCTGTGTGACATCCCTGCCAGCATGCTGGGATGTCACAGGATATGCTCCATACAAGTCACATACAGGTGGCAGACTACCCCTGCCAAGGGCAGGCAGCAGCTTGGGGGGCTGCCTCTGAGAGCAGATGTTTGTGGTCATCGTTTTTGTTGTCTGTTCTGCAGGAATTTGTGATATGATGTACCACTTCATGTACCCCTCACATGTCAAAAACCTGATTTCCCAGGAAAATGATGGCCCACACATGGCTGGGGCTGGCCAGAAGCTGAACAGGCAGTCCTGCAGGCTCAGCAGTGACCTGCAGCCGTATGTAGGATAAGCACCCAGAAAGTAACCTGAGCTTACTGCTGGACAGGAGCAACCAAAGCTAGGTTGGCCTGGAAGAACATGGAATCCAAAAGATTTTTGCATTAACTGTTAGATCAACTCATCCAACACAAATACTGTAAAAATAAACACAGATGCTACACGTACCAGGAGGTTAATATGTGTTTTAAAACAAAAGAATCCACCCTTTCCTTCGGACTCAGCCAGACATTGCATGGCAGTATTTTCTGGACTGAGTGTATTAATGGATGAGAACATTAAATAGTTAAAAGGATCCTTTCATCTTGGTGAATCCTTCGCTAGGACAAAATAAACAAACAAGGAAAAACTGCCCAGATCATGCTCCTACTTTAAGTCATGACAAGTGTTGTGAGGGTGACTGCTGCCACACAGCTAAAGGACTGAGGCACTTTGTAAATCAAATTTCAAGTAAAGAGATTGGTTTGCGAAACCTCCTCGGCGTGGAGTCACAAGCTGTCAGAGTGTATTAGCATTATGTTACTGGAGTAAAAAGCAAAACAAATTAAGATGTTTAACAGCTGAAATCTGAAACAAAATTGTGTTTAATGCTGAAAAATCTTGTTAACATATTTTCAGGCTTCCCTTTCCCCAAATATTAAATCTCAGTGTTTGTGAGCATCTTTTTATCACACGTAGAAACCTACTGTGAGAGAATGAGACCTATACACGACATATGGTAAGGATGAGTGTCTCACCCTGCATGCAAAAGCCTCTTCAGCACTGCTGCAGCATCCAGTGGCACATGGGAGGATTTTAAGGACCAGGAAAAACACACAGCTGGAATTCCCTGCGTGTCCAGGGACACAGAAAGCTTTGCATCAACAGCAACAGGCCCAAACTGAAGATTGCACATGTCGTAGCATTTAATGTGAGGGCTAATTTGAACTCCCAAACTGGTTTTTCTTTCATATTGGCTCCCACAATGAAAGAACCATTAAGGGTTTTAGTGATCTTCCAAGACTCTGCTTCCAGCAGAAAATTGGCTCCTTCTCCTTGGACACAAGACCAATTTTTAATTGAATTTCAAGAGATGATGGATGTAGTACTTTATTCCAAGTCTATATGCTAAATTAACAAGGCTGTCTGCTTAGTTTCCTCTTTTGAAACCACATGGAGATGAGTTTCTGCTAATTCTCTTACACAGGGCATTAGACATGTGAACGGAGTCCTTATTCAAGAATTGAAATACTAGGCTTTTTTGCCAAGCTTATTACTTTGGGTAATAATTTGAGCTGTGAGGCAGTACCAATAATTTTCTTTCTGAAAAAGGATTACCAGCTGAATTATTTCAAGTAAAATGAAACTAAACATACATTTTCATCAAAGTATTTTAAAAATACTAATTAATTTTTAAAAGTATGTCTTAGAGCAGGGACCATTCCATTCGGTGGGCTCATTTCATGTTTGTTTTTTTCTTTTACAGAAATTACAGAATATGTTTAGCCTGCATTAGTTTTATTTATCCAGTTATTAGCATGTTAACAGATACTGTTGATTAGTTAAATATTTGATTTGGCAAAACACAGAAAAAAATGGCTTCAAAGTGAATGCTTTTTTTAACTCTGGCCACTGCAGTAAAATTTATATAGTACTGTACATAAAGATGTTTCACAGAGGTAAGCCATTGAGAAGGCAATTTAGAATGAAATTTGGACAGAACACAGAAAATTTGAAGGCAAAACTCTCACCAGCTGGGCAAAAACAGGAACCAGCTCTATGAAGTCAACATATAGTGGACTACCAGTAGAAGCTGAGTTGTTTCTTGAAAATACTGGGGTGGCCAAAAAGGAGGCCACCTGCTTTGAGGACTGTGGTTGGGACTGCTTAAATACCAATGAGCCTGCAGCTAGGAACACCTTTGCATGTATTCCTCTTCTTTCTAAATTGGAGTGTTTAAAAGCAATTCTGTTTGTAATTGTAATGTGGCCCAGGATGGCAATAAGCAAGTCTTAATGGCTTCCTCTTGGCAGCACAGACCTAGCAGGTCTTTCTATTTTGCAAGGAGCTTTTGAGATGTGTTGAACAAACTGGCCATGTGGAATTGGGTTCCCACTACACGTATCACAAAATGGTGTTTCTCAGCTGGAGTAAAGAAACCAATGCAAAAATGCAGCTGTCAGTGTCTTCCTCAAGAGGAGGTCAAATACAGAGATGATGTATAGCAACTAATTAAAGTAACAGGATGAAAGAGTATGGTTGAAACAGCAGAGTAATTTAAGCATGGAATAAATAAAATAATATAACACATTTAGCATAATTGAATAATGGTCTTCCCACGGGTAGCACAAGGTGGAAAAGCATGGTCAAGTCTTTATTTAGCTGTGATTATGCTTCCAAACAGTAGCTTGTTAAATAAAATAGTAATAAAATGCCATTTCTTTCTTATAGCTTTATATTTCAAAAATATTCCATTCCTACTTGTGTTAGACACCAGTCTCATCCTAATCCTCCCTTGCACGGAGGTTTCCAAAGATTCCCTTTTTGTTAATGTTTTCTGCTGCAACAGAATGACTCAGAACGAGTTTTAATTACGGCTGTAGCCCGAATGATCCTGCAGAGCTCATCATTAGGTCCTGGAAGGAGCTAATGGCTTATCTGCTCTCTATAATTGCTCAAATCTTCTTTTCCATCACTGATATCTCATTTGTTTGAGTTGTATGCTAGTGAGTCAACTATTCAGCCCAGGACTTTACAAATCAAAAAAATACACTCTAGCAACTAAATAAAATAACATTTTGAAGTTATTTCCTTAGAGCATGAAATTGGTGTGAGTTTTGAAATACTGTATCCTCACAGAGCTGCACTGAGTAGCAGTATCTGATATGCTTTTATAACTAATGTTAGTCTCATTCAATGACACAAGGAATTAAGCAATTTGTGCCTCCTGACATAGTAACAGAAGACTCATATCACGACAGCTTTGCCACTGATAGAAAGCAACAATTTTAATATCTTTGTTCAACAGCCAGCAGCGTGGTTAATACCCAGCTTGTTAAAATCACAAATCCCCTTTAATGACACAGAAATAGAAGTCCTTCTGCTAAAAGCATATTTTTCTTTCACAGCTCCTTGAAGCATGAGGAGGTGGTTTTGTCAGCAGCACAGGCTTGTCAGCAGTGATGGCAAGACCTGGGCATTTTGAGACCTGTCATTGCAACTTCCTAAACTGAGTGGCAGTTTGGTTCCTGGGGGAAAGGGAGGGTCCAGGTCCTCATGGAAAAGAGAACTGAATGGCATTCATGAAGAAAACTGTTTGGGGACAATTCGTAACCTCAACGAGCAAATAAGTGACATGTAAAAGCAGCTTTGATACACAGTTGGACAATCCCCTGGAGCCCTGCTGCCATTTGTAGGTGGATGGAGACTGTGATTGCTGTGACAGAAGAAATAATTATTATGGAAGAGAATAAATTGCATTTCTAGTGCACCTGTCCCCTGTAAGAAAAACCCAATACATCTCTAAAGACACTTGTCTCAGCTTTTACTTCTGTGCAGAAAAATCTGGGACACAAGACTTCCCCCTGGATAGCAGAACACTCCCAGCTGAAACCTGAGTTCGCTGCCTGAAACTGCCGTGCTGAAGGTGCCTCTTCAGCAAATACATCCCTTGTGGCTGATTTATCATTGGGGAGAAAAGGAGGTCACAGAACTTAAACTGATCTTGGAAATGTAAAAGAGACACACAGAGGAGTTTCTGAACCTGCATTTGCAGGCTATGGAGAGGTTCTGGCACACCTGAGTTTCAGTGGAATCACAGCCCTCTAGACACACAGAGCAGCATGTCTCCCCCTTACCTTCTCCTCTGCCTGAAGACTCAGAAAGGAGAGTCTTTAAAGGTCTCTCACCTGTTCTGCCCACAACAGGTATAATTTTGTTGGGAACCTCTGGAAAATTAATCTGTTGTGTCTATCTCGCTTCCCTGTCCCCCCAGTTAAACTATTTCATTTCAGCTTCAAGATAAAGCTAAGTCATTCCCAGTGTGTGATTTTGTTCTTAAAACTTATGCTGAGTAGATCCCACTGAAACCACTATTGGCTGAAACTTCTCCAGAGCTGTAGGTCCAGAAAAGCCTCATGTATTCAGGTATGTTACAAGGCTCTTCATGCTGTGCTAGGACTACCTCGCTTCAGAGCACTGTTGTGGCTTTGGTTCCATTGACCATTAATCCTCCTAAACTCACAATACTGATGGGTGTTGCCATTTTGGGGTATTTGCCCCCCAGATCTTAACAGATTTTTCTTCTTCCAAATTACTGGTTAAGATTATTTACCCACTACAGCTATTTTTATTCCTTCATGGGAGTGCTAACATCAACAGGGAGCTCCTCTTGCCTTTCTGTATGTCTGCCTGCTCAAGACGATTCTTAACTGTACCAGCAGCTCTCACATAGACAAGCCTAAGAGTGAAAGACCAGTGACCTCAGCACTGGCAGGGAATTAAGCCTATAATCTAATGGGATTTCTCCTTCCATTTCTAAATAATGGGATTCTATTAGACCAAAGCGTAGTCGCATCATAATGATAATTTATTGTGTAGCATATCTGAATTTTGCCTTTTATAAATCATAGAGAATTATAATACAAAGTTATATAATTGAATCTTCTCTTGTATCATTAATATTTTTCATTGTTTACAGAAACTCCTTTTCATTCAGAATTCATGTATGACTGAGTTTAGAATTTACAGGGGGTTTAATATGCCTGGTTTTATGTGTTTAAATATTTCCATTTTTATTCCTTTAAAATATTTTGTAATAACTCTTTAAACATATTTTATACTGATGAGGTTTTGTACATATAATTTTGGACAATTTTAAAGGCAAATGTGGCCGTAAGTTTGTGTGTATATATCCTAAAATCTCAACAGCAACATAATGTCATGATCTTTGAAAGGAAATAATTGAGGTTAATTGATTCCCACATTGACATTTAGATGTATTAGTGGGATACACCAGTGAAAGTATTGATCAGTGAAAGTAATCAGCAATAATAGGAAAAATTAATCACTTTTGAAGATTTATTTGACTTCAGCTGTGGAATGTACTGTGGCTGGGACAGAAACTGACCCTGCAAATATAACAGGGACTGTTACCAAACAAAAAGATTTCCTCATGTAAATGAGGAAAAGCTGGGAGGGCATGCTTTAACTCGCTATTAGAATATTGAAATAAGGAGTGGCCTACAGCCTAAGACTTGTAATCTAAATGGTTCCTAAATCCATTTCTAGATTTCAACAGCAACAGTTGATTTAGAAGAACACACAAGAAAATCGTTGGGGAAAGATTTTTGTTAAAGGTCTCACCTTCAATAAGTGGAATTTGGTTTCTACCCTGAAATGGCTGGGTTTATGTCAGACTATTTTATTAACTGTACCACCCAGATATCCTTACCTAAGAGGTCAGGTTTTTTTCAAAATTCAGTTAAAATCTTCATACCAACCAAATTTTGTGGTAATAAGTCTCAGTATCTATCTAGTGACTGGGATAGCCCCTTTTTCTGGTTCTAAGCTAAGCTAAATCGGGAATCAAACAGTCACACGTGTTACATGTTATCCTACTTTTTTTCTTCTAACCAGCTTAGGAAGGAAGTCAAGTGGTGCAGTGACTGAAAGGTGAGATTAAATCAATAAAAACCTGAAGGGCCCAGTCTAATTTCTCCAGTCTTAATGGTGTTTTAGTATTCATACTTAATATTATACAGTACAGCACTGAGTAATACAAATTATTAATACAAATAACTTCTCCATTTCTCTTGAATGATACGTGCCCTGGATCCTTCTTACCACTATGCTGTGAATGGCACCAGGTCAGTGAATCAGGCCAGGAATACTTAAGGGGTGCTACATTTCCAGTAGGAATTGATTATGACGGGAGTGAAGGGCTCAGACGTCCATCTAGACCATCCTCTTTTCCTGCAGCAGGACAAAACCACCCACACCATGTTTATCTAAATTTTTGTCTCCATAGAGATAGTCCTAGTGATAATTAGATTTGGATGTTTAAAGCATCACTGTTCTAAGATAGGCTGTCACATGATGCATTACAAGTGCATGCAGTAGCAGCAGACAGAGTTTTAACTATCTCTTCTTCCAGAGGTAAGGAGATTTTTTTATTAAAAATGAAGAGAAACACGGTTTTTAAATAAAACATATAATTTTGTCATTAAAGTGAGTTCCTCAGATATTTCCATACTAGTTGTGGCAGCATTTTGTTTGCAATATTATCTATGGAGGTTCCTGAACTGCTTATTTTCAGAGTTCACTCCTTTTGGTAACCTTTCTAAAGATAATACAGCACAAATATTTTGGTAGCTCTTTCTAGAAACAGTCTGATATTGTGAAATAAATACAGGGCCAAGAGTTTCTGAAGTCTCCCGACAACACTGCTTTGATATTATTTCAAACTGTAATTCAGACTCTAAGTTGAAAAAAAAGTAAGAATAACCTGCAGCTTGTGACCACCCGTGGAATGTTATCTGTGTAACTGTGCGTTACATTGAAGTCCACTAACACAGGTATGATAAACCTCAATGAAAACGAAAATCTCTACCTTGTAGCAACTGTGCTGTCACTCCCCATCTGCAAAGCTGAGGCAAACACACAAGGACTCACTGAAGCTGAATTCTGTTCTTGATCCTCTGGAAGAGAGTCCTGCCAGCCCCAGGAAGCCACAGAGCATCACAGAAGGAAAGCAGGCCAATGCTGAGCCAAATCCAGCCTGTTCATGGTCACTCACAAAGAAGCAGGTGGACGGATGAGATTATTCCTGGGAGACCCAGAATGTAACTGCTGGGTGCCACAGCTGGCTGCAGGTAGCTCAGCTCCCCTGTCATCAGGAAAAAAGGCTGTGAGCTGGAAAATGTGGACAGCTGGGGCTGCTGCTGAAGCTGCATGAGCCCCTTGCTCCCTGGCACGGCTCAAGTGGATAAGCCCCCATCCTTTGCTCTTCAAACCATGGGTGGGTTTTTAACAGCCCTGAAAGCACAGGTGGTTTTGGCTGTGTCCTCGGGCAGGGGCTGCTGCAGGCACTCTCTCAGCAGGTTTCAAGAAGTGACTTAACTTTCAAAGGCACTGGGTATCCAGGCTCCCTCTGGGTGCTGAGGGTGATGCATGCCTCTGAAAGGAGCATCCCAAGCTTTCCCAAATACCATGTCCATCCCAGATGGCCAGTTCTCTTAGCCACAGGGTTCACGATCTCCACTTCTTTTCTGTAATGAATAACCACAGAAATTTATAAAATGTGTGCTTTGTTCCCTGGGTAGGCTTTCCTCTTGGGGGAAATTAATATATTGATTTATTTCTATAAACATCTTTCTGTGAAACTGAAGTGAATGCTCCTGAAGACGCCATGCATGTGTTAAGCCTGATGATAATGCAGACATTAGATTTCAGACTGCTGGAAAAGCAGAGTTTTGCTCACTTGTACTTCCCAAGACTACTTGAACTTTTATCTGATACTGTTCAAAGACTTCAAATGTAATCTAAACACTCTTTAAATACAAGAGATGTCACTGGCATTCCATATTACCTCTCTTTCAGAAAGAATAAGTAGGCCTTAGCCTGTCATGAAATAATACTTCTTTTTAAGTGCAAATATTTTTATTTCCTGTTGATATGATAGCCATGACAAGGATCAGCCCAAAAGAGTATTTCCTCTCTCCAAAGGAAATTTTCATCCTAGAATACAAAAGCATGAGCTGTATTTTCACAGCTAAAATTTCTTGAGCTGTTTCTGTATGAATTTCCTGCAAATCATGAAAACAGTTTTCCTCTTGAGTCATCCCTTGACCTACATGATGAGCTCTTGTGTGAAGCACAAGGGACAAAGGTGTTTTTCTAAGATGGAGCCAGATTTTAGTATCACACAGGATAAAGCCACCAGTTTATTTCATAGCAGTTGTTGGGTGATAGCTTGTAAAAGAACAAGTTAAATTTGTGACAGAAAAAGAAAGCTTCATCTCCCATTGATATATAAGCCTTCATACTGCTGATCTGCTTTACTGATGATGAGGGTAATCTATACATTAATGGGTTTTGACTCTTAATGATTCATGCTAAATGTGCATTGAGAGTTACTGACAGGTACTAGTTTCATAGGTGTCTAGGAATTAACAGTGAGTTTTGTGTCCCTCTCTACACTGGGAATGTTTTCCATGCAAAGAAACCCCAGATTCTGACTTAGAGAAAGAGCTCATGTTTCAGACCACAGCAGTGGGTTGACAGCTTTGACTGGAATCAGGCTCATTCAGTGGATTCTTCCAGGTACACTTCAACAGTGCCAAGAAAGGTGGGAGGAAAAGAGTATTTAAAAACATATTCTGCTGGACCACAAGCACCTTTCCTTTCCAATGACATATCCTTTTGGCACTGGTTGGTAACAATTTGATAACTCTATTAAATAAGTGCAAATATAGAAAGATTAAAAAATTTTGACACCCTTACTTATCATTGAAAGGGATTGTTTTTACTAATCATAGTTTTCCTGTATGCTGGCCTCATATTCCTTAGTAGCAAAATGAATGTTTGCACTGTGATGCATCCATCAAAGAGATTCATACTGCAATCAAGAATTAGTTTTTCTGTTCAAGTATTGGAGAGAAGGAAGTGGGAGTGTGTGCAAAAGCCAAATTTTACATTAGACCTGAATTCTGACTCTCGATATTTAGAAGAGCAAACAATGAAATGCTCAAATCGTGCCAAACACAGAATGTGAATTTACCTCTGAACTCTTCAATATGCAATATATTCACATGGAATTTGAGTTGAATTGTATAATGAATTGTCCTCTATTTGAACAATGTGAGGGGGTAAACCCAAGAAAAATAAAACCTTTTACATTCATTTCTTTACTGGAGCATCTTTTGGCTTCTTAGATCCTTTTGTCCAGACTTTCTTGCCTTGTGAGCCCCCGAGCACCTCTTAGTGTTAAGGATGATCTTGCCTGTTCAGCTCTCACTGGTACCACTGGAAAGCAGCCTTTTGGCATCCTCTTCCCTCCTGGGCTCCTGCTGGGTACCCCATGGCCTTCCTCTAGCAGCAGTTCTTAGGTTAATTAATTAACTGATACTCCTTTTCAAGCCTTTTCAGACAAGCAGGAGAAGTAAACTTCGTGTATTTTCAAACCACCCCTTTCTACCTGACTCTGCAATCATGAAGGTTGATGAATTAACCATTCCAACAGGTCTGCCACAGGCCCATTGGTTCTTTTACAAAGGGAGTGCCATATGCCTCAGGCTTCCCGTGGCTCCTCTTGCTGTGGGGGTGACCAGAATATGGAAAGCAGTGGTTGGGGAAAGGATTTATGGGGCAGTGACAGAACAGAGGTCTCCAAAAAGGACTAAGGATAAGTTTAGGTACATAAGTGGAAAGTTGTAATCAGAAACAGAGGTGATCTTATCTCTGTATGAACCATTACTGAGAGAGAGACACTGCACTGTTTGGTACTATCCTAGTATCCCTTCTGCAAGGCATCTTCAGAAACAGGAGAGAGTAGTTCCAAATCTGGAAAATCTGTAGAACCTTGAGTGTTAAGGACTGTGGGAGATGTAAAGAACACGGCCTATTTAACTTACCAGGAAGAAGATAGATCAAAATGCGAACCAGTTTACAGTGTTAAAAAAGAGAGGTCTAGCAGATAGGGAGCTAGATCCGACGTAGGAATCTGCAGCCCTTGTATTAGAATTAAAGCCCAAGTTTTAGCAGACAGAATAGTGAACACGGCCAAAAAATAGTAATGTGTTGTCATCCCTTGATGTTTTCAATTCACAACTGCATGCCATAAAATCTAACCTCAC
Organism: Sylvia atricapilla; assembly: GCF_009819655.1. Classification (NCBI taxonomy): domain Eukaryota; kingdom Metazoa; phylum Chordata; class Aves; order Passeriformes; family Sylviidae; genus Sylvia; species Sylvia atricapilla. Next base: position 9,175,097 of record NC_089143.1, on the reverse strand, counting down.
CACCTTCATACAGCAGGGCCTAGCCAGGAGAGGTATCTTTAAACCACCCTTGGCTGGTTGGTTGGTTTACTGGTAATACAGGTCTCACCTTCTCCAAAAGCTCAGCCATGGTAAGGCAGATTGAGCACTGCAGCTTCTCCAGCAGGAAAACCTTTACATGTGGATCACTATTAGCAGAACTGCTCTGCAGTCCACAGCTGGGTAATTCCTAGAGGCAGTCCATTTACTTTTAACAAAGATATTCTTCGATCGTGGAATCACTTACGGAAGTAAAAGTAAAATGGTAAAATCTGCCCACATTAAAACAAAACACGTATTCAAAAAACGAATTCAACTTGTTTTCTTCCAGAAAATACACTGCATATTTTATTGTAGCATTTTAAACCTGATGATTCAAGTACTTAATTAGTGAAACAGCACTTGCTCCACTTGCCACATTTTGAATCGTGCTCCCCCCAGCCCCCCAGCCCCCCAGCCGTGCAGATGTTGCACGCCGCAGATGACAAGGCCCTTGCAAAGTTTGCTTCTCTGCCAAACCGACAAACAGACCTTTTTTCCTTTTTTTTTTTTTTTTTCTTTTTTCCACGGGCTGTGCCAGAGTCAGGCAGAGTTCATCGCCCCGACGTCCTTGCAGCGAACCCGCGAGTGCCTGGCCGCAGGAGCTGCCCTGGCAGGGGGCACCGGGGCGAGCGGCTCCTCTCGGGGAGGGAACCTGGCCTTGCCTGGGGGTTTTCGACGGAATGGGCTGCCTGCTCGACTCGGCCACGCCGGGTGTGTTCATCTCCCCGGTACCCCGCGGGGAGCCGGCACACGAGGCTCCCCCGGGCGCTGCCCCGTCCCGCTGCCGGGCGCTAAACGCAGCCCAGCCCCGGCCCGGGTGGGAGCCGCTCTGCCCTCGCTGTCAGCACAGGGATTCACGAGAAATGCTGGTGGAAGGGCTGGCAAAAGCTCTCCTCCGGCCAGCGGGATGCTGCGCCCGCTGGCAAACCGGGCCAGTGGGGTTATGCCCTTTTTGTTTTCCTTTTAACGGATTTCCCTTAATATTGTCCATCTCCAGTTTGCGAGGCAATGGCAAAAGGTCAAAGCTGATACATCTTCCTCCCCCCAGTCAGCCCTGTTTGCAAATAATTAATAAGGGCACAATTAGGCAGTAATGATGGGACGGGGAGTTATGGCCTTCCTTATGCTACTGAGCAAATCTTCTTTTGATGTCACAGCTCAGGTTCTGCGACATGCGCCTTGGATCTCTACCAGAAATAACCCGAGACCCTTCCCCAAATAAAGCCCTAACAAGAAGTCAGAAGAGCACCATAACTATGTTTGCTTTTGGCTTTTA